>NC_091951.1:182199196-182546696 GCF_031021105.1 Erythrolamprus reginae | reverse complement strand
CCATTCAAATTGCAGAATTTTTCTTAAGCAAAATCAGCAATAAATTGTATTTGCTGGTATGGATGTCTCCAAATATACAGTAATACCTCGTCTTACAAAAACCTCGTCATACAAACTTTTCGAGATACAAACCCGGGGTTTAAGATTTTTTTGCCTCTTCTTACAAACTATTTTCACCTTACAAACCCTTCCGCCACTGGGATGCACCGCCTCTGGACTTCTGCTGCCAGCGAAGCATTCGTTTTTGGGCTGCTGGGATTCGCCTGAGGCTCCCGTCCATCGGAAACCCCACCTCTGGACTTCCGTGTTTTTGTGATGCTGCAGGGGAATCCCAGCAGGGGAATCCCAGAAGCACAAAAACGGGCGCTTCGCTGGCAACGGAAGTCCAGAGGTGGGGTTTCCCAGTGAGGGGAGCCTTAGTGAAATCGCAGCATTGCAAAAACACAGAGGTCCGGAGGTGGGGTTTCGAGGACTTCAGTGTTTTTGCAATGCTGCAATTTCACTGATGCTCCCTTCGCTGGGAAACCCCACCTCCGGACTTCCCTTGCCAGTGAAGCGCTCGTTTTTGCGATGCTGGGATTCCCTTGCTGGGATTCTTCTGCAGCATCGCAAAAGCACAGAAGTCCAGAGGTGGGGTTTCCCATGGAGGGGAGCCTCAGGGGAATCCCAGCAGCGCAAAAACAGGCACTTCGGCTGGCAAAAGGGGTGAATTTTGGCCTTGCATGCATTAATCACTTTTCCATTGATTCCTATAGGAAACATTGTTTCATCTTACAAACTTTTCACCTTAAGAACCTTGTCCCGGAACCAATTAAGTTTGTAAGACAAGGTATCATTGTAATTCTTTCAAGCATTCTATATGTAAATTATATATAATGTATTAATGTGTGTTTTTATGGAGAATTTGATGTATTTTTGCACTGGTGGAAGTACACTGCAAAGCTGGGGTAAATGCAGATCTGAAAAGCTCATTTTTAAAATCTTTATTTAGCTCTGGAAATGAGATGCTAGGTAAGTTTGAATTCTAATGTAAAGTGTGAATTTTGCCCCTGTGTCAACTTGACAGAGGGAGCTGTGCCAGCATGTATATATTTACTTACAATTCACAGAGAAAAAATTATAGAGACAGAAGGAAGCAAGAAACAAAAAACACTAAAGTGAAGCAGAGGCCAAGTGCATGCATGCAGTTTATTCAAAACATAGAAGGAAGCTTGGAGTGCTTTAACAAGGAGCAAACTATAAGTACAATGTAGATATTGAAGATATATGCCCTTTGCAACTAATCCTTAATCAGAATAGTAATGCATGCATTGAACTATGGCAAAACCCACTTAATCAAAAAGATGCAACAGAATTTTACCCTACAATGAGGAAACCTTCTAGCGTGTTATTTGGATTCAAACTTCTTTTTTTCTTTTTTGACATAAACTTGGCTTTTAGTAACATCTGAGTACAGAAGCAGACAGCCTACACGCATCATTCTCTTCGTTCCAACATTTCATAATTTCAATTCTGAACTCAGCATACTTTTTCTTTTTAAAAAGAGGTTTTAACAAGTGGGAAAATGAATGTGATCCCCATCCCCAGTCTAACTGCAAGTCTAACTATAACAGGGCAGAAAAAATATATCCAAGGAAGCATTCCCGTGCAAAAATGGGTGCAGAGGTCAAGAGAAGAAATCAGTGTTAAAATGTGTATACAGTAAGGGGAGGGAGAGGCAGGGGAAAGAAATGTGATTTGCAATCCCATCTTGGACAGTTAATAGGTGGCTTCCATTTCTGAAATGATTTGCTAGGCACCAAGGGCGAAAAAGGAAATCAAAAACTAAAATAAAATCCCGAATTCAAAAACAGGCAAAAATATATATATATTCCCAGTGTGGATTGAGGGAAAAGGAGCATACATGGGTTGGAGACTGCTTGAAGAGTCTTAAAGACAGAAAAACCCCCGGCTATTACATGCTGAAGCAATCTACAGTAAGCTATCTCAAATAAATATAAGGTCCTGCTATTTCTTTCCCATGGGGTGGGTAATCCGGAGGCCCTGTGAAATCCCAGATGCCTAGGCATGCCCCCCCCTCCTCCCAGAGCCTATTCTGTCTCTCTAAAATTGAGCAATTAATCATGGTTGGTTCTGGGGGAGGAAAGGAATGGCAGAAATAGAGGGGTTCTCAATTTTCCCCTTGGAGAGGGTTGGTTCTGAATTTGCTATGAGCCAGCCCCACCCACTCATTTGCCTTGGCCATGCCCAATACCTAAGGCTGGCTCCTGGCAAACCCTCAATATGGTCTTAATCTTCAGCATGGCTGTTCCCAGTCATGAATTTAATGATTCATGCATCTGTCTCCACATGAAGTCCCTTCTTCCCAGCTCCTGGGATTTAGTACATAAATTTTCGGACTGAAGAACTGACGGATGTGACTTGGACATTTCTAAGCCCAGAGCTGCTCTCGCCACGGGGAGCCCCAAATGCAGCTCCCGCCATGCCTCCAGCTCCAGAACTATGCACTCCCATGCCAGATCCACCAGGAACACAGGCGGCTCCTACACTATGGTGTATTCCACCATGGTGACCGCTTGCGCAGTTTCCATCTGCGGAATGACCTGAGGTATATCTGGCACCTCCAGAGGTCATTACATGCTTGCTGGTGTAGCCACCACTGCTGGCACTAACCCCTCCTACAGTTCCCAACCCAGCCCCGTGTGCCATCCCATGACCGACTCCAGCTGCCATGCCTCCTGAGCTTCCTGTAGTCCTGGGGCCCATGGTGTGGACACAAGGTGCACTCCCAGTAGTGAAGCCTTCTCCCATGCCACCGAAATTCCCATGGTTGTGTTCCACGCCTCTTCCTGCAGCAGCAGCGGCACCGCCGTAGGCCACTCCAACTCCCATTCCAGGGGGGCACTCACCCACTGGGTAGCCTCCGCTAACCATTGCTGTAAAGGGGGCAAACAAGACAGGTTCTGTTACTTAGACGGCAGGCTTGAAAATCTCAAGCAGACAATATTGGATTGCACATTTTCAAGCAGGGTAAGGGGGTGTTTTGAATGTACTCACCGACACTGACAGGGTTGCCTGTGTAAATCCTGTCAAGGTGAGAAAAGTGACAATTAGAACCAGAAATCAGGGTGGCTATGCAGACTATATTCTTTAAAGACTCAATATTTCAAAAACAAACATTTTGCATTCTTTGTCTATAGGCAGTACTATATTCACTGTGATAATGGTCAACACCACTATGTTGACCATAGTGCACCCACACCACTGCAGTTCTGATGTGCTAGCTTGTGGATAGCACATCAGAACTGCAGAAATCCATCTGGCCCTTAAATAGAGTAGAGTAGACTAGAGTAGAGTAGAGTAGAGTAGAGTAGAGTAGAGTAGACTAGAGTAGACTAGAGTAGACTAGAGTAGACTAGAGTAGACTAGAGTAGAGCAGAGCAGAACAGAGCAGAACAGAGCAGAGCAGAGCAGAGCAGAGCAGAGCAGAGCAGAATAGAATAGAATAGAGCAGAGCAGAGCAGAACAGAATAGAATAAAATAGAATAGAACAGAATAGAGCAGAGCAGAACAGAATAGAGCAGAGCAGAGCATAGCATAGCAGAGCAGAGCAGAGCAGAACAGAACAGAGCAGAACAGAATAGAGCAGAATAGAACAGAACAGAACAGATTAGAATAATAGGCAGATAAAAATAAAAGAATAGGTGGAGAAAAATGCTAATTCCAGTCTAAACATCTGGATGATTGTGCAACCAATATAATAAAGGTTATGAGAAGCCGAATGAGGTGAATCAGTCTTCCCAGGTTTCAAAAATCAAGAGAATTCTTTGCTGCCATCTAGTAGCTCAGTGGATTCTTGTACTACACATCTGATTTTCATAAAGAAAAAGTAGAATATAGTTCCAAGTGTTGCAAAGAATAACATCTTTTGGAAATCATATCTTCCTGCTGATTCTGGAAATGTAACCTCTGAGGTCTCCCAATAAAAACTAATTTAGATTCTAAGGATAGGTATATAAGGACATTTCTTATCTAGTATTCAGTTCTTTATTTTTAAAATTGTATAGTGCATTATTCCCAACCTCACCCAATCAAACCACCTAATCATAACATTGATGATTTATTGAGTATCTTTCCTTCCATAGATATAGCATATCGCCAATTTGATGCCTTCCTTTTTAGTCTAGCATTCTAAATACCAGTTTCCCATTGTAGCATATTTTATAACAGACATATAAAACATAACAATTTTCAGTAGGCGTTTGGGTATTCAGCCTTCCAATTATTGACTACTGATTAGGATGACTAGGAGCCCAATAATATATAGAAAACCACAGATTGCTATTCCCAATAGGCATTGCAAACATCTGTTTTTATGTTTTTCTAAGTATATTTAGAAGTGCACCTCACCTGCTCTCCTCTCCTTCCAGCAGTGCCTTATAGGTAGCAATTTCAATATCTAGGGCCAGCTTGGTGTTTAGCAGCTCCTGGTAGTCACGGAGTAGGCATGCCAGTTTATCTTTCGACTTCTGGTAGGCTGTCTGCAGATCAACATGCTTACTTCGAGCATCTTTGAGGGCAATGTCACCACGTTGCTCAGAGTCACAAATGGCTGACTGAAGACTGGCAACCTAGGGTTAGGAGCAGGAAAGATTAAGAAAATCTTAATCTAATTAAGGCAGAATATGAAACAGGGGCATATTGAATCTGATCCATGAATGTTGAAGAAACTAGCTAAAGAAACCATCGACTTTCCTCTAGGCTAATTAAATTGGTCAGAGACATTGATAGAAACAAAAACAGATAGAGAAGACACATGGAACAAATAGGGAAGTTAGTTGGGTTCTGAGAACTGTGTGGTTGGCCGATTTAACGGGTCATCTGCAGTCTCGTGTGGGCCGCGGGACTGCCGCTGCGGGCTCGCGCCTCTGCATGCAGCCTTTCAGAGCCGGCTAAGTGCCTGGGCACTTTCGCAAGCCTGAACATCAGCAGTCTGGCATAGTAATGTCTTTTTGCTAGGGGCATGCCAGGCGAGCCCTAAAAATAGGGCTGCACCTCAGGCCTTCCTCCTTTTGTCCCTGGCTGTAGAAGAACAGACACCCGCTTGCCCTCCCTATCTTTCAGTGTGCCATGAAGGGGTCTTCCATGGGAGCTGAATAGGAACTTTTTGCAGTCTCAGCGCTTTAGTTGCGACCATTTTTTTGCCTATTCCACACTGGGGAGTGAGGATGGACTGGTTAGGGGGTGTGGTGCATTTAGTCACAATTTTATAATTGGCTCTCCCTTTGGTCACTGGGGTTGGCAGGTTAGGGGCAGAAATGGGCAGTGGTAGCAACTGCGTGTTCTCCTTTAGGGCATCTTTTGAAAGATGATGGGCAGCCTCTCACCAGGAGCTCAATGTACCATGCGGCCGGGGCAATTGTTGAGGGGGTGCCCTTGGGACTCACCTATCCCAATAACCGCAAGGGGATGGAACGGTGAGCCCTCCCACATGCCAAGGCGTGGCCAGGAAGCAGGTGAAGGCATGGTACCTTCACCTTGTTCAGCAAGGAGCTATGCCCATAGTTGCCCAGGAAGGTTATTTGTGAATTATTTCCACCCCAAATTCTTAGTGGCCTCTGCAGGTCCTGGTTATTGGTTGATAATCAGTTAAAGTTCATTTAACTTTAATAAAGTGACCCGTGTAACCCAGCTTTTGTGTCCATGTTCTTATTCAGCATCTGACGCAAATAGGGGAAACTACATATTATTATTAATAATAATAATAATAATAATAATAATAATAATAATAATTTATTAGATTTGTATGCCGCCCCTCTCCGAAGACTCGGGGTGGCTCACAACAATGATAAAACAATATTATAGTGGCACAAATCTAATATTAAAAGAAATAACTAAAACCCTATCATATTAAAACCAGACAACACATACATACCAAACATAAATTATAAGGAGCCTTGGGAAAAGATGTCTCAAATCCCCCATGCCTGGCGGTATAGGTGGGTCTTGAGTAGTTTACGAAAGACAAGGAGGGTGGGAGCAGTTCTAATGTGAAAATCCACCATGATGCCTGCTGTTTAATACCTATGCCCCAAGGTTGAAACAGTCCATCCTCCCATTCTACTTCCATCAGCTACTACCATTCCATCTACTGTCCAGTAGCTCATCCCAATGGTACTTTTTCCAAAGGCAACTGGTCTTTGCTTTTCCTTCAAGACATTTCACTTGTCATCTGAGAAGCTTCTTCAATTCTGAAGAAGCTTTGGGACAACCATGACCTGGATGTCTGAGAATCTCCATAGTTATGTCCAGCAGCTCCTTATGCAATGATGAATGGGCAGATTGGTGCAGAGAAGTGATGGGATGGGGACTTATCAGTCAAGGCAAGTGATAGCAAAGGGGAAAGGAACTAAGATAGAGTCCACCAGCAGCAGCAACCCCTTTGTTCTCTTGCTATACATTTTATTGATATAATAGTGGTAGCATACTAATTGAGCACTAACCATGTTTCCAAGAAAAGGAATATACTGGAAGGTATCATTCCCAATGGAATATTTCACTCAGATGGATTTGATAAGCATGTTACGACATTATAATATTCCTGCCAACCAGGTGGCAGAGTAATTGTGCTATTTTTAATCCAGCCCTTGCTTTAACTTGCTCTTTAGATTTCTTCCCCACTTCCAGATTGCATTAGCAAACTTCACTTTATTTCATTTCGGTTTTTGTTGTTACAGGGCACTATGTATTATCTATGTAAACCAATCTAATCCAAATACACACTGCTCAAAAAAATAAAGCGAACACTTAAACAACAGAATATAACTCCAAGTAAATCAAACTTCTGTGAAATCAAACTGTCCACTTAGGAAGCAACACTGATTGACAATCAATTTCACATGCTGTTGTGCACATTCAACTTTGTACAGAACAAAGTATTCAATAAGAATATTTCATTCATTCAGATCTAGGATGTGTTATTTGAGTGTTCCCTTTATTTTTTTGAGCAGTATATTTTTGTTTTGCTTTGAAGTGAAGGCTGATCATGTTTTATTGAGCAGGCATCTAATCAGGAAATTGCAATATTTATGCCTAAACTGCCAATCTTATTTCCTAGTCTGGGCATTGTTTTCTCAATTCTGTATTGTGTTCTCAAATCTTTATATATTAACTGATAATTTATACTCTGAGAATTTGATAATCTGAAATTACTGCCATTAGCATTTGATTTCTGAATTTTGTATTTCTTTTCAATGGTTGTTTTCAACCCTCGAAACAGATAGATAGCTAATATGTAGCGACATTGATCAGCTTTTTTGAAGTCATAATGGAGATATTACATATTTTAACATTGCCATTTATTGTATAATATATGCCAGCCTTTGGCAGCTTCTATTTGTTTATAGCCACAGCAGGTGGCAGCATCCCATTGACTTTGGCTGGTGTGAAAAAAACTAATCCAAACATTTGGATTTGGAAGATTATTTGGAAATCCCAGGGTTAGATCAGGGAACTGAAAAACTATATATTCTAGAAGAAACTGGGGGCAAGTAGTCCAGAAGCCAAAAACAAATCAAGAGAGACTTTCTTATTCGTTTATATGGTAAGCCAACCCTATCCTTCAAATATTATCCTTTGTACATTTGTGGAGGGAAGGGGGATTATTTTATTTGATTTTTGCAGGGTTTTCCACTGTGGTATTTCTTAAATGAGAGTGAAAGAACACATTAATGGACATTTCAAAAGAGAAGAATCTTCAGAGAAAACCACAGTAGTTTTCTTTTTCTTCTCTTTGTAAGGATCAATAAGATCTCAAGATTCCAGATAATCTGTTTACCTGCTGTTGCAGGAAAACAAGATCATTCAAGATGAAGCAATAAAATAAGATTGACTCCCCTACCTGCTTCTTTGCATTCTCACTGTCCACTTGCAGCCTCTGGACCATCCTGCTGAGCTCTGAAATCTCATGCTGGTTGTTCTTCAGTTCTTCGTTGAATTTGCCTCGATTGTTCTGAATTTCTGCAATCTAATAAATGAAAATCAGCACCACTCTCACTGTCATTTGAGCAGTCGGTGGCTTATTAACATTCCTTCATCATTTGCTGTGATTTGTGGTATAGACCAGTGTTTTTCAACCAGTGTGCCGCGAGAGGGGAGAGAGAAAGAGAGAGAGAAAGCGAAAGAAAGCAAGAGAGAGAGAACGAGAGAGAAAGAAAGCAAAAGAGAGAGTGTGTGAGAGAGAGAAAGAGAGGGAAAGAAAGCAAGAGAGAGAGAAAGAGAGTGAGTGAGTGACAGAGAGAAAGAAAGCAAGAAAGAGAGAGAGGAGAGGAAGGGAGAAAGAGAGAGAAATAAGAGAAAACAGGGAGAAAAAAAAGAGAAATGAGAAAATGATTGAAGCAGAGAATGAGAGGAAAGAGAAACAAAAGAGAGAGAGAAGTGACTCTTGATTTAAAGCATATTATAAAAAGCACCCAAAGAATAAGAGAGGAAAACCCCCAGCCCTCACCTGTTTCTGGAAATGGTTCAAGAGTGTGTATACATACACACAACGGGGGATAACATGTATAATATGTACTGTCTTAGAGTGTCATTTTGTGTCATTTTGGTTGGTGGTGTGCCGCAGGATTTTGTAAATGTAAAAAATGTGCCGCGGCTCAAAAAAGATTGAAAATCACTGGTATAGGCCACATCAGGTATGGGATATAACTGTCTGTTATAGCTGTGATTTGTAGGAATAAGCTGGACAGGAAGATAGCAATAGCAATACCACTCATATATCACTTTACAGTGCTTTACAGCCCACTCTAAGTGGATTACAGAATCAGTATATTGCCCCCAACTATTTGGGTCCTCATTTTACCAGCCTTGTAAGGATGGAAGACTGAGTCAACCTCAGCCAATCATTATTGAGGGAATCAAACCCTGGGCAATGTGAGCAGCGTTAGCCTGCAACACTGCATCCTAACCACTGCACCACCACCACTGCTGTTATAAGATCTGAAGAAAGCAATAAGACTTAGGGGAGGAGAACATTGTTACTTTTCCTAGTGGTCAAGGGCTTTGTTGAAGCCTCTCGACTGACAGTCCATGCCAAGGTTTATTTTATTTATTTATTTCTTAAATTTGTATGCCGCCCCTCTCCGTAAACTCAGGGCGGCTCACAGCAGTAATAGAAAAAACACTGTTCAATACAAATCTAATAATTAAAACTAAAAACCCATAATTTTAAAAAAACATGCACACAACATACCATGATAAACAATATAGGCCTGGGGAAGTTATCTCAGTTCCCCCATGCCTGAAGGCAGAGGTGGGTTTTAAGGAATTTATGAAAGGCAAGGAGGGTGAGGGCAGTTCTAATCTCAGGGGGGAGCTGGTTCCAGAAGGTCGGGGCCGCCACAGAGAAGGCTCTTCCCCTGGGACCCACCAAACGACATTGTTTAGTCAACGGGACCCGGAGAATGCCAACTCTGTGGGACCTAATCGGTTAGTGGGATTCGTGCGGCAGAAGGCGGTACCGGAGATATTCTGGTGCGATGCCATGAAGGGCTTTATAGGTCATAACCAACACTTTGAATCTTGACCGGAAATTGATCGGCAACCAATGCAGACTGCGGAGTGTTGGTGTAACATGGGCATACCTAGGGAAGCCCATGATTGCTCTCGCAGCTGCATTCTGCACGATCTGAAGTTTCCGAACACTTTTCAAAGGTAGCCCCATGTAACCCCCAACTCATGGATGACTTTAAGCAAATGAAGCGCTCAATTGTTGCATCTTGAGCTGCTCGATTTTCCAAGCAAGGTACCTGTGACTATCAAACTAATACTCACCTTGCTGTGGTAAAAAGCTTCAGCTTCGTGCTTGCTGGTGTGAGCAATATTCTGATACCAGGCCTCTACATTCTTAAGGATGAGGTCCATATCCAGATCACGTGTATTGTCCATTTTCAAAACCACAGAAGTGTCACAGACTTGGCTGTTGAACTGAGTTAATTCCTGTAGAGCAAATGATTCCAAAATAAGTGCCCACATCCTTGTAGGGATATATGAAACATTACATGCACAGACTGTGGAATGCAAAAAAACCCCCACAACACCCAGTTACTTTCGGAAGTGCCATTCCTGATGCCACATATGCAGGCTTCTGGTGTTTGAGGCCAGACATAGGGAAATAAGGGACTGTTTTGTTCTGTGCACAGAATGATTGCTTTGGTCTTGGCAGAAATCACTTAAGGTGAAGGTGGGAGAAATGGGATATAAGCAGTGAAGGGCTACCAAACGTTTTACTACCACACTGTGGGCGTGGCTTATGCAGGACGCACTGCATTTTCTTTCAATATCTTTCAGTGCAAATTGGGTACTCTGGGGCGGAGCTCCATTTTTGCTACCCCACTGCATTCTCCCCCATCCGGGCATCATCCCACGCCTGATTATAAGCCAAATTCATTGTGAGTTGGGGGGGGGGAGGTTTGAAGGAAAGAGACTGAAAAAATGAGTGGATAAACAAGGCAGTGTGATGTGCAATGGTAAGGATTATAGAGAGCAATAATTACAACTGAAGGGGGAGAGCAGTGATGAAATCCAATTGTTTTTACTACCAGTTCTGTGGGTGTGGCTTGGTGGGCGTGGCATGGCTTGGTGGGCGTGGCATGGCTTGGTGGGCGTGGCATGATGGGCATAACTAGGGGAAGGATACTGCAAAATCCCCCTTCCCACCCCACGCTGGGGACAGCCAGAGGTGGTATTTGCTGGTATTCTCCAAACTACTCAAACTTTCCACTACCGGTTCTCCAGAACCTGCTGGATTTCCTGATGGAGAGGGATGGGAAAGTATTGAGAATATAGGATGAATGGGCAGAATGGTGGAACATACCATGATAGAAACTATTGACAAGAAGAGCTATCGGGGGAAATAATATGCATTGTATTGTCCTATAGGCCTATCTGGATTATATTTCACCTGAAACCTGGAATATCCAATGCATTCTGGGTTCCAGTTCTGATCCAAAATGGTTCAGGATCCTCCAGAACATGACAGTTTGTTCCAAATTTCAAATGAAACATTTCCCTTGTTTCTTGTAAACCCTTATATTATTGCCTTCTACTGCTTAACAATTAATGTATGCTGGGCAGAGGTGACATGCTCCTGGTTTGGGTGTGCTTGCCAGTAGTCCGCAGAGCTGGTGGTGATGGCAATGTGAGGCTTTGCCCACCTGCCTAGACACTGCCATTTGGGTTCTTTTACCCTCTGTGCATGCACAGAATGCTTTGGGCATGCGCAGCAGGTAAAAGAACCCAAATGGCAGCGTCCGGGCAGGTGGGCGAAGCAGACAGGCCGAGATCAGGAGCATATCAGCCCTGATGTTGGGCTTCTTTTAGGGCCCTACAAAAGAATGCCAATAAAAGAGCGCATATCAAATAATAATAATAATAATAATAATAATAATAATAATAATAATTCTTCTGAATACGAATTCTGAAGCATAACACACCAGACATTGTGATCATGGAGAAAAAGAAAGTATGGATCATCGACATCGCAATCCCAGGAGACAGCAGAATTGAAGAGAAGCAGCTAGAGAAATTAGTGAAATACGAAGATCTAAAAATCGAGCTGCAACGACTCTGGCATAAGCCCATGAAAGTGGTCCCAGTGGTACTTGGCACACTGTGCCAAAGGATCTCAGCGGACATTTGAAAACCATCGGAATTGACAAAATCTCCATCTGTCAATTGCAAAAGGCCGCTTTACTGGGATCGGCAAACATAATTTGCCGCTACATCACACAGTCCTAGGTACTTGGGAAGTGCCCGACTGGTGATGAAATACGAAATCCAGCATAGTGATCTCGTTTGCTCTGTTATACTGATAATAATAATAATAATAATAATAATAATAATAATAATAATAATAATAATAGTTTATTACATTTGTATGCCGCCCCTCTCCGCAGACTCGGGGTGGCAAAGCTGTTAGAGCCGTAGTAGAATTAGGACCACCCACCCACAATTATATGATGTTGTTAAAAGGGAGTTGTTGCTATTTTCTCTCTCTATTGATATATTACCAACAGGTTTCATAAGAACTAGATACCCACCTCTGCAAAGATACACCTTAGAGTGTCCAATTCTTGTGCGAAAACATCAACTTTAGATTCCAGCTCTTCTTTAGTGAGGAAGACACAATCAACATCCTAAGTAGAGAGGAAAACCATATAAGAAATTGTATTTTTTTTTAAAGGGGAATTTAAAAATTATTTTTATGGGGCAGGGGAAGTTTATATATTCATTAAGGTATTGTAAAAAAAACACATTTTTTAAAATTATTATCTCAAAATGAGTGAAAGATGGTACAATTGTTTAATAATATTTGAAAGTGAATGCCGTGAATTGCGGGGCAGTTGATTGTTAAGCAGATGTTCCTAAGTGGCAGCATTTAATGTGAAATCTTATAAATCCATCCAAGAATGCTGATGGGTAAAGAATGCAAACTTGAAATAGGTTTAAGAATAGATATTAGAGTCTATTCATCCCAGAAATTAATGTTTGTTTGTCTTTCCTCTGAATGTATTGCCATCATTTAATGTATCTATGGAGGTCTATCTAGACTAAAGAACCTCCAAGTGCAAAGTTTCCAGTATTTAGCATTGTGTTTCATAATTACCTTTTTCAGCACCACAAAGTCATTCTCTGCTGTTGTACGTCTATTAACCTCGTCTTCATACCTGCGTTAGAGAGAAAGGAAGGCTGGTTCTTAATGTCAGAAACATTTAAGTCAAAAGCAGCTCTCCCTAGTATGTTTTCTCCAGGTAATTTTGGCACCTTTTCATTCATCTAGTGAAAAGACCTCTAGGTTCTCTTCAAGGCCAACAGACTCACGCCAGGTGGCTTACATATAACAGACATAAGCAAAATACCACAACAGTTTGTTTGTTTGTTTGTTTGTTTGTTTGCTTGCTTGCTTATTTGTTTGTTTGTTTGTTTGTTTGTTTGTTTATTTATTTATTTATTTACTTACTTACTTACTTACTTACTTACTTACTTACTTACTTACAATTTGATTTGATTTGATTTGATTTGATTTGATTTGATTTGATTTGATTTGATTTGATTTGATTTGATTTGATTTGATTTGATTTGATTTGATTTGATTTGATTTGATTTGATTTGATTTGATTTGATTTGATTTGTATGCCGCCCCTCTCCGTAGACTCGGGGCGGCTCACAGCAATAACAAAACAATGAATGACAAATCTAATATTTAAGTAACTAAAAACCTCTTATTAAAAAAGCAAAACATACACACAAACATGCCATGCATAAATTGTATAGACCTGGGGGGAACTACCAAAGCAGCAATTTGAAACTCAAGCAAATCCCTAGGTCAGTGATGGTGAACCCATTCCTCTCTGCCTATTGAAAGCATGTATGTGTCAGCAGCCATAATGCAATGTGTGTGTGACATTCACCACATGCTCCCTCACCCTGTGCATTTGCATGTGACAACCCCATGCTCCCCCTGCATCCTCCGGAGAGCCACTAGAGCCCAGGGGAGGCTGTTTTTGCCCTCTGAAGCTTGGGGAGGGTGCAAAATGGGCCTCCCAGAAGTCTGGCTGGTGGGAGGCACATGTGCATGCAGGGTGGAAGTGATCTGGGTGATGGCTCATATGCTGGGAAAAATGGTTCTGTGTGCCACTTCTTGTATGTGTGCCAGGTTCACCATCACGGCCCTAGATATTTGTTGGAAAACTGTTTTTTTTTTTTTAAAGCAGACTGATGATACTCAAGGTGTTCCATAAAATGGAACAATTAAAAAGAAAAGCAAAGCAACATCCCTTGTTCTTACACTGTAATTACTGTCCTGGAGCTATCATATCATGTAGAGAGCTAGTTTGATCTAGTGGTTAAGGAACCAGGCTGGAAACCAGAAGGTTGAGTTCTCAATCCTGTCTTAAGTCATGAAAGCCTCTGGGTCAGGGGTAGGCAACATTGGCTCTTCTATGACATGTGGACTTCAACTCCCAGAATTCCTGAGCTAGCATGATTGGCTCAGGAATTCTGGGAGTTGAAGTCCACAAGTCACAGAAGAGCTAACTTTGCCTACCCATGCTCTGGGTGATTTTGAGCTGGTCACTGACTTTCTCTGCCCAGAATGTCAGAATCTGGTGACAAGCCAGTCAGCCGATTCAGATGGATCAACACTTGGCTGATCTGAAAAAAGAAGACCCTGCACTTTGTGGGAAAAATGCTAGGAAGGGCGGTGGGTGAGGAGAGGGTATCATGAACTCAGTGGCAATGTCAATACAATTGGTAATGTCAATACAATTTTTCAACTTGAGTTTCATTGGGATTGCTGCTCACAAAATTCTCAGCCCTACTGGATTCGCCTATCTGGAGAATGCCAGATGGAATAAATACAGATAGTCCTTGACTATCATTTAGTGACCATTCAAAGATACAGCACCCCTGAAAAAAAGGTGACTTACGACCATTTTCATGCTTATGACTATTGCAGCATCCTGATGGTCATGGGATTAGAATTCAGATCCTTGGCAATTGACTCATATTTATGATGGTTGCAAGTGTCCTAGGGTCATGTGGTCCCCTTTTGTGAGCTGCTAACAAGCAAAGTCAATGGGGAATCCAGATTCACTTAACAACCCTGTTTAATTCATTGAACAACTTCAGTGATTCGCTTGGCAATTGTGGCCAAAAAGATAGTAAAATATGGCAAAATGCACTTAACAAATGTCTCGTTTTGGGCTCAATTGTGAATGTAAATCGAGGACTATCTGTGTTTAGATCCTGCCTGGATCCCGATAGACCTTATCTTGAAATGCAGCTGATCAGATTCTTATCTGGGGAGGAGATTTCAATATATTGCCAGGCTTCAACCTTCCAAATATGTTTACTCACCTAGACCTATATTCCTCAACTAGTTCCTGCATGTTCTTCTGTTCGTGTTCCAGTTTGTCTCTTTCACTTAGGAGGCATTCCAGTTGTTTCTTAAGCGAGGCAGTGAAATTCTCATAGTAGGCTTCAAGGTTCTTGCGGGTAGGCTGAACATACTGGTTTAGGAGTTCCCACTTAGTAGCAAGGACTTTGTTTTGCTGCTCCAGGGATCGAACCTGAAAGAAACAATCTCTCCAGTTTAAGTCTTCCAACTAAACCAGTTTCTTGCAGTGGATTAGCTGAGGGTGGCCTTATAACAAATAATCTAGGGAATCCTGCATTTTTTAATAGTGAGATAGCTTCAGGGGGCTTCGGGATGTCTCACTTGCTTCTAGGTTATTATTAAAGCTACAGTCATTCCACTTTTCTTGGTATCCGATAATCTAGTGAAAAAGCACAAATTATGTGTGACCTAGATTGTGCATCCTCCCTGAGAAAACATTTGAAATTGGTATGAATCAAACACAATTTTAGTCTCTTGTGTGTTTATTTTAAGCTGAAGGCCATTTCACAGATGCAACGATAGCCTGTTGTTGGCTATAGCGCATTCGGGAAAGAACCGCACCTACTTATTGCTCTCTGCAATTATAATTATGCTTGGCAAACTATTTTTCTCACAGCTCCCCAGGCTCTGTGCCCTGGAGTAGCAGCTGTCTGTCAAAGAAAGAACAATTCTTTTCACCTGCTCACTTTGCCTGCCGATGCTCATATTGCATGACAGGTGAGCGGATGGAAAAGGAGATGGGGCCGATGGGGAGAATTTGGGAAGGGAGCTAATTAGTCCTTGGCTTAGCTTGGAAAAAAAAATTGCAGTAGGTGGGTGGGGAAATTGAACATTGCTCAAAACTCCCCTATCAATCCATCAATCTGCAGTATCTATCATCTGCTTCAATCAGTTGAGCATCTGGACTCAATTCTGAAACAGTCTATACAGATCCAAGTTTGTCTCTTGGAGATTTATTTATTTATTTATTTATTTATTTATTTATTTATTTATTTATTTATTTATTTATTTATTTATTTATTTATTTATTTATTTATTTATTTATTTATTTATTTATTTATTTATTTATTTATTTATGTTTGTATGTATGTAAGCATGTATTTATTTGTTTGTTTGTTTGTCTGTCTGTCTGTCTGTCTGTCTAGTTAGTTAGTTAGTTAGTTAGTTAGTTAGTTAGTTAGTTAGTTAGTTAGTTAGTTAGTTAGTTAGTTGGTTGGTTAGTTAGTTAGTATGTCGCCCCTCTCCGCAGCCTCGGGGAGGCTCAAAGCAACAGAAAACAATATATAATACAAATTCAATCATTAGAAAGCTAAAAACCCATAATTTTAAAAAAAACATGCTGGGATATGCTGGGATTACAGTTCCTCAGACTTTCCAGCCTCAGGGCTATTGACCCATTTTCTTAGGAAGTCTAAGACCTAGGGAGGGAGCCAAATGGAGAATGCACAACTATACCAAAATAATATGGTGGAGTGAAGTTATAGATCTGTGAGCTCTTCTGCTTCCAAAACTAGATGGGATACTGATGGATATTACAAAATTTCTCCCAAAAAAAAAATCATATTGAATGTAGCTCTAACTCTTAGATGTGTAGGGATTGTAGTCAACTTTTGTCTTGTTGATGCAAGCATAATAGTTCACAGAAGAGGCCTTGCTGTTGATTGCCACAAAGTAGGCCTTTTGTGTAGTTGGTCATTTGTACAGGAGAGCTCAACTATTATATGTTTGAGGTAAATCATTTGTGAGAATTGGTGCTTAATTAACTTGATTTGTCATGGATTGATTTTAATTATATTTATCTTTCTCTTGAGTGTTTGACAAAACATTTAAATATTTTATTACCATCATGTTTGGCATACTACTCTAATTAATATAGCTTTTGCATTCCTGAATTCTCTATTTTAAGTATGCTTTTTCTTGCCTGCTGCTCTAAAAATTAGTTGGTTTATAATTCACTACTGACAATTCAGGAGCTTTAAGTGTGGTTTAAATAAATATTTTTATCTTTGTCTACCACTGGGAATTAAAATGGTGTACTTCACATTTTTTGCCGTTCAGGCTACCTGAGGTAGACAGTCTCTTACAGCAATAGCTTCATGCAGTTTAGATATAGAGCTAAGATGGTTGAGACCAAGCTGAAATAATTTACAAATATTTTTTTTCTAATCATTTAATCGATGGGACAATATGAATTTATAGTCCTGCTGCTGATGAATTAACCAAACATAAACTACACATAAACCTACAAAGCATAGCCCAGAGAATAGAACAGAATAGAATGGAATGGAATGGAATGGAATGGAATAGAATAGAATAGAATAGAATAGAATAGAATAGAATAGAATAGAATTTTATTGGCCAAGTGTGATTGGACACACAAGAAATTTGTCTTGGTATAGAGCTAAAAAGAAAAACTAAAAGGAATTTCAGTTCTCAATGTTTCATGGTGAAAAGAAAGCAATTTCTGGGGGGGGGGGTGTTTGTATTAAAGTATGAGGTATGAGGAGAGTGGGATGATCCTGCTTAGTTTAGAAGCTAAGCAGGTTGAAAACTGGTTAGTATTTGGATGGATGGCTTCTAATGAATGCCAAGGTTGTCAGCTAGACTTGAAACCTCAAGAAACATTTCAGAAGAAGAGTGTGAAAATCTTACTGTTGCAAATAATATCCATGTAATAGACAACAAAATAAAGAATATATCCCTGTAATCTTCAGCAGCTCAGCTCAATTTAAATGAAGCTACCTTTTATACAACAAGTACTCAAAATATTGATCTTCAGACATTATTATTTTTTCTTCCATTCAGTTGTGTCCAACAAGCCCCTGTAGCTTTCTTGGCAAGATTTTTCACAAGTGGTTTGCCATTGCCTCCTTTCTGGGGTTGGCAGAACATGACTGGCCCAATGTTTTTCAGCTGGCTTCAAGCACTAAGTCAGACTAGAATTCACAGTCTCCCAGCTTCTAATTTGATGTCTTAACCACTACACCAAACTGACTCTCAGGTTCCAGATTAGTAGTGAGTTCTAAATCCCATTGCTACCAATTCACGTGCATACAATGCTTCTGCACATGCGCAGAAGAATTCTGGGTAGGTGGGCAGAGTCTCCTGCTGCCGCCACTACCCGTTCACTAAATCGGGCCAAAACAGAAGCAACCCACCACTGCTTCAGATATTCTAACTCTTTTTGGTAAGTGAATTTTTGCAACAGCAAAATGCTTCACGTACTCAGATGACCTCACAATTGCTGACAGACCCTCCATGGTGATCATGATATGATTTTGTGGCTCTGATTTATCATTAAATTAGACTTTAGAGTTTAAAGAAAATAAAATGGAAAGAAAGGAAAGAGCTTCTAATTTTTATTGCTTCCGTCAATGTTCAGTTCAATTACAGTGAATTAGGATTTTGACCCCCGTTTCCTATTTAGATACCTTATTCTCATGAAATGGATCTACACAGATCCAGGTAATAACTTACTGAAACAATTGCATTTATGAATGCCTCCCTCACTTTTCTGCCTGGCCAAGTCAATCACGTCCCTCCCCTGTTATAATTTCATTTTGGATTTTTAAAAAAACAAAACCAGGATTTTCTATTCAGCAAATATAAAGTTAGATAATACCAACACTTGTAAAAGGAATCTTAATCTTAATGTTAATTGAAGTTGGAACAAGGCTAGGATTGGGGTTAGAAAAACCAGGTAGTTTTGATTGAGGGGTCAAAACGTCAGAAGAATAGAATAGTAGAATAATAGAATACATTTGCAGTAGGTCTGAAGAGCATTGAGCAAAGCAGAAAGATTGATATGAAGGAACTGAAGCTATTGCCATTTAATAAAGGAAATCTCAGCCCACCAAATTCCTGGTTCAAATGTTCCCCCTTAGAGAAAGTTCCTCCCCACCCTCCAGTTTGGTGAAAGCATAATGCTAATCTCTGTCTCAGGGTTTTTACCTTATTTATTAAGATAACAAAGCCGGCAAACTGAATTCTAACTTTATTCCCAGTCTCTCTTGATGCATACAAACAAGCAAGTAAGTCCCTCTTTATGAAATGTCATAATTCGGGATAGATTTCTTATAATTAGTTCCTAACATGGCAAAAAGAAATGCAATGGGGCATCTTCTAGATGTTTGTTTATTTATTTTTATTTATTTATTTTGTCCAATACATAATACATATTGAAGAGAAAGATATGTAATAATATAAGTAAAGAAAAGAATAGAAGAAAAGATATAGAAGTATAGGTGAACATATTTGAAAGGAAGAAAAGATAAATGAGATAAGGAGAGACAATTGGACAGGGGACGGAAGGCACACCGGTGCGCTTATGCACACCCCTTCTCGAATGAGAAACAAGATAAAGAAAGGGGGATGGGTTATCCCAAATTATTCTTAAACATTTAAAATTGAAAGTGGAAAAAAGAAGAAGAAAAAGATGGACAAACTCCTACCTTATCAATGAAGCAAGCAAACTGGTTGTTCAATGTTTTCATCTCTTCTTTCTCAAGCGTCCGTGCTTTTTGCTCCTCAGGGTCAACTCCAAGAGAAAGTGGCTTCAAGAGGCGCTCGTCAATAGAGACCCCCCGGATCCCTTCGCTTCTGGTGCTAGTCATGCTGTTCATTCTACCAAATCCTCCATATCCACTCTGGCACTCAACACCTCCATAACCTCCACCAAACCCTCCACCATAACCAAGGCCCCCCATCCCCATCGCTTGCCCACTCATTCCCATGCGCTGTCCACCAACTCCTCCATAGATTTGTCCTCCATAGCCTTGGCTGTAAGATATTCTTTGGCTTCCCCCACCAAAATTATTCAGGCTCATGCTGGAGTAACCGCCAGTCCCACATGGTCTTCCATACGGCTGGCATGGAGGAGCAGAGCTTCGGCCACCCACCATAGAAGCGGAAGAAAATCGCCTTGATCCACCTAAGCATCGAGACCCAACAGGTATGTTCATGGTTAGGATTGGTGTTTCTGGGTTTTTTTAAAAGAGTTGAGCAAACTATTAGTGAAGCAGTTGAATGAGGGAAAAGCAGAAGAGTGAAGGCAAGAGAGTCCCTTTGATTTGCAATCAGGGCTTCTCTCTTTTATATGGCTCAAGAGGTGCACGAGATGCAAAAACAAATTACTTGAAACAACCTGGGTTTGGTTTGCCTAGCAGCTAGAATCTATGCTCCCGAGCAAAAATCTTTGTCATATATGGGAAATAACGTGGAATTAAAAGAAATTGCTAGGCTTGCAAGCTTCCCTCTCTGTCTCTTATGTCTAGCTTTAATTAATCTGCTTCCTTAATGTATAATTATCATCCACCAAAATACTTCAAGTGGTTTATTTACAGGGCAGTTTCACTTGCAGCTTCATCTCTTTTTATGTTTAATTATCTGGATGGAATGCACCATTCTTGATAAGGAGCAATGGTTTGGATGTGTTTATTTATTTTCTCTCCCACATGGAAACAAGGTGCAAGAAGAGGTGGAATGCATTAGGAGACAAAAATCTGACTCAAAGCAAAAAATTCAAAGCAAATTTAGTTACTCACCTAACTAAAAAACATAAAGCAATCTTCCACCCCCTTCTTGAAATAATGTTAGTCAAATGTCTTGAGGGGAGAGTCGATCAAGCCTAGATCCCCAAATTGGTACCCACAGATATTAAGATATTACCCAGGGCAGGAATCCCAAATCTGCTGATGATCAGAGCTGACGTTTCTAGTGTCAGAAGTGCCCTGTGAAAGGAGACAACTGAACAAGTTTAAACATAAAAGAGGCAGCAGTTTCATTTTGTAAGAGGAGAGTTACTCATTGTCTGAAGAGGCTGCTAATATTCTGTAGAATGACATTTTATATAGTAGAATGACGTTCAGAGTGAAATGCTGTGGATGTAGTATACTTGGATTTCAATAAGGCATTTGACAAAGTAGACAAAGACTTATTTCTTGGTAAGATGGAACAATGTAAGATAAACAGTATCATCTTCAGCTGTATTTGTAATTGACTGGCCACCTGCACTTAGCACATAGTCCTTAACAGAACTACATGCACTAGGATACCTCAATGGTCTGTTTTGGGCCCATTACTCTTCAGCATCTTCATAAGTCATCCAAATGAGGGATAGAAGGAAAACTCATCAAATCTGCAGATGACATCAAGCTGGGAATAATTGCTAACACTTTGGAAGATTGACACAAGATTCAGAAGTATCTTGACAGGTGTCCATCAGGTTATATGTCCCATTTGTTTTTAATTTACTTTTTAAAAAAATACTGAGAGTTGCAGCCCAGGGGTTTGTTTGAAAGTATGCCCGTTAAATTAGCTTAGGTGTTGAAGAGCATTTACTAAATCACCTTCCCCAGAGTGCCCTCTGATATGTGAGTATCCATGTTCACCACAATAGTGATCTAGAGCAGGGATCTACAACCTTGGCAACTTTAAGCCTGGCGGACTTGAACTCCCAGAATTCCCCAGCCAAGCTTTAGAGTAATTGTATACATCTCCCTTAAAATTCCAAACATCAAAATGAATATAAATGATCAATGAAAACTATAGAAGGAAAATTCAGGAAAGGTAAATGTATTGTAACAATGTACAACTAAAAGGTTCTTCACATCTTATCTGCATCTCTCCAAGAGAGGTACACCTCACAATTTGAAGTATCTGAGTCTAAAGCAAATCTGGATACTTCCTGTAGTGAAACATCTGGAGTGAAAGATTTGAGAAGCGTATATATCACTTCTCCGGGGTGTTTTGCACACACCCTAGCACAGTATCTAGATCACCTTGATGGATCTTCAAAACTAAACAGAGGCAGCTATAGATCATTACTTCCATGGGAAATAATGAAATGCTGGAGTTGAAGAATAGGTTGAGAAGTAGGGAAGAGGAATCCATTCCAGATGAAAGCAATGGCAAATAGCTTCTTTACTATGACCAAGAAAAGTGTGTGGAAGAGTCTATGAATTCGCAAAGATTTATCTGATGAGGTGGATCCCATAGGAAAAAAGAGCAGTTATGGAAAATAGAACAACCTCTGGCTGTGAATGATATCTCTGAACATATCTCTCTCATGTCGGCCAATTATATTCAGCAGTTATTTCTTTCCCATAATAAAAGTGTACTGTATCTATGAATACCAGTTGCTGGCAAATCCATTGCCTTTTTGGTACTTTGTCATAAATTGCAGTAGAGATCCAAGAATTATACTCACAAACTGTGAGGTGCTTTTTGTGATTCCCACAGGCACATGATTGTCCATGGTGAGATCAGAACTGTAGGCTAGATAGTCTTTGGGTTCTTATCAAATCTGACTCAACTTTCTCTTCTTCTGAAAAAACAGATTAAAAAAAAAATATTCATAATATGGAGAAAGCCATATTATGGAATCAAGTCAGGGATAGTAGTACTGTAGTAGTAATTTAGGGTACTAAATTATTTCCTCACACAGTTTACAGTTAGTTTATGGAATTCACTGCCCTGAATGTGGTTATGGCCACAAGCTTACATGATTTCCCCTTAAATACATTTGTGGATAGCAGATCTGTTAAACTGGGTTGACAATTCATGCCTCTAATGAAGTGTGCTGTGAGCCGCATAAGTCTTTTGTAACAAATTGGATCACACATGCCAGTCGACTCTGTACCTCAGAGTTATGGTTATAGTGGTTATAGGTGGCTTGCTGTGGAACTATCTAGCTGATGAATCATCAGAAACCTTTTATGTCTATAAAACCATTTGCTTAATTAATCAATGTTAGTGAGGAATTAGAGAAGAATAACTAAATAACTTAGTAACTAAGTAACTCAAAATACAGAAAGACCTAGATAGATTAACGCTGTGGGCAAAAACTAAAAAAAATTATATTCAACGTCGAGAAGAGTAAAGTACTTCACGTAGGTAAAAAAAAAACTAGACACACATACAGTTTGGGTGGAACCCCACTTAGCAGTAGTGCCTGTGAAAGAGTCTTGGTGGATAATCAACTAAATATGAGCCAGCAATGTGCAGCAGCATCTAAAAAGGCTAACACAATCCTAAACTGCATCAACAGGGGGATACACTCCAAGACCTGAGAGGTATTAATACCACTCTATAACGCCCTGGTCAGACCACATCTGAAGTACTGCATTCAGTTCTGGTCACCACACTTCAAAAGAGACATAGAAACTCTGGAGAAGGTGCAGAAAAGAGCAACCAAAATGATTAGGGGACTAGAAACCAAGACTTATGAAGAGAGATTGCTGGAGCTGGGCATGGATAGCCTAGAGAAAAGAAGGGCCAGGGGGGACATAATAGCAGTATACAGGTACTTGAGGGGTTGCCACAGAGAGGAGGGGGTCACGCCACCACCTTCTCAACAACCTTCCCCTTAAAGGGAAGGTTGGAGACTGGCCGATAGTTGTTAAGAATGGCTGCTGCAAATAGATCGCACAGACTGACTACAAGCTTAGACATGATGCTGTGGCACAGATGATCCACTGGAACTTGTGCCGGAACTACCATTTACGAGTGGCAAAGAACTGGTGGGATCATAAGCCCGAAAAAGTGGTCGAAAATGAGCAAGCAAAACTACTGTGCAACTTCCAACTTCAGACTGACCAAATTCTGAAGCATAACACACCAGACATCCTGATTGTGGAGAAAAAGAAAGTATGGATCATCGACATCGCAATCCCAGGAGACAGCAGAATTGAGGAGAAGCAGCTAGAGAAATTAGTGAAATACGAAGATCTAAAAATCGAGCTGCAACGACTCTGACATAAGCCAGTGAAAGTGGTCCCAGTGGTACTTGGCACGCTGGGCGCAGTACGAAAGGATCTCAGCGGACATTTGAAAACCATCGGAATTGACAAAATCTCCACCTGTCAATTGCAAAAGGCCGCTTTACTGGGATCGGCAATCATAATTCACCGCTACATCACGCAGTCCTAGGTGCTTGGGAAGCGCCCGACTGGTGATGAAATACGAAATCCAGCATAGTGATCTCGTTTGCTGTGTTGTACTGGCATAATAATAATAATAATAATAATAATAATAATAATAATAATAATAATAATAATAATAATAAACAAACAAACAAACAAAAACCTGCAATCCTGGAGAGTTTGAATGGACATCCCTAAAATCATAATCTTTTCAGAATTCATCCACCCACCCCCAACTTGGAGAAGTAAATGTCAGCCATACAAAACACACCAGATCAAGGAACTAATGCCATATTGGTCAGGATAGCTTTTATTATAATAGATACAGTAACAGAATTTTTCAAGTCTGAAAATGCTCCTTCCACTGCCGTTTTATCTTCATGTGCACTAGGGAGGAGCTTGTTTGAAACATTTTCTTCAATTATTGTCTTGGCTGAGATTCAAGCCATGCTCATTTGTCCATTTGGGAGCAGCTTTTCCTTCTGTCCCTCAGGGCTCTTCTCTATAGTAAAGGCAATAACAGAAACAGATTCTTGTTCCCCCTATCTTCCAAACCTATTCTTCCTAACATCATATACAGTATTCAGAACAGATTAACAGAATTGGAAAGGACTTTGCAGTCATCTAGTCCAAGTAGGAGACTTTTACATCTGCCTCTACCTAGGATCGAACTCATAACCTCCTGATTGTGATGCAAGAGGTCCGCCTCCAGGCCACAGCAGCTCCTTAATATTAGAATATTAATAATAAATAATAATTAATTAATAATATTAATTAATATTAGAAAAGATCAAGATGAAGTACAGTATGTTATGACCTATAAAGCCCTTCATGGCACTGGGCCAGATTATCTCCGGGACCACCTTCTGCCACAGGAATCCCAGAAACCGGCTAAGTCCCAGAGAGTGGGCCTTCTCCGGGTCCCGTCAACTAAACAATGTCGCTTGGCGGGACCCAGGGGAAGAGCCTTCTCTGTGGCGGCCCCGGCCCTCTGGAACCAACTCCCCCCAGAGATTAGAATAGCCCCCACCCTCCTTGCCTTTCGTAAGCTCCTTAAAACCCACCTCTGCCATCAGGCATGGGGGAACTGAGATATTCTTTCCCCCTAGGCTTCTACAATTTATGCATGGTATGTTTGTATGTATGATTGGTTTTATAACAAGGGTTTTTAGCTGTTTTAGTATTGTATTTCTACATACTGTTTTTATCACTGTTGTTAGCCGCCCTGAGTCCACGGAGAGGGGCGGCATACAAATCCAATAAATAAATGAATGAATGAATGAATGAATGAATGAATGAATAAATAAATAAATAAATAAATAAATAAACAAACAAACAAACAAACAAATAAAATAAGTATATCAAATGAAAGGTATGCTGCAACCAGATATCTTCCTACTCACACCTCTAGTAAATGTCACATGCCCATGCTTTATTGTTGTCTGTTCTAGAGTGAGAAAATCTACATACAAAATTGTATGATTAAAAAGGGATCCCACTTTTATTTTTATTTATTTTTTTACAAAAAGTTGGAAATTAAAGAAACAGATGCTGCAACATCCCCTTCCCTTATTCTTAGTGAATCAGGTCAAGCAGCCTTAGCTATTTAGGTCCATGACTTCTCAAAATAACAGTTTCCTGTTTGTGACTGTAATTTGCATTCAGTTGTAGGGTAAATGTTTTACCTCGAGTATATTCACCTCTCAAAACTGAGGTGTCAACATCGATATTATTATTTTAAGTTGTTGCCCTGTATTTGTACGTGTGATAGCCCTTTAGGATTCTGGGCAAATACTTATGAGAATTTTTTTTTGTTTTATCTCAAAACAGTTTTTTTCCTGAACACCATGACTGTGCTAAACAAATAATTGTGTTGCATGGTTTTTAAATGAAGGGGTTTTTAAATGCTTTCTTTTAAATATTAGATTTGTTACATTGCACATTGTTTTTATTATTGTTGTGAGCCGCCCTGAGGAGCGGCTCACAACAAGGAGAGGGGTGGCATACAAATCTTAAATATTATTATTATTATTATTATTATTATTATTATTATTTCCCTCACCACTGTCAAACTATTCACTCCATCTGTATTGCTATTACTATTAGTCTTCTTTTCATTCCTATCACCCATATCCTCCCACATATGACTATATGACTATATGACTGTAACTTGTTGCTTGCATACTTCATACTTACAATTTATATTAATGTTGATAGTTTCCTGATTGCTTATTTGTACCCTATAACAATCATTAAGTGTTGTACCTAATGATTCCTGACAAATGTATCTTTTTAATGTACACTGAGAGCATATGCACTAATGACAGATTCCTGATGTGTCCAATTACACTTGGTCAATAAAGAATTATATTCTGTTCTGTTCCGTTCGGTTCCATTTGGTTCGGTTCCATTCCATTCCATTCTATTCTAAACAATCTATAGTAAAACTAAATATTACCTAGTGCAGTTATTATATATGGTGAAACTAACTGTTGCCCTTGAGGCAGTAGCAGAAAGAAGGTGCAAGGAAGATAAATTGAGAAGGAGGAGAATGCATAGTCTTCTTCATTTACTATGTTCTCCAGCCTATGTACAGTAGCATTCCACATTTGGGATGTAAATGCAGTTTTGGAAACTTATCTAGGGGAGAGTGTTTCAGAGTAAGAACAGTGGACAGGAAAATCAATGGGTGCTGATTCTGTCTTAATTCTGCTGGAATAAGCTTCAGCCCTTTACAGTCTAGAACAGTGATGGTGAACCTATGGCACGGGTGCCACAGGTGGCACGCGAAGCCATATCTGCTGGCACCCAAGCTGTGGCCCTAGCTCAGCTCCAACATGCATGTGTGTGCTGGCCAGCTGATTTTTGGCTCACACAGAGGCATTGGGAGGGAATTTTTGGCTTCCAAAGAACCTCTGGGGGGATGGGGGAGGGCATTTTTACCCTCCCCTAGCTCCAGTTAAGTCTTTGGAGCATGGGGAGGGCAAAACACGAACCTACTGGGCCCACCAGAAGTTGGGAAACAGGCCATTTCCAGCCTTCAGAGGGCCTCGGGGGGGGGGAAGCTTTTACAACCTCCCCAGCCATTGAATTATGGCCATTGAATTATGGATGTAGGCACTCACACATGCACAATAGTGCAAGTTCACGCTCTTTTGGAACAAGAGGAAAAAAAGGTTCGCCATCACTGGTCTAGAATGCAAGACACCCACAGATTCAGAGAAGGCATATGTATCTCAATAAGGGAGGGGCTAGGTTCCAGAATGTGGGGAATTGGTTATGTGTATCTTCTATCTCTCATTAGGGAGTCTTTAAGGTGGGGCATCTCCCTCCTTTTTCAGCTTTCTAAACAATATTTTAATATTCATCCTTTCTTTGTTCTGCAATGTTTTGAAAACACCCTTTCCTTTTCAGAATTTCATTACAGGTTAGGTAAGAAATTCATCTTGTCAGAATTTTAAAACAATCTAGACAACCTGTGACCCATTGGGACATCCTTTCAGAGATAGCGTCAAACTCAAGGCCTGGGGGCTGGATCCAGCTTGTGAGGTGCTTAGATGTGGCCTGTGACCTGCCCTGGAAACAGTGAAGGACCAGCTTGTGGCACCCCTGCCAGAAAAAACAGAGCTTTGTTTTTGCTGCAGAGGGTTGAAGGAGGCTGAAAACAGAGCTTGCAAGGGCTGTGGGTGGCCCTCGAGAGCTCTGCTTTTGCTGACAGAGAGTTGCAGGAGGTCGTCACAGCTGGAAATGGAACTAGGTAACCAGACAGAGGTTCCTACTTACCGCCGCTACTGGTGCAATGTACACACAGCTCCGGGTGACTGATGGGTGGGTGGGCACATCTAAGCGAGATTTTGCTTCCTGCACATGCACAGAAGCAAAATCTCCCTGGGGCATGCTTGCCCACCTGCCGGTCACCCAGAGCTGCATGTGCATTGCCAGTTTTACTACTGATTCACATTGTGGTCTATACCGGCTAGCAACCAAATACTGTTGGGGAACCATCTGCCAGCAGAGCACTTGGGCCACCCACAGGCGCCCCCAATATGAGTGATGTTGAGGTGGCCACACATACTAGACAATATCGTTTGGTGGGACTTAGGGGAAGAGCCTTCTCTGTGGGGGCCCCAGCCCTCTGGAATCAGCTCCCCCCCAGAGATTCACACTGGCCCCACCCTCTTCACCTTTTGTAAAAGTTTAAAGTTATCTGTGCCACCAGGCTTGGGGCCATTAGACCGTAGCCCCCTAGCTGACAAGTGTGTATGTCTTTCAGTATGAATGGGAATGAATGATTTTTAATGTTATTAGAGTTTGTAAAGTTTTTTAGCGATATTAATTGGATTTTTGGATATGTACATTGTATATAGTTTGATATGTTGTGAGCCGCCCCGAGTCCTCAGAGAGGGGCAGCATACAAATCCAATAAATAAATAAATATCTTAGACAGACTCCTTGACACACACACATCCAAGATCAAATTAACCCTGATCAAATTAAGCCTTCAATGAAATCGGGTTTGATACCCCTGCTTTACCAGATTCCTCAAAGCCTTCAACAATGACAAACTTCTAATGCAGTGTTTCCCAACCTTGGCAACTTGAAGATATTTGGACTTCAGCTCCCAGAATTCCCCAGCCAGCGAATGCTGGCTGGGGACTTCTGGGAGTTGATGTCCAAATATCTTCAAGTTGCCAAGGTTGGAAAACACTGTTCTAATGTAATGGAAAAGTTGGAATGCATTCATAACTGTATCTTTCTTGAATATAGCCCACGTTGAACTATAGAATACAGTCAAACATCAACAAATGAAATGTTTCATGATATTGTGTATTATGCCATAAACTAGTTTTATGATAATATGTATGTCATAAAAGATTTTATAAAATTTGCCAAATTTCAGATCCATCGGAGTGCAGGGGTTCTGGATTTTTGATACTATTCTAGACCAGTGATGGTGAACCTATGGCACGGGTGGCACGGGTGGCACACGGAGCCATATCTGCTGGCATGTGAGCCATTGCCCTAGCTCAGCTCCAACATGCATGTTTGTGTGCCAGCCAGCTGATTTTTGGCTCGCACAGAGGCTCTGGGAGGGCGTTTTTGGCTTCCAGAGAGTCTCCAGGGGGATGGGGGAGGGCAAAACATGAGCCTACGGGGCCCACCAGAAGTTGGGAAACAGGACATTTCTGCCCCCCGAAGGGCCTCTGATAGGTGGGGGAAACTGTTTTCACCTTGCCCAGGAATTGAATTATGGGTGTGGGCACTTACGCATGTGTGCGCACAATTTAAAAAATGTTCACCATCACTGGTCTAGGCTATTTGATGTATCTTGGTTCAAAATATAATGCACCATTTCCTTCAGTTAAAGATTATGGAAATGAGGTTTAGTTGTATATTGATATATTAGTTTGAGACACTTCTCAAGATATGTATCTCAAAGAGGTGGTAGAATTGTGATAATCAAATTCTGGCTGAACTTGAAAAAAACAAAGCCGATTCTGACTTGATTAGTCTGTGGATGATAGTCTACCATGAAATTCCCTATGGAATAAGCTAGAAAGCTCAGGGTACACTCTTGCTTGAAGACAGTGAGAATCCCCTTCTGTCCCATGGCCATGAAACCCTACATATACAATAAGTACCTGTGAAGTTACTAGGAGCCTTGCTCAACTCCAGAGGAACTTTACTTTCTCAATAGATACAAAAAGCCAAAATATTCATTGCTTGTTGAAATATATATATATTCTTCAGAATGTTGGAACACCTGTTGGAGGGGCAAATGTGTGCATGAATATATTTAAGCATGGAAGTAATGAAAATGCATAGAAAAATATTGTTGTTTTTCTTTATTTGATAATATTATATAAGTTCTATAGAATGTTTTTTTTTAATGGAAGAAAAAAGCCTCCACTGAATGATTAATAGAAAAAGAAAAATTTTATATATGTTTTACTCTAAGCATGGTTTTAGTGTTTGCACTTATGTATTGTTTTTAATTAAAATTTTATTAAAATTTCTATTTGCAATCAAAATGCATAGAAAAACATCAAAAGGGAAATTTAACAAGGATGCGCAACCACCCTTTTAAACTCACAAGCTGCAGAGCTGAACAGGCCCTCTGGTTAATAAGATGGATAATCCATTGAAATCAACACCTTTATCTATTTACAGATTAAAAGCCTTTATTTTTTAATCACATTAAATACCGGTTGTTTATCATTTAGATTTCTCCTTCAAGTCAACATACCAAAGGAAGACTTGATGGGAGTTGTCAGACAAAACATCTAATGGGCACTTTTTCTTCTAGTTTCGAAGCTTATGGGAAACATCTGGCATTAAACAGCACTGGATCCTATTTTCCGGTACAGTACCAAAAGAAATAATTCAAGCCAAGGATATCTACAGAAAGACAACTGCATTTTAATATTAATAATATACCAATACCAAAAATGAATATGTTCTCAGAGTAGATCTGTTTTCACTGAGAAATCACAACAGGTTCTTAACTGTTGTGGGTTTACAGTAGAAAATGATGTTTTCAAAAATCAGCCACAAAACCCCCCACTTCTATTAGAAAATGTAGAACTAGACCATGTTGTTTCCCTGGTCATATGTGTGTATGGATGTTGATGTATACATAATTTTTGTCATGTTCATGTAGTGTATATTGGAGATAGTTACCCTTTGAGAGCTGTATCCAACAAAATCTCATTTTAATGTATGCTGATTAGTGTACATTTAAAGTGACAATAGTTATTCTATTCTATTCTATTCTATTCTAAGTAAAGTCTGCTTCCTCAATCTTTCTGCAAAGGGATTGACGAAGGTAACACTTTTTAAGGAAGGGAAAAATAAGATGGAAAAAGCCACAGGAAACGAAAGATAGATAATCATATGGGAAGCAACATCATCTGAAATCACTTCCTGATCTTGTCAATAGACACAATTCCATGAACGGAAAGTGGAAAGCTGAATAATGAACGCTAATTCTGGAAACATCCTAACTAAATCATGTAGTGTTGCTCTGTGATTGAGAGGGGTGGTCTCTAAATTTTGTAAGTAAATAAATAAATCTGCAATGGCTTGGGGAAAAGAAATCACCCAATATTTAAATGGTATTTTAAAATCTACATTTTAGTTTTCCGGGAAATTTCTAGCAAGAATACTGCAATACTCCCCAGTGAATTGTTTCTGTGGGAAGGGTGAATAATCAAATAAAACTAGTTCGCACACCCTGCACTTGGATAAATGGCCACTTTTAATCTGAGCCAAAAACCTGTTCTTTTCTTACAATCTAATTGCTCAGAGATGACACATCCATCTATGAAACTTATTTGTTGTCCCTTTGATCTGCAAATGTTATGTTGGACCACAACTAAGCTCATCCGTTTGAAAACCCAACTGACCTAGAGCTGTTTCTACAATCCAATTCTCCAGACGAAGCAAGTTGGAGGCTTCTGCCTGCTGTGAATTTATTCATGCTTAAAGCTTTGCCCCATGTAGGTGGACACACCCACGTAGTCACGGAGCATATATAAAATCTCAGACAATGTGTGTCATTTCTAACCTGGGGGATCTAGATGTCTAGATGTGGTGGAGAAGAAGATCTCATCATAGTTCCCTCTAAGCTGAGCAGTGAGCAATCGCTCACTTAAAAATCATCATCAACTCAGAGTTTTCCAAACCTGCCCAGAAGCCGAGAGGGAAAGAGTGAGAGGGAAGGAGACAGAGAGGAAGAGAGAGAAACAGATAGAAAAAAGAGAGGAAGGAAAAGAGAAAGAAAAAGAATGGGAGTAAGGAAGAGAGAAAGAAAATCAAAATCTAGTTTGAAACTAGCTCAACTATTTCAGTGGCATTTTGATATTGATAGAGTTGCCCTATTATGAGCTCACTGTTATAGACACACAGTACAGTATTTTATTTTGAAATTCTCTGAGGCAAAACAGGGTGGGTTTTTTATTTGTTTGTTTGTATGTTTGTTTGTTTATTTATTAATTATTTCTGTGCCGCCCAGTCCCGAAGGGACTGCCACTCAGACATTATACTTTTCCGCCCACCCCCCAAAAAATTAGAGGGAACACTGGATCTCATGTGTGAATGCAACTAAAAATCTCCTTGCCTGTAAGAAAATATGACGACGTGGGGAAAGTTTGCAGACTTCTTAATTCTGTTTTCTAGGCAAGCCTTTGATATAGGCAGGAGATCAGGTTTTCTCTGAGCTGTGGTTTTTTTTTTTTTAGGTGCCGCAGCTTAGGAATGCAAGCAAAAATCGCAGGGAGTTTATGCCAGTACTTTATTAATATGGCTCATTCTGGAGAGCGCATTCTGGGAGTTGGGATCTCCTTAGGCTCCCGGTTGGATTTTGGTGCAGAAATCAAAGGTTCTTCCTAGAAGAATGAAGGAGTACAAGGACGCCCTAGTGCAGCATGACTGATTGGTTTATGGCGTTCTGAAGTGGAATAGAGTAGAATAGAACGAGCTGGAAGGGACCTTGAAGTTCTTCTAGTCCAGGGCCCTGCTAAAGCAGGAGAAACTATACCAGTGATGGCAAACCATTTTTTCCTTTGGGTGCTGAAGGAACATGTGTGCATGCTATCATGCATGTGCAAGTGCTCACACCCATAATTCAACTCCTGGGGAGGGCAAAAACAGCTTCCCCTGCCCCCTGGAGAACCTCTGGAAGCTGGAAATAGCCTGTTTCCCAACTTCTGAAGGGCCCAGGAGGCTCATGTTTAGCCCTCCCCAGGCTCCGAAGGTTTCTCTGGAGCTGGGAGAGGGTAAAAATGTCCTCTCCTATCGCCCCAGAGGCTCTCTGAAAGCAAAAAATACCCTTCCAGAGACTCTATGTGAGCCAAAAATCAGCTGGCCAGCACACACATGCTCTTTAAGCTCCTTAAAACCCACCTCTGTCGTCAGGCATGGCGGAACTGAGATAACTTCCCCAGGCCTATACTGTTTATGTATGGTATGTTGTGTGCATGCTTTTTAAATTATGGGTTTTTGGTTTTTACTATTAGATTTGTATTATATATTGTATTTCTTTTACTGCTGTGAGCTGCCCCGATTCTATGGAGAGGGCGGCATACAAATTAAATAAATAAATAAATAAATAAATAAATAGGTAGGTAGGTAGATAGGTAGATAGGTAGATAGGTAGATAGGTAGATAGATAGATAGGTAGGTAGGTAGGTAGGTAGGTAGGTAGGTAGGTAGGTAGATAGATAGATAGATAGATAGATAGATAGATAGATAGATAGATAGATAGATAGATAGATAGATAGATAGATAGATAGATAGATAGATAGATAGATAAATAAATAATTGTTGGAGCTGAGCTAGGGCAATGGCTCATGTGCCAGCAGATATGGCTTTGCATGCAGTACCCGTGCCATAGGTTCGTCATCACTGACCTATTTTATTTATTTATTTATTAGATTTGTATGCCGCCCCTTTCCATAGACTCGGGGCGGCTCACAACATAATAAAACAATTCATAACTGTTGTGATTCAGCCTGAGGCTCCTCAGGGAACAGCTGGAACTCTACCGGATCCATGCTCAGAGAGGGAGGACGATGAACAGGAGGGGGAGGACCAGGCAGAAGAGGAAGAGGAGGAGGGAGAGCAGCCTGAGACCCCCAGGGGGGGCTCTCCCCAGCGAGTAGCCTGGATTCATTAGATGAAGACGCCCAGGCTATCATAGATATGAGGCAGAGACGGGCAGCCCAAAGAAAGGGCCAATTAGCAAGGTATTTCCATCCCTGAATTGGTAACAGCTGGGTTTGGGTGTGGTTCTCCTCAGCAGGGTTGAAAAGGCAGGCCCGCCCTTACTGTATTGTGGAGAGTTATCTATTGGAAGTCCTATGACCTTGCTTCGATTCTTGGCGTCTCTGATCCTGGCTTGTGGCTTCGAAGGCTGAAGACTTGGGGGAGGCATGAGTTTTATTACCTCCAGTGTTGTTTTTGTCAGCAAGAATCCTGTTTTATTGCCTGGCCGTCATGAAACCTCTGTGAAGCTTCATAACGTTCCTGTCTGTAAGAACAGTTTTTGTTACCTGTGTTTGCTTTCAAATATATAAACTGCCTTTGCTTTTTACCAGTGTGTCTGGATACTCTTTTTAGTTAGGTTAGGTTTATTGGATTTATATGCCGCCCCTCTCCGCAAACTCGGGGCGGCTCACAACAATAATAAAAAACAGTACAATACCAAATCCAATGCCCACCCATCCAGTTCCAATTTAAATTAATAATCTCATAAAAAACAGTATATATAAAAAACAGGCACACAGTCAATCAATCAACAAAACAACATGGGCAAGGGGGAGGTGTTTTAGTTCCCCCATGCCTGACGGCAAAGGTGGGTCTTAAGGAGTTTACGAAAGGCAGGGAGGGTGAGGGCAATCCTAATCTCAGGGGGGAGCTGGTTCCAGAGGGTCGGGGCCCCCACAGAGAAGGCTCTTCCCCTGGGTCCCGCCAGACGACATTGTTTAGTCGACGGGACCCGGAGAAGGCCAACTCTGTGGGACCTAACCGGTCGCTGGGATTCGTGCGGCAGGAGGCGGTCCCGAAGATATTCTGGTCCGGTGCCATGAAGGGCTTTATAGGTCATAACCAACACTTTGAATTGTGACCGGAAACTGATCGGCAGCCAATGCAGACTGCGGAGTGTTGGAGTGATATGGGCATACTTGGAGAAGCCCATAATTGCTCTCGCAGCTGCATTCTGCACGATCTGAAGTTTCTGAACACTTTTCAAAGGTAGCCCCATGTAGAGAGCGTTACAGTAGTCGAGCCTCGAGGTGATGAGGGCATGAGTGACTGTGAGCAATGACTCCCGGTCCAAATAGGGCCGCAACTGGCGCACCAGGCGAACCTGGGCAAACGCCCCCCTCGCCACAGCTGAAATGTGTTTTTCTAATGTGAGCTGTGGATCGAGGAGGACGCCCAAGTTGCGGACCCTCTCTGAGGGGGTCAATAATTCCCCCCCCAGGGTAATGGACGGACAGATAGAATTGTCCTTGGGAGGCAAAACCCACAGCCACTCCGTCTTGTCTGGGTTGAGTTTGAGTTTGTTGACACCCATCCAGGCCCCAACAGCCTCCAGGCACCGGCACATCACTTCCACTGCTTCGTTGACTGGACATGGGGTGGAGATGTACAACTGGGTATCATCGGCATATTGATGATACCTCACCCCATGCCCTTGGATGATCTCACCCAGCGGTTTCATGTAGATATTAAATAGCAGGGGGGAGGGGGACCGACCACTGAGGCACCCCACAAGGGAGAAACCTCGGGGTCGACCTCTGACCCCCCCTAACACCGACTGCGACCGACCGGAGAGGTAGGAGGAGAACCACTGAAGAACAGTGCCTCCCACTCCCAACCCCTCCAGCCGGCGCAGAAGGATACCATGGTCAATGGTATCGAAAGCCGCTGAGAGGTCAAGGAGCACCAGGACAGAGGACAAGCCCCTGTCCCGGGCCCGCCAGAGATCATCCATCAACGTGACCAAAGCAGTTTCCGTGCTGTAGCTGGGCCTGAATCCAGACTGCTGAGGACCTAGATAATCGGCTTCATCCAAGGACCGCTGGAGTTGAAGTGCCACCACCTTCTCAACAACCTTCCCCATGAAGGGAAGGTTGGAGACTGGACGGTAGTTATTAAGCACGGCTGGGTCCAGGGAAGGCTTCTTGAGGAGGGGGCGCACAACCGCCTCCTTATAAAGTGGTGGAAAGGACCCCCTCCCCAAGGAGGTGTTGACAATCTCCTGGACCCAGCTCCGTGTCACCCCTCGACTGGCCGAAACCAGCCAAGAGGGACACGGATCCAGTAAACAGGTGGCGGAACTCACAGCTCCAATGGCCTTGTCCACTTCATCAGGTGTCACCAAGTCAAACTCCTCCCAGACAGATGGACAAAGACGTTTAGCCCCAGTCACCTCGACTGACTCATTGTCAGTCGACTCTGTTTCACAATTGGAGTCGAGGTCCACTCGGATCCGGGCGATTTTATCAGCGAAAAACGTGTTAAAATCATCGGCACTACTCTGCAAGGGCTCCCCAACTCCCCTCTGATTAAGAAGGGAGCGGGTTACCCTAAACAGAGCGGCCGGGCGGGATTCCGCTGATGCAATCAAGGCGGCATGATACGCGCATCTTGCCGCCTTGAGCGCCACTTTGTAAGTCTTAATATGAGCTCTTACAAGTGTTCGATCGGATTCGGACTTACTCTTCCTCCATCGCTTCTCCAGACGTCTCTTCTGGCGCTTCAACACCCGGAGCTCCTCGTTGAACCATGGAGCTCTACGGGGTCTAGTGCCGCGGAGAGGTCGCAACGACGCAATCTGGTCAAGAGCCTCCCCTGCAGCCTTGTTCCAGGCCTCAGCAAGAGACTCTGCCGAACTGTGGACAAGTGTATCTGGAATAAACCCAAGCGCCATCTGGAAGCCTTCTGGATCCATCAGGCATCTGGGGCGGAACCTCCTAATTGGTTCCGCCTCCCTGCAGGGAAGGATTGGAGCCAGGAAGTTAAGCCGCAGTAGGAAATGATCTGACCACGACAAAGGCAACACTTCTAAGCCCCTTAATCTCAGATCATTACTCAGTTGCTCAGAGAGGAATATCATATCAGGTGCGTGCCCACCCTTGTGAGTCGGACCCTGAACTACTTGAGTCAGGTCCATGGCTGTCATGGTGGCCATGAACTCCTGTGCCAGTCCAGAGGAACCGCCGAGCGACGGCAGATTGAAGTCCCCCAGGACGATAAGTCCGGGGAACTCCACCGCCAGCCCGGCCACCTCCTCAAGCAGCACAGGCAGGGCTGTTGACACGCAGCTGGGAGGCAGGTACGTGAGTAACAAGCCCACCTGAACCCCTAAGTCCAACTTCACCAGGAGGGACTCGCAACCCGCAACCTCTGGAGCAATGAGCCTACGCAGGCCAAGACTCTCCCTGGCTATAATAGCCACTCCTCCCCCCCTTCCCTGGGGTCGAGGTTGGTGCCATACCCGAAACCCAGCTGGGCAAATTTCAGACAGAGGAACTCCTCCCTCCGGGCCCAGCCAGGTTTCGGTCACACAAGCCAGGTCGGCCTCCTCATCCAGGATCAGATCCCGGATGAGGAGAGCTTTATTTACCACCGACCTGGCATTGAGTAGCAACAACTTGAGCCCAGGGCCAGAATTACACTCATCACCAGTGCTTTGAGTTAAGCTCATGGAGCCTGAAGAAGGGATCGCTACTAAGCAGCGATTCCTCCTTCCCCTGGAACGGCTAGCTCCATGGCTTCCGCCATACCTGCCTCTCCCCAGCAAGACCGGGATATTTTGACCCTCTGCCACCCCAGAGATAAGTGTCCCCTCCCCTCCTGCCCCTCCAGCGTCAGGTGTGCCAAAAATTCCATTCATGTCATATTCATTCATTCCATACATATTATAATCCCTCCCACCCACTCCATTCCATCTATCACCCCCCTCCCATTCATTTTCATTCACAGTATTCCATTCATTCCAATAATTACTAAAATAGTCCCATTCATTCATGCCATCACTACCATCCTCCCATCCACTTAAAAATCCCCACAATAATTTAATTAAAAAGAGTTAATATAAAACTAATAGTTCATATTATTAAAATATTAATTATTAAAAACATAGATAAATATAAGTAATAAAAATAAAAATATAGGTAGAAGATATTGGTTGGTGTTGGCGTCTGGGGGGACCCAGACAGAACAATAACAAATCTAATAATTTACAATTTAAAATTTAAAGTAGTTAAGAAACCCCATTTTTAAGCAGACATACCTACAAACATACCATACATAAATTATATACCATTTCATTTCAAGTAAGTGAAGTAAAACATATGTAAAAGCAGGTGTGGCTCAAAGGCTATGTTGTGCCAAAATTTAACATTTCCAGATTATACTTGGGAAGTTTCACAACTCTTCTGAATTTAATTCTGGCTGATTAGGGTTTTTTTCCCCTTACATTTGAAATCTCCTTCAAATTTCCCTTTGTGTCAAATGTCAGTGCTATTTCTCCCCAGCAGCAAGACACACAGGTGTGTAATTTGCAACTAGTTATTAGCATCCATTCTTCACTGCTTCTTTTAAGACTCGTTCAAGTTTCTTCTGAACCTCCTTTTCATTTGTAAATTCTGCATCTAGTAACATCCCCCCATATTGTGCCTTTTGTCCAAGAAATGACTTGTAGGTGGATCTTCTCTGAAGAAAACTGCAGATAATAGGTGAAATACTTTCAGATACTCACATGATGGCAAAAGTACCAATCTGATGGGATCTTGCTCTTCACAAAGCAAACTTTTTTGTGATGCTTCACCCAGGTTGGAAGATAATATCATCAATTCCCTGGAAGGATCGACTTGAAAATCTAGACTATCACCCGGCTGTTAACAAACAAAGCTATTCCCAGTAAATTACAAGGAGTTAGTTTTAGAAAAACATTTAATTAACATGGGGCTGTTTTCAAAGCGGGGGTGTAAAAGACTGAGAGGGGAGAGCATTCTTGTGGAATGAATGTGGGAGAAACACATTTCAAGCAGCTCATCCTTCCAGTGTTTAATTGATAGACAGTCCAATGTAAAGGTGGTATTCTACTGGTTCCGATTAGTTTGGGTGAACTGGTAGCATTGACTGCGGGACCTGGACATAATGCTGCCCCATTTAGCTACGTTTTTGAGGCAAGGAACATGCAAGGAAAGTGCATAGATGAGTAAAATGCATATGCAGGAGGTTGTGCGCATGTGCAGAGGTGCATGCTCACATTTGCGAACCGATAGGAAAGGTAAGTGAATATCACCCCTGGTCCAATGGAATTAAGCTCTATCTGAAATGAAATATAGTTAGGCATTATCTCAGAATATAAGTAGTCCTCAACTTACAACAGTTCATTCATTGACCATTACAATGGTGCTGAAAAAACGTGATCCATGACCCTTTTTCACACTTACAACTTTTGCAGCATCTCCAAGGTCACTTGATCAAAATTCAGATGCTTGACAACTGGTTCACATTTATGACAGTTGCAGTGTCCCAGGGTCATGTGGTCACCTTTTGCAAACTTCAGACAAGCAAAGTCAATAGAGGAAGCCATATTTACTTAACAACCATGTTACTAACTGAACAACGCAGTGACTGACTTAACAACTGTGGCAAGGAATGTCATAAAGTGGGGTAAAACTCACTTAACAAGCAATCCACTTAGCAATGGAAACATTGGGCTCGGTTGTGGTCATAAATTGAGGATTACCTGTATTCATACAGAGGAGAAGACAGCTAAAATCTGACATCCTTAAAAAAAAGTTTGGTGGAAATAGTAGAGTTAAAGTGAAGGGGCTGAGGTCTTTTGCCCACAGGTCACAAGTGATATGAGTTCCAAATCTCCAAACAACGAACCCCTCAGGCTGGTTGAAATTGTTGCTTAGGAAGCAAGGAGAAGGAAGGAGAAGGAGAAGGAAGGAGAATACAGGATCCCCAATCATGTTTGGCTTTGACTTTATTTCTTCAGTCTACTTGTCATGTACTGGCCACCAACCAATGACATCTGTGGGAAAGCAACAATCTATGTTCTAGCATTTTAAAAAAATATATGTTTTGACATGTTTCAAATTTTAATTTCACTTCTTCACATTTTAGCTTGGGTTATCCAGAAAAAGTAATGGTCAAAGGACAGGGAGATAAACACTTTGCCACTGTGCTGTCACCATAGACAGAAAAAATGAGCTTGTATTAAGACCTGTTTCTTTAAGACATTGCATTAGGGGAATTGTAGTTAGATTGCACTCTGGGTAATGTAGTTTTACATGTGACCACATCTGTGTACAGTGATCCCTCGATTTTCGCGATCTCGATCTTCGCGAAACGCTATATCGCGATTTTTCAAAAAATAATAAATTAAAAATACGTGCGCGGTTTTTCCCGCCCGATGACATCACGCGTCACCACCAAACTGACGTCTACCATTGCTGGTTGGCCGAAATCTCGGCCAATCAGCTTTGACATTGCAATAAGTTTGCCCGGCAACGGTGATACAGCAAAATTTCAGCCAATCAGCGTTGTCATTGCAAACATTTCGCCCGGCAATGCTGATGGACAGAAATCTCGGCCAATCAGTGTTGTTTGCTCAGCGTGCTTTGCTTTGAAACTTTTGTAACTTTTGGAACTGTTGGAGCTGTTGGAACTTGTGAACACTTCTTGGAAGATGGCTCCTAAACGTTGCATGCGGAGTGGAGGCGGCGACGCTAAAAAGAGCAGGAAGATGCTGACAATTAAGGAGAAGATTGAACTTTTGGACATGCTGAAAGCGGGACGTTCTAATGTAGATGTTGGTCGGCATTATGGGATCAACGAATCGACTGTGCGATACATTCGGAAAGACGAAAAGAAGATAAGGCAAACTTCTCTGATAACATTCAACAAGGCTGCAAAAAGAATGGTGACGCCTAGAAACAAACGCCTTATGAAGATGGAAGCTGCTTTGTCCGTGTGGGTACAAGACTGCCGCAAAAAGAGCATTGCTTTGGATACGAACACTATACGAACCAAGGCGCAGCAACTGTACAACCGTCTTGCAGACACAGAAGGAGGCGATGCAGATGAGGGAAACCCAGGTGAGGGCTGGGGTTTTTTTTTCTGTCATTATTTAAGTGTTTTTCAAGGAAGGAGGGAAGGAGGGAGGGAGGGAAGGAAGGAGGGAGGGAAGGAAGGAGGGAAGGAAGGAAGGAAGGAGGGATGGAAGGAAGGAGGGAAGGAGGGAAGGAAGGAGGGAGGGAGGGATGGAAGGAGGGAGGGAGGGATGGAAGGAAGGAGGGAAGGAAGGAGGGAGGGATGGAAGGAGGGAGGGATGGATGGAAGGAAGGAGGGAAGGAAGGAGGGAGGGATGGAAGGAGGGACGGATGGAAGGAAGGAAGGAGGGAAGGAAGGAGGGATGGAAGGAGGGAGGGATGGAAGGAAGGAGGGAGGGAAGGAAGGAGGGAGGGAGGGATGGAAGGAGGGAGGGATGGAAGGAAGGAGGGAAGGAAGGAGGGATGGAAGGAGGGAGGGAGGGATGGAAGGAAGGAGGGAGGGATGGAAGGAGGGAGGGATGGAAGGAAGGAGGGAAGGAGGGATGGAAGGAGGGAGGGATGGAAGGAAGGAGGGAAGGAGGGAGGGAGGGATGGAAGGAGGGAGGGATGGAAGGAAGGAGGGAAGGAAGGAAGGAAGGAAGGAGGGATGGAAGGTGGGAGGGATGGAAGGAAGGAGGGAAGGAAGGAAGGAGGGAGGGAAGGAGGGAAGGAGGGAAGGAAGGAAGGACTGTATGCTTTCATTCAAGTCACTTCTCTCTCCCTTTCCTGTCATTCTCTGTAGATGAAGGTGCTGGTGACTCTGAAGACCCCCAGCCATCAACATCTTCTGCTTCTTCAGCCCCAGCCACATTCACAGCAAGCAAAGGGTGGTTCGAAAAATTTCAATGGCGCTATGGCCTGAAGAGTGTGTCATTGCATGGAGAAGCTGCCTCAGCAGATACAGGTGCAGCCGAAAACTTCGTCCAGCGCACATTTAAAGACCTAATTGCAGAAGGGGGCTACCTTCCAGAACAGGTGTTCAACATGGACGAAACAGGCCTGTTCTGGAAGAGGATGCCTTCACGGACTTTCTTGATGCAAGATGAAGCCAAAGCCCCTGGCTTTAAGGCCATGAAAGATCGGGTGACTTTGATCATGTGTGGGAATGCAGCAGGCTTTTTGATGAAGCCAGGGCTAATTTATAAGTCACGAAATCCAAGAGCCCTCAAGAACAGAAATAAGAATGCATTGCCAGTGTACTGGATGCATAATCCTAAAGCATGGATTACAAAAGCCCTCACGCGGGACTGGTTTCATCAGTGCTTCATCCCACAGGTGAAGGATTATTTGGCTGCCAAAGGACTCAATTTCAAAGTGCTTCTCCTAATGGACAATGCTGGAGGCCATGATGACCTGGCACATGAACATAATGGGGTGCAAGTCGAATTCTTGCCACCAAACACCACATCGCTTATCCAGCCGATGGGTCAAGGTGTTATCCGCGCATTTAAGGCACTGTACACACGCAATTCTCTTGGAAGCATCATGGAAGCAATGGATGCTGATGAAAACTTCACATTGAAGGCCTACTGGCGTCAGTACACAATTGCATCTTGTCTGAAGAACATTCAGAATGCCTTAATGGATATGAAGTCACAGACAATGAATGCCTGCTGGAGGAAATTGTGGCCAGAAGTGGTGCATGATTACAGGGATTTGCTCCCGAAGAAATTCAAGATGCTGCAGTCCAGAACTCTGTGAATCTGGCACAGGCACTGGGTGGAGAAGGCTTCGTTGACATGACACCAGAGGAAGTCAATGGTTTGCTTGATGAGCATGGCCTACCGCTGACAGACAGAGATCTGGAGGAGCTGACCAGGTCAGCGAGTGAAGAAGATGAGGAAGAGGAAGCTGAACAAGCTGAGGAAGAAGAAGATGTTGGCCTAACGCTTGAGTGGCTTGCAGAACTGAACAGAGCTGCTGCAAATGTACAACGCATGGTGGAACTTTGGGATCCCAACATGACTCGCTCTATACAATTTAAGGCCTCCCTTGACAACACCTTTGCACCATACAGAGCCATGTTAGCCAAGAAAAAGAAAATGCGCCAACAACTGCCCATAACTATGTTTGTCACAAAAACCACGAGGTCTGTCACACCATCACCTGCAGCGTCCATTGTAGACATGGTGATAGAAGAAGATCCCGAGTTATCCTAGTTATGCTAACCCCCCCAAAAAATGTAAAAATGTAAATAAAAATTGTTATTATTTCTATCAGGATGACTAAGTGTGTTATTCAATGTGTACAGTACAGGTACAGGTAGAGGTACAGTACAGTACAGTACAGTACATTAAGGGGATGGGAAATGGTAATTTGTGGGTTGAAAGTGTTGGGACTGAGTGGCATACAGAAGAATGAATGAACGACTGAGTGAATGAATGAAATTCAAACACAGGTGAGGGCTGGGGTTTTTTATTCTGTCATTGTTTAAGTGCTTTTTACGAAAGGAAGGAAGGAGGGAAGGAGAGAAGGGAAGGAAGGAGGGAAGGAAGGAGGGAAGGAAGGAAGGAGGGAGGGAGGGAAGGAGAGAAGGGAAGGAAGGAAGGAGGGAAGGAAGGAGGGAAGGAGGGAGGGAGGGAGGGAAGGAGAGAAGGGAAGGAAGGAGGGAAGGAGGGAGGGATGGAAGGAAGGAGGGATGGAAGGAGGGAGGGATGGAAGGAAGGAGGGAAGGAAGGAGGGAGGGAAGGAGGGAGGGATAGAAGGAAGGAGAGAAGGGAAGGAAGGAGGGAAGGAAGGAGGGAGGGAAGGAGAGAAGGGAAGGAAGGAGGGAAGGAAGGAGGGAAGGAAGGAGGGAAGGAGGGAGGGAGGGAAGGAGAGAAGGGAAGGAGGGAGGGAAGGAGGGATGGAAGGAGGGAGGGATGGAAGGAAGGAGGGAAGGAAGGAGGGAGAGAAGGAGGGAGGGAGGGAAGGGAAGGAAGGAGGGATGGAAGGAAGGAGGGAAGGAAGGAGAGAAGGAAGGAGGGAAGGAAGGAGGGAAGGAGGGAGGGATGGAAGGAAGGAGGGAAGGAAGGAGGGAGGGAAGGAGAGAAGGGAAGGAAGGAGGGAAGGAAGGAAAAAGCCGAGAAGCCGTTGCCACAAGCGCTGCTGAAGGAGGACTCGTGCCCCAAGAAAGCCAGTGAGAGGGACGAATCGGGCGGGCGGGGGGTAGCGGCGAGGAGCCCGGAGGCGCTGGGGGGGTGGCCGGCATGAAAAACAACCATTGCCAGCCTCTGAACTGTCGTCGCTCCACCATCTGCGCATGCGCGGCCATGGAAAAAAGGGCACGCATGCGCAGATGGTGTTTTTACTTCTGCACCGCTATATCGTGAAAAATCGATTATCACGAGGGGTCTTGGAACGGAACCCTCGCGATAATCGAGGGATCACTGTATTCCTATTGGCTCTGATTTAGGATGCGGAGTAATTGGAGAGAGCATTCCAGAGGGTTTTTTGTTATTCACTAAGCAAGCCAGCATGTAGAAGCAACATGTAGAACAGCATGAGGGCAGAGCTGGGGACGATTCAATCTCTTTTTTTACTCGTACAATGGGAAAGAATACACTGCAGAAGAATCGCATCATAACTGTGACTTATCCTGTGGATGCCTGTAATAAAATAATCTGTGATATCTCGCTGTGCTGAGTCTGGGAGAGCCCCCCATCTTGAACAGCAGAGCCACCACTCCTTCACCGAAACCTCTGAAGACTCTTTCCCAAATTCAAATGGGTGGATAACCTGAGGCTGACAGGCATTCGTGACACGGTTGCATGAGAGAGAAAGGGGATTAGTGATTTAAAAGGTACATAGAGGAATGTTGAGCCTCTACAAGGGTTAGGCTGTGTATACGATTTTGATTGATTCAGTCCTCCACCACCCAAGGGAAGGTTCATAGCCTTCAGTCTTGTCCTCCGTGTTGTCACTTTTTTGACAGATTATACCCTCCTGCCAAATTGTAATTAAAGAAAATAAAGAGTAGCATCCAATCCCCTGGCTGGAAAAAGATTTGGTCTGAGAGGGAAAGGAAATCACTCAGTGAAGAGTCCAGAGACAAGGCTTAAACAAGACGGTTCCTTTATTCAGCTCTTAAGACAAGTGACTATCAGCGGGAACACGTCTGGCTTTACATGGAGAGCAGCCGCTCTTTTATACTTTTGCGGCTCCCGCCAAAAGAGAACAGTCAGCGTCTGAGCCAATCAGGCGCGACTTCCGATTCTGCACAGAGACCGCGTTTTTTCATGGAACCAACTATTTACATAGGATTCAACACTCAGAAATTAGCTTAGTCGCTTTAAATTCTACTCACATAATATATACTGCTCAAAAAAATAAAGGGAACGCTTAAACAACAGAATATAACTCCAAGCAAATCAAACTTCTGTGAAATCAAACTGTCCACTTAGGAAGCAACACTGACTGGCAATCAATTTTATTTTGTTGTGAGCACATTCAACTTTGTACAGAACAAAGTATTCAGTGAGAATATTTCATTCATTCAGATCTAGGGTGTGTTATTTGAGTGTTCCCTTTATTTTTTTTTTAGCAGTGTACAGTGTTCCCTCGATTTTTGCGGGTTCAAACTTCGCGGAAAGTCTATACCACGGTTTTTCAAAAATATTAATTAAAAAATACTTTGCGGTTTTCCCCCCTATACCACAGTTTTTCCCACCCGATGATGTCATATGTCATCGCCAAATTTTCGTCCTCCTTTAATAAATATTTTTTAATAAACTTTAATAAATAAACATGGTGAGTAATAATCTAAATGGTTGTTAAGGGGATGGGAAATTGTAATTTAGGGATTTAAAGTGTTAAGGGAAGGCTTGTGATACTGTTCATAGCCAAAAATAGTGTATTTACTTCCGCATCTCTACTTCGCGGAAATTCGACTTTCGCGGGCGGTCTCGGAACACATCCCCCGCGAAAATTGAGGGAACACTGTATTTGTTTTAGTTTCTTTAGCCTCTCATGTTATAGCCCAGACTGTTTTGGAGATTACCTTGACCCTGGCACTATTTAGGAGTTATGAACAAAATTGAGCACAAGCAAATTAAGTTAAGGGTACAATTCATAGGTTTTAGAATTATCTTCATTTGGAAGAAAAGGCGCTGGTTGTAATTTCTAGCTGTCTTCATCATAGTTTAGACTTTGCCACCAAGATACTAGCTAGCTAGGCTTTTCGCCAAAGTATTGTTCTTGTTACATTTTCTTCCTTTCATCTGTTCCTACTCTTGCATTTCTTAGTGACTAGCTCAGCATTTTCAGTCCTGCTTGCCACATCAAGCAATATTTCCAGGTTCTTATCATCGCTTTGTATAAATTGAGTGAGGGAAAAATATTCCAGGGAAAACCACAGTGTTTTGATCTGATGTATTTAAATTAAAAATCATGTAGAATAAAGCAAATGACCACCTTGCCAACTCAACAAACTGTTGAGTTATCTCAAATATTTGATGTGTTTGCACCACTCCTTCACAAAGCAGGGAGAAAGAGAAAGATTTCAGGGTAATAATCAGAGCCCTTCCTTTTTGTTTAATGTGTTTCATATTTTGAGTATTTTAAACCTGCCTTGCAGGTGTCCCGCCTACCAAAGGTTAAAAAGTGCACTAAAATATTCAGCTGTATTTATTTAATGTCAAATTGTTCTGTGAAACAGGGTGGGTAGGGGAATTAAAAAGGGAAATATAGCTTCATTGAAAAATGATACTTCCACCATGTTCTAAAGGGTAGCTCATGATTTATCCAATATATATATATATATACATACATACATATATACATACATACATACATACATACATACATACATACATACAGTGGTACCTATAGATACGAACCCCTCGTCTTACGAACAACTCGTGATATGAACCCGGGGTTCAGAAAAATTTTGCCTCTTCTTACGAACTTTTTTCGAGTTACGAACCGGCGTTCGGGAGACAGCTGGGAAGCCACGCAGCTGTTTTAAAAGGTGACAGCCGGGCGGCGGGGCAAAATTTTTCTGAACCCCGGGTTCGGTTCGGGAGGTTGCTGGGAAGCCCCCCAGCCCGGCTGTGACCTTTTAAAACAGCCGCGCAGCTTCCCAGCTGTCTCCGAACGCCGAACGCGGAAGTTTGGGTTTGGTGTTCGGCTTCGGGAGACAGCTGGGAAGCCGCACAGCTGTTTTAAAAGGTGACAGCCGGGCTGGGTGGCTTCCCAGCACCCCCCCGAACCCCGAACTTTTGCCGAACCTCCGGGTTTGGGGTTCAGGGGGGTGCTGGGAAGCCACCCAGCCCGGCTGTCACCTTTTAAAACAGCGGCGCGGCTTCCCAGCAGCCTCCGAACGCCGAACGCCAAACCCGAACTTCCACGTTCGGCGTTCGGAGGCTGCTGGGAAGCCGCGCCGCTGTTTTAAAAGGTCACAGCCAGGCTGGGGGGCTTCCCAGCAACCTCCTGAACCCCGAACCCGGAAGTTCGGCAAAAGTTTGGCATTCGGAGGCTGCTGGGAAGCCCTGCCGCCCGGCTGTCACCTTTTAAAACAGCAGTTTTTTTGCGGGGGTTTTTTTTGGGTTGCATGGATTAATTGACTTTATATTGTTTCCTATTGGAAACAATGTTTCATCTTACGAACCTTTCGTCTTACGAACCTCCCCCTGGAACCAATTAGGTTCGTAAGACGAGGTATGACTGTGTGTATATATATATATATATATATAGCTCTCTGCTTTACAATGCAGAAGCTTCCCAGATCGAATCCCAGTAAAGAAAGGGTGTGGCTAGCTGATGAGGCCTAATAAGGCCGAAATGGATCTATCCTAGTCTCCCTTAATTTTAAAATTCCAGCTAAAAACATTTAACATATATATATATATATATATATATATATATATATATATATATATATATATATATATATATATATGTCACATGTTTGGGTTTTTTTGCTGAATTTGAAAATTAAGGGAGACTAGGATAGATCTATTTCGGCCTTATTTTGGCTACAGTATCCAATCCCTTCAGCTCTGCACCAGGGAAGGGTTCATTTCATTTATTGGATTTATTGGATTTATTGATAAGCCCTTTCCTAGTTTCCATAAAACCAAGGGGAGAGAGGACAAAGCATACTCAGGCTTGCAAGATTCAATTATTATAGCTTTATTTTTTTAAAAAATAGTCCTGATCTTGTTGACATTGATTTCCTAGTCTGGTCTACCATAAAGGGTTGATGTTATGTGTGGTGCATGTGTGTGTAGGTATGTACAATTCTGGTTTTGCTGATGACCTTGGGGCTGAAAAGGTAATCCATTCCTGTAATGGAAATACAGTGATGCCTCGTTTTTCGCAGGGGATGCGTTCAAAGACCACCCGTGAAAAACAAATTTCCGTGAAGCAGAGGAAAGATATTTTTAATGTATTTAATGAGTATTTGGACTTTTAAACCCAACCCTTTGCATTAAATAGTCTTTCTATAATGTTTCTCAGCTGGAACTACATGTGTTATCCTACCAGTTTCTTTAATAGAGTACAGTAGTACTGTAGAAAAATTTTATGAATTTTTAATGGATTTACATTTTTTAATGGATTTAATGGATTTAAACCCCCTTTGAAAACCCGTGAAGTAGCGAATCTGCAAAAGATGAACTGCGAAGTAGCGAGGGATTACGGTACTACTGTATTCCTCTAATATAAAATTTTACAGTCACAAATATAATTTATTAGATGATTAGGGTTGCCATATTGGAGAGGCTTAAATCAACTTGTTGTTTCACTGGTCATATGTGTGTGGATATTGATTTATGCATAATTTTTGTCATGTTCATGTAGTGTATCTTGTAGGTAGTTACCCTTTGAGAGCTGTATGCAACCAAATCTCATTTTAATGTATGCTGATTAGTGTACATTTAAAGTGACAATAATTATTCTATTCTGTCCTGTCCTGTCCTGGTCTGGTCTGATCTGATCCAGCCCGTTCCATTCCATTCCATTCTATTCTATTCATTCCTATTCCTATTTCATTCTAAGTGAAGTTTGCTTCCTTAATCTTTCTGCAAAAAAGGGGAAATAGGGTGATATCATAACATATAATCTCCCCAAATGCTGAGAATTACAAACTTGAATCATATGGTGTGTTATTTTCATCATGATGTCATGACTCATGGCGCATCATTTTGACATCATCATTACCTTTATTTTTCCTTTATGGAAGATAGACAGGTTGGAAATGTCTCTCAGACAAAACAATAATCATGGCTCATCATTTTATGGGACTCATTGTTCAGGAAGTCCATTTAACTTTATTTAAATAAGTAAATGCCTAAGAGGTAATCAACAGCCAAAGCTACATACATTGTCTTCCAATGTCTTTCTCAATAACAACTCCTGATTATTCTAAGCTTCCTTCATTATAGTAGCATAATTGAGAGGGAACAAGGAAATGCTCCAATCTTATGTTATAACTTCCTCTTAGAATTTAAGACTTGCTTCATGCCTTCTAGTATTTTGGAAACTGTTAAAGATAGAATGATCTACTTTCACATAACATTTCAGTAATGGTTCTTGCCATCACTATTTAACTAAAGTTAATTTCCTTTAACTTTAGTTAACTTTTTTTGTATCTGCTTTCGTTACGAGTTCATTTTTTCCCTGTTCTTATTACTCTTATTACAATTGCTTTGTATTTTTGACATTGGATTCATACTTGTTTAATTTTATTCCTATTTCTAGAAAGAGAAATACAAAAAATATTCTTCAATGACATGTGATAGGATAGAATTATTCTATGATATCTTAACTCATCATGCTATGATTATGAGCTTTATTATAAACCACCAAGAGTCTCAGCAGGAGAAATAATCAATCAATCAACCAATCACAGGTAAAAGTAACTGGAAAGAGTTTTAATTCTTTATTTGTTGGTTGGAGAGAATAACACAAGCTTTTTGACAATATGCAATCCCTAAAACAATACTATCAAAAGATTATACACCATGGCAACAATACTATCAAAAGATTATACACCATGGCAAGATGTCCAACACCCCCAATCATTTCAATTGTAGACACAAAAAAATATAACCATTTCTATGGAATGCTAGGGAACTTCAACATCTTTGTAGTTGTTTTTCTGCCCAAAAGATGGGATGTACTTAGGAAAACCACTAATTTTGATTTTCAAATGTTTTTAAAGAATACCCATGAAGGAACAAGGAGTAACATTCTCTTTATGGTTAGACATGTAGAAGAATTTATTCTACATGATTAGGCATCTTTATTATATATATGAAGGGAGAAGAATATTAATATAATATATTTGAGAGTCATAAGAGTGAAATTTCCTTTATTTTAGAACTTTTCTTTCTGTTCTCCATTATATTTACTGATCTCTGATATCTCTGAATCTGTCCTTGGCAGCGTTTCTTTGACAATAATTGTGTAGTATGCACACTGAGCTAATCTGTCAGAAATATGGTTAATCCTTATTTCTGGAATTAAGTTCTCCTTATAGCATTTTGCTTTCTATTTACGCTATCACACTCCACTTATTAAACAGACTCACACAATCACCACAAGAAGTCCAAGAGGGAAAGCAATGTATTCTAAGCATCAGAAGGAAATAAATACTTTGGAATGTCAAACATATGCTTGCATTAACTATAGCAAAAACTATAAAATAAATTTTGAGTGAAAAGTTAATTAGTTTACGTAGTGGTTTCTAAAAATAGTTCAGCCCCTCTCCTAAAACAATGCATTTGTTTTCCAGTTAATACAAATTTGTGAATAAAACCTTAGTATAAAATGTTAGTAAAAGTAAAGGCCAGTGCCAAAAGGTTTCATGGAAAAAATGGTTGACTAGGTAGAATCAAAGTATATGATTCTGGGGCAAATATCTTGCTTAAGGTAATAGATTCACAAGAATACAAATACAGAATGGGTTACTAGTCATGGACATTGTTCCAAAAGGATTAGGAGATGTTTTTCTGAATTTCTATTATGCTGTCATGGTCTATGGCCAACTTTATAGTAGACTGATTACTGAATGTTAAAAATAAAACTGTCCCAATCTCTTTAAATAAGTCTTATAGGCGTAGCATAGCACAGTCCTCCAGAACTTCCTACCGGCGCAGCATAGCACATGCCTGCAGATGTTCCTGCTGGACTAGCATAACAAACCCCTGCAGGTGATCCAGAGTAACACACTGCTGCTGGCCCTCCTGCTGGTCCAGAGTAACACACACCACCTACCGCACCTACTCCTACAGAAGCTGGGTTCCTTTCAGCTGCACCTCCCATGGGGACCCCTGCCCTAGAGCCCCACCTTGCATCCCCATATGGAGCAAACCCCGAGGATTCATAACTTCCGTGGGGGTAGTTTCCATCTGGGCAATTCCCTACCACAGTCGTAGACCCATATCCCCTTGTTCCACCACAGGCTGATCCATAGGCAGTCCGTGTGCTGAATCCTGCCCCTGGGCCATGGCCACCACCTCTTCCAAACTCTTCTGCTGATGCTCGGCGCATGCCTGCAGAGGGGTTATCAGAGCAGGGCTCACTCCTATAGCTATGACCTCTTCCTTGGTTGAACTCTGCATCTACCGATACATTCCCTGTAGCTATATTGTTCCTTCCATTACTTTGGTCATATCCAGTACTTCTGGAGCTGAAGCTCCTACTGCTTCTCCCCTGACTTCCCATACCATACCCTTTACCAAACCCCATATCATATCCTCCACCCAGATGACCATATCCACTTGAAAATGGGAATCCGGCTGCATTCTCTGTTCCAGGTTTGATCACATCTGCAAGAAAAAGTAGAAAAGTCAACTTGTGTGAGCCAGAGGACAGATCCAGAGACCTATGGAAATCTATTTCCTACCTTATCTTTGCAATACTGTTGATTTAATACTTTCAGGAATATGTCATGGAAGTGATAAATGAATCCCTTCTAACTATTCTTCCAAAGTAAACTAAAAAAAAATACAGCTTTGCTATAGAAAAAGTTTGCCCACTAAAGAAAATCCTCACAAAAATGGGAATAAGCTGATTCTAAGAAATAAAAAGACAACTGTTGTGGTTCACTCGCAATTAGTCATGGACTCAGAGGATGCAGAGACAGTGGAGATGAGGTACAGGTGTTCCTGGCACCTGAGACTGACAGTGATGGGGACATGGTGACAGAGTCTGAACAACAACCAGGGCCTTCTGCACTTCCTGAGCTGAGTGACTCTGCACTTCCTGAGCTGAGTGATTCTGCACTTCCTGAGCTGAGTGACTCTGTACTTCCTGAGCTGAGTGACTCTGTACTTCCTGAGATAAATGACTCTGCATTTCCTCAGATGAGTGACTCAGGAGGATGAGGAGCCTCTTTTGAATGCTATTGTGGACAGGGCATCTAGGAGACATGAGTGGTTTCCTAGGAGGAGATTTACACGTGAGCAGCACTGCTGACTATTGGGTCACGCCCTCACACTATTTAAGTGTGACATGCACCGCACCTCTTTGCAGAGAACAACACAGTTCATTTTGGAAATATCTCATATTGGCTATTTTGTTTGGCTTGTGTTTCAAATGAACATATTCCTGGCTTTCCTAATGAGCTACAGCTTTTCAGCTAGTTTCTGACATCTATGTTTTTGAACTCTTGCTTCAACTAGTAATTATTGCTATGTTCACCTTCTCTCCAGGACTCTGGCCAACTGATAAGACTTTGCTGGATTTAATTCTTCTCTTTAAAAGACTTTTAAAGCACTCTTAAAAGACTGAGACTTTTATAAATATTAAATCCTTTTATTAATACTTTCATTGGTGTTCATCTGATTATTGGGGGGGGGGGGCCCTCTCGGCACTGAGACAGAACAAAAACCATCTGGTCATACTAGATAGTAAACCAATGCAACTCTCCAGTCAGGTATTTAACAGTTGAATTTGTTTAGGTTGTTAGTATTTCTTTTTTAAAAAACCAGAATTATTATTGTGCAAAGCAGCGGTCCCCAAACTATGGCCCGCAGGCCGCATGTGGCCCGCTGAGGCTCTTTATCCAGCCCGCGGGTGAATGACAGGAGCACAGGATGCGTCCTTATCCTTTGCTCCTGGCCACTGTTCCCTCTAGCCTGTGAGGTCACGCGGCGGTGCAGACAAAACCAAACTCCACAAAGTAGAGTCGGCGCTGTTTCTCCTGCCCGACAACTGATCTGCTGTTGGCAGGAAGAAACCCCCATGGGCTCTGAGCCCCGCTCGGCTTCTCTGGCTGTGTCAAGGGACCACGCCCCATCCACTCCTGCCAATATTCTTCCCACCGCCAGGAAGAAACAGGAAGTACCCCCCCCCCCCAGGAAACAAGAGGCAGTGGTTGGATGGCCTCGCCACCTATATGCAGAAGCGGCACCCTGGAGAAAAAGAGGTGGCCATAGACTTTTGCCTACACTGAAGCTGTCGGCTCGCCCTCTCTCCACCTTTTCCATAAGTTGACTTGTGGGGAGTCTCATTTTTTCAGTAGAGAGACAGAGACGCACCCCCTCAAGTTCATTCATCCTGCCTGCTTAGACTTTTTTAATATTGGAATTGTTCGTTGAACCAATAAGTGATCACGTTACATTGGTCTCAGCTATCTGTTAAATTGAAAAAGCTTTCTCACAGGATATTTTGTGGGGATAAAAAAAAACACCCTCATAAAAAACCATCTTCTTATTTGGAGTCCTCTCAAGAATTCTTTCCTATTTTTTAGACATTGGCTTTGTTAAACATTAAGCGTACTTTAAATACAGATTGATAATTTGGGTGTTCGTGGTGGAACCTCTCCCATCCACCCCACCCCACCGAGTTTTATGGCAGGGCACAGAGGTTTTTGTGAGAGAGAGGGAAAAGAGAGAGAAAGAAAGAAAAGGGACAGAGAGGGAGGGAAAGAGAAGTGGAGAGGAATGAAGGAGGGAAGGAAGAAAGGAAGGAAAGAAGGAAGGACGGACGGAAGGAAGGAAGGAGAAATGGAGGGAACAAGGAAGAAAGGAAGGAAGGGAGGGAGGAAGAATGAAATGAATGGAGGGACAGAGGAAGGAAGGACTGTTTTGGGGGGGAGGTAATTTATTTTTCTCTTAACATACATTCAAACAACACAGTGTACTATCTACTTCTCCATGAATAAAATGCGTTATTTTGTTAGTAACTAATATCAATCATCAAAAAAGTTGCAAAAGGTTTTTTTCCTCATTTTGTCATCCAGTTACATTCATTTTCTTTTAATTAAATTCCCTCCTTAATGTTCCTTCAAAAAGTACAACACCAATTATATTTCTACCTTGTTAACATTTATGCCAAAGTGCTTCCTTCTTTCTTTATAGCCAATCAGATGTTAACAAAAGAACATTTTAAGAAAGCTTAAACATATATGAATTTCAGACTTCTTCCCCTCCCTCTAAATAGTACATTCTCATTTTGTTTTTTACTTTAAAATAAGGTATGTGCAGTGTGCATAGGGATTTGTTCATAGGGTTTTTTATAGTCTGGCCCTCCGACAGTCCGAGAGACAGTGAACTTGCCCCCTGTGTAAAAAGTTTGGGGACCCCTGGTGCAAAGGCTATTTGGATTTAACTTTTCTATTTTTACTGTTGTGAGTGACCTTATCTGATAAACAGATAGGAAAGGAATAATAAATAACTAAAAAGATGCACAAAGGATGGTAGATTTAGATAATAACTGTTGGAGCCTGGAGGAAAATTGTACACACATCCACTAATGAACACTGATGACCCTAATTCTTGATTTTCCCAATGTAGTTGTTGTTGTCATTTTGGACTCTTGTGTCAGTTTTTAACTCATGACAAATGCCTGGACAGGTCCCTGCAGTTTTCTTTGCAGGATTTCAGAAATGATTTGCCATTGCTCCCTTCCTAGGATTTAGCAGGGGTGTCAAACTGGCGTCCCATGGGCCAGATGCATCACCCCAGCTCACATTCACCCCAGTTCCAGAAAGGGGGAAAACATCACGAAACGTCACATGATGGCAATGTGATGCAGTGAGTTTGACACTCATGGTTTAGACAAAGGGACAAGCCCCAGATCACCCTGCTGGTTTTATACCTAAGGTGGGACTAGAACTAAACACCAGCTGCCTCAGCCTGGCTCTACAGCATAAGTGCAGTCCCTAAAAAGAAGACCAAACCTATAACTGATTACATAACCCGCCATATTTTATTTATTTATTTATTTAACTGGCCAGATGCCCTGTCACCAATGCAGAGTTTTGTTCAGCAGATATATTCTTATTGTGCCCAAGCCCACCATATTATCATGCGTTTTACTTACCTATACAGAAAGGATTTCCTAAGTGTATCCTATGGGGAGAAAAAAGAAGATTCCATTGCAATCAGCCTTTTGTAATTGTAATGTAATAAGCATTTGGCTAACGTTTATCTATTATTGTTGTTATTGTTATTATTATTACTATTAATAATAATAATAATAATAATAACAACAACAGCAACAATAGTAGTAGTAGTAGTAGTAGTAGTAATAATAATAATAATAATAATAATAATAATAATAATAATAATAATAATAATAATGTTTCAGAATTCGGTCAGTCTGAAGGGACTTCCGACTTCAGACTGACCGAATTCTGAAGCATAACACACCAGACATCCTGATTGTGGAGAAAAAGAAAGTATGGATCATCGACATCGCAATCCCAGGGGACAGCAGAATTGAAGAGAAGCAGCTAGAAAAATTAGTGAAATACAAAGATCTAAAAATCGAGCTGCAACGACTCTGGCATAAGCCAGTGAAAGGGGTCCTAATGGTACTTGGCACGCTGGGCGCAGTGCCAAAGGATCTCAGCGGACATTTGAAAACCATTGGAATTGACAAAATCTCCATCTGTCAATTGCAAAAGGCCGCTTTACTGGGATCGGCAAACATAATTCGCCGCTACATCACGCAGTCCTACTGGTGAAGCGCCCGACTGGTGATGAAATACGAAATCCAACATAGTGATCTTGTTTGCTGTGTTGTATTGACATAATAATAATAATAATAATAATAATAATAATAATAATAATAATAATAATAATAATAATTGTATGCTGCCCTTCTCCAAAACTCGGGGCAGCTCACCCATTTGAGGAGGGTTTGGCTTATAAAGCTGTTGAAATATGCTTACACTGAAAATCATAAACACAGGTAGTCCTTAACTTACAACCATTTGTTTAGTGACTGTTGGAAGTTGCAATGACTTATGTTTTTCACACTTACAACCGTTGCAGCATCCCGAGGTTATGCGACCAAAATTTGGATGCTTGGCAACTGGTCCATATTTATGACATATTTATGGCAGTGTCGCAGAATCATGGGATCACTTTCTTTGCAACCTCCTGACAAGCAAAATCAATGGGCAAAGCAAGATTCACTTGACAACTCTGCTGGTAATTGAACAGAGTGATTCACTTAACAACTTTGGCCAAAAAAGGTCATAACTTGAGACAAAATTTGCTTAACAACTGTCTCACTTAGCAACAGGAATTTTGGCGTCAATTGCAGCCATTGGATGAGGACTAGCTGTATACATTATTAAACCCTGACACATCCACCTATTGGTTTATGTCCACCAATAAACCAATAAAGGAAAACTGTCTTAAACCACAGTATTTTTTTCTGACAGTAGGAAGAACTAATACAAAAGTATGCCCTTTTGTGCCTAATTATAGGCATGCCAAAGATCTGATCTGGAAGCCAAACCTAAGTGTAGTTTAAAGATTTCCACCTCAGAAAAGGTAGAAACGATGAAGAAAATCTTGTGAATACTATCGTAAGAAAAATTACCTCAGAGAGACTTCCAGACAGAATTTGCCCTGTGGCTAAGGTTTATTAATGAACACATTTCTGCCTCAGGTAAATACTAGGTTCCTTCTCAGCTGACAAAGTCGCATGAGTGAAAAGGAGGAGAAAAGTATCAGACGGAGTTTCACATTCCATCTGAGATCTATTGAATGCCCTTCATAGTCACCTGCTCTCCTCTCCCTCCAGCAATGTCTTATAGGTAGCAATTTCGATGTCAAGAGCGAGCTTGGTGTTCAGAAGCTCTTGGTAATCTCTTAGCAGCCTTGCTAAGTCATCCTTGGCCTTCTGTACAGCAGTTTGCAGATCGATATGCTTATCCCGGGCGTCTTTCAGGGTGCAGTCTCCGTGCTGCTCAACCTCACAAATGGAGGATTGGAAAGCATTGACCTGTTTAGAACAGACAAGCAAAACCCATGCTGAATTAGCAAGTGGGAACCAGCAGTGCCTTCCAATTTGTAATAACACAAAGAAAGAACAAGAAATGTATTTTTAACATGTCAGATTGCAAACTTGAAGGGAAAGCCAATAGCAAAAAAAAAAAAAAGAGAGTCAAGCTAAAAAACTGAGAAGCATTTTGACTGTTTGGTGTTTTTAATTTAGAATTGGGAGAAGGCATCCAATCAATAGGCATCCAATATTAATTGCTCCAAACTTGACTGTAAAAAATATGACTTTAGCAATCGAGTTGTTGAAGGGTGGAACTCATTACCGGATTCAGTAGTGTCAACCCCTAAACCCCAACATTTCTCCCTTAGACTATCCACGATTGACCTCTCCAGGTTCCTTAGAGGTCAGTAAGGGGCGTGCATAAGTGCACTAGCCTGCCTTTCGTCCTCTGTCCAATTGTCTTTCCTTTATCTCATATATCATATATCTTTTCTTCCTTCATATATCTTATCCTCTATTTTTATATCTTCTCTTTATATACAATACTTTATATCTATTCTCTTCAATATGTATTGTGTATTGGACAAAATAAATAAATAAAATAAATAAATAAATCAAAATGAAACAAGAGTTGGAGCTAAGCAGAAATTAATATTAGCTTGAAAACATCTGAAGGGAGAAATGAAAACAATATCTACATTAAAAAAAGAAAGAAATGAACATCACCATAATTGCAATGAGAGAGAAAAGAAAGAGAAGAACTACTGTCCGGCAGGGCCTGATAGGAAGAGAGAGAAAATGAAATGCCTAATAGAGGCAGAAAAGTTGGAATAGGATGTAAAAAATGAAAAGCACAAAGAACATCCAAATTGTTCAAAAAGCAAGAGGAATTGTAGGAATTTACAATAATTAATTGCAAATTAATAATTAATTGCAAATTAATAATTAATTGCAAATTAATAATTAATTGCAAATTAATAATTAATTGCAAATTAATAATTAATTGCAAATTAATAATTAATTGCAAATTAATAATTAATTGCAAATTAATAATTAATTGCAAATTAATAATTAACTGCAAATTAATAATTAATTGCAAATTAATAATTAATTGCAAATTAATAATTAATTGCAAATTAATAATTAATTGCAAATTGATAATTGCAAATATTAATTAATTTCAAATTGATAATTGCAAATATTAATTAATTACAAATTGATAATTGCAAATATTAATTAATTACAAATTGATAATTGCAAATGTTAAAAATATGGAAACCCAGCTGAAATAAGAGCCATACAAACATCAGTGCTTTCTTTGTATTTGTTTTCAGCTTCTCAACTTTCAATTTCTTGGCTCAGAAGTCTGGCTTAATAAGGGAATAGGCTGGCAAATCATCCATTGCCAAGAAAATGAGAAATGACTCCCAAATAAGGTAGACAAAAACATAGCATAGATTTGCCTAAAAGACATACTTTGTGTGTAATAGCTTTCCTGTCAATAAAACTAGATCACAACTCAATTTGGAGAAGAAAACTAGCTAGATTCAAACTTAATACGAACCGCTCCAAACTTGACTGTAAAAAATATTATTTCAACAATCGAGTTATCGAAGCGTGGAACTCACTACCGGACTCAATTGTGTCAACCCCTAACCCCAAACATTTCTCCCTTAGACTCTCCAAGATTGACCTCTCCAGGTTCCTAAGAGGCCAGTAAGGGGCGTACATAAGTGCACTGGTGTGCCTTTCGTCCCCTGTCCAATTGTCTTTCCTTTCTTTCATCTATCATATATATTTTCTTTCTTTCATATATCCTCTCTTCTAAGTTCACTTTTACCCTTATATATATTACCACATGTCTTTTTTTCTTCCTATGTATTTGTGTATTGGACAAATGAATTAAAAAAAAAATAGGCAACCTCCATGCCTCCTAAGCCTCCTAAGCCTATTGCTCAGGTATTGACCATTGAGGGACAACTCCAAGGCCATCTTCTGGTTCCTTATCATTACATTCAATCTTGGTTGAAGATTCCTCAAACAGAAGAGGCTTTAAATTACCAATTCAAATAGAGATTTTCCTCTACCAAACAGGAGGAGGATTATAGCCTCATAATGAAACCAATCAAGAACAACTGCAGAAAAGAGAATCTGTTAAAATTACCACTTCCTTTACATCTAGGGCAGTGGTGGGATTCTTTTTTTTTAATTAATATTTTTATTGATTTTTATAATATAAAACATACACACAACATATAACATATAACATGTGCTCAGTGATCCCACCACCAGACAATCAATCATACTCCACCACCAGTTGGGGGTATTTCTTGTATAAATCATTTAAAGCCAAGAGTGAAATATTTCTTTACATAATATACAGTGATTCCAACTTGTTTCTTATAGCTTGGTCTTGGATCCTACTCACCATATATCATCTTACCTTGTCCCATCGCCCCATCAGCTGTTGCAAATCAGTTTCATTAATCGAATTCATCCTTTTGTCCATAATCTCGAATTGAATGTGGTCCACCATATACCTATACCAATTTTGCATTGTCCATTTTGTCGCATCTTTCCACCCCAAGACTACTACCGCCTGAACGCTTTCTATCGCTGCTTGTTTTATTTTTCTGTATTCTCCCATCTCACTACTTTTTACTAATACTGCCATTTCCTTAGTAATCGTCCATCTTATATTTAATATCCTATTAATATCCTCTTGCACTTTTTGCCAAACCACTGGGCATTCCCAGAGCATATGGTGGTGGGATTCAAAAACCTTTGCTACTGGTTCTGCGGGTATGGCTTGGTGGGCGTGGCTTGCTTGGTGGGCGTGGCTTGGTGGGCGTGTCAAGAGAAGGATACTATAAAATCCAGGGGAAGGCTACTGCAAAATTCCCATTCCATCCTGATCAGCTGGGATTTGGGAGATGGAGAATAGATGGGGGTGGGGCCAGTCAGAGTTCGCCAAACTACTCAAAATTTCCGCTACCAGTTCTCTAGAACTGGTCAGAACCTGCTGAATCCCACCTCTGATCTAGCGGGGGGGGGGGGATTTTATATTTATAAAGATTTTGGTGGAAGCTATAATGACACCACCATGTCATTACACACAACAATGCAAATTGCATTATAATTCAGGTCACTGATATTTTGGTGTAAATACATGTGTGATATCCCCATAGATGCTCAAGCTTGCTTTTATTCCTGTTTAAACTATTTTATCTCAAAATAGGCCTGTTTTCTGACATAAACAGAGGATATAAATATTCCTATCATGTGTGAAGCCGTAGTGTCAATATGCAAACCAGCAGATGTGATAATGCTATTATAAAGGGCAATGAGATTTTTTTTTAAAAAAACCCAGCAATTTCCACAAATTGCCAATATTTTCCTAAGTGCTGAACGCAAATAGCATATTCCAACCCTAGTGGAAATGTTCACAAAAAATATTGCCAAGTTTGGACTCCTGAGGTTTCCAGAAATAACCTCAATGGATATATTGAAACAAACAGGAATAGCCCACCAGGGTTGCCCCTACCTGCTTTTTAATAACATCATATTCAGACTGCAATTTATGAACCAGACGGGTCAGCTCTGCAATCTCCTGCTCATTGATCTTCAGAGTTTGAGAGTATTTGCCTCTTTGTTGCTGAAGCTCCTGGAACTGATATCCAAGACAAACAAGCAAACAAACCCAGGTTAATAATATTGCCGCCATATGGAATTTGCCATTTACATCTTGATAAATTCCTATTGGATCGTGAGAACAATCCAAGCACCATAATAAGGGAAAATTCTCAGTAGTGGTTCTAGGCACCCCCAATTTCAGCCTGTTTTGACCTAAGAGACATGCTAAAGAGGACAGGGTCAAGAGAAAAGTTAGGTGGACAAAAATGGTGGGACAGAGAAAAAGGAGCATGCATTAATATTTCAGGATTTAAGTATTGTTCCTCTGGAACTTCAGATCGTGCAGAACGCAGCTGCGAGAGCAGTCATGGGCTTCCCCAGGTATGCCCATGTTACTTCAACACTCCGCAGTCTGCATTGGTTGCCGATCAGTTTCCGGTCACAATTCAAAGTGTTGGTTATGACCTATAAAGCCCTTCATGGCATCGGACCAGAATATCTCCGAGACCACCTTCTGCTGCACGAATCCCAGCAACCAATTAGGTCCCACAGAGTGAGCCTTCTCCAGGTCCTGTCAACTAAACAATGTCGTTTGGCGGGCCCCAGGGGAAGAGCCTTCTCTGGGGCGGCCCCGACTCTCTGGAACCAGCTCCCCCCAGAGATTAGAACTGCCCCTATCCTCCTTGCCTTTCGTAAACTCCTTAAAACCCACCTTTGTCGTCAGGCATGGGGGAACTGAGATATCTCCCCCAGGCCTATATAATTTATGTATGGTATGTCTGCTTAAAAATGGGGTTTTTTAACTATTTTAAATTTTAAATTGTAAGTTATTAGATTTGTCAGGAACTGTTTTATTGTGTTGTGAGCCGCCCCGAGTCTATGGAGAGGGGCGGCATACAAATCTAATAAATAAATAAATAAATAAACTTGCCAAGCAGTTGTTCTGGAGAATAACAGGGAAAGGACTTGAAAAATGGAATGAATCCCATAAAACTTATACAGTTTTCCAAACAGATGCAAAGACCCTCCATAACTTACTCGGTTTTGGTAAAAAGCATTAACTTCTTCTTTGCTTCCCTGGGCAACATTTTGATACCATGCTTCCACATTCTTGATGATGCAGTCAATGTTCAAGTCTCGGCTGTTGTCCATTTGCAAGAGGATGTTGGTGTCATAAACATTGTTACCGAGCTGTGCTAATTCCTGCAAAATCATAGGAAATCTGCAGCTGAACCAGGTAGGAAAGGCTCTCGCAACTCCAGGGTTACATTAACATAAAACCAAACCATAACATATGACTTGACTGCAACAGTGGCTTCCCGAAAGCTACTGCGTTATATGAAATATGTGAAAGTATCCTACTTGCGGATTTTTTGAACAATATTCTTCATCTTTTTAATAAGAACTTTGCAACTGCAACTGATTTTCCTGATGAAACCTCTGCTACTTTACAGTATATACTGTATATTCCCCCTGTCTTTTAAAATCCTTCCCACTGGGTTTGTACCAGACCAGATTAAGACCAACAGATGTCCTAAGCAATGCCCAATGATAGTGCCCCTGGGCCCTTCCATTGCTTCACTGTCAAAGAATTAAAGAAGGTGTGGTGGCAGTGTAGCTGGAGTGCAGTATTGCAGGCAAATCTGCCCACAGATAGGAGTTCGATTCTGATCTGCTTAAGGTTGACTCAACTTTCCATCCTTGCAAGGTTGGTAAAATGAGGACCCAGATTGTTGGGGGCAATATGTTGACATTTGTAAACTGCTCAAAGAGTGCTGTAAAATATTGTGAAGTGTTAATACTGCTATTAAATCTCAAAAAAGTACCTTATTGCTCAAGGCTAGGGTTTTTTTGAGGCATGCTGGAAATAAAAAATGATGGTTACCATAGTGTATCAGAAAAAAATAAGAATACTGAGAGGGACATTCATTCCTATAGAAGCTCAAACCATTTGAGGGAAGTATACTCTGAAATACTTCAACACAACTCTAGGAGCATGGACTGATTGCACTCATAGGAAAGCTATTTTTTAATCTAATTCCTATAGCCAAATGCTTTTGGGTGGCTTACAAAAGAATTAAAACAATTTAAAGGACATAAAGGAAAATAGCCACAAAATAAATAAATAGAAACTGCGACCATGATGATTAATTGGCCAATAACCCAAATAATGAGCCCTCCACAAATTATTTTGACATAGTTGGAGCCGTTTCTAAGAGATTTCATTTCTCTTTTCTTTGTATCTTGTCATTTTCTGTGCATCGGTGGGCATTCCTTTTTTTTATTATATAATGAATACTAGAACATGAAACAAATGCCCATGAATCTAATTTTCACCCAGCTGTTTGTCTAGAAAATTACAGAACATCATAAGTAGGAATCCTGTCAGTGGTGAAATCCTTTTTTATTATTATTACCGGTTCTGTGGGCATGGTTTGTTGGGTGTGATGTGACTTGGTGGGCATGGCAGGGGAAGGATACTGCAAAAATTCCATTTTCTGTCCACTCTTGGAGGGAAGGATACTGCAAAATCCCCATTTCCTCCCCACTCTTGGGGGAAGGATACTGCAAAATCTCCATTTCCTCCCCACTCTTGGGGGAAGGATACTGCAAAATCCCCATTTCCTCCCCACTCTTGGAGGGAAGGATACTGCAAAATCCCCATTTCCTCCCCACTCTTGGGGGAAGGATACTGCAAAATCCCCATTTCCTCCCCACTCTTGGAGGGAAGGATACTGCAAAATTCCCATTTCCTCCCCACTCTTTGGGGAAGGATACTGCAAAATTCCCATTTCCTCCCCACTCTTGGGGGAAGGATACTGCAAAATCTCCATTTCCTCCCCACTCTTGGGGGAAGGATACTGCAAAATCCCCATTTCCTCCCCACTCTTGGAGGGAAGGATACTGCAAAATTCCCATTTCCTCCCTACTCTTTGGGGAAGGATACTGCAAAATCTCCATTTCCTCCCCACTCTTGGGGGAAGGATACTGCAAAATCCCCATTTCCTCCCCACTCTTGGGGGAAGGATACTGCAAAATCTCCATTTCCTCCCCACTCTTGGAGGGAAGGATACTGCAAAATTCCCATTTCCTCCCCACTCTTGGGGGAAGGATACTGCAAAATCTCCATTTCCTCCCCACTCTTGGGGGAAGGATACTGCAAAATCCACATTTCCTCCCCACTCTTGGAGGGAAGGATACTGCAAAATTCCCATTTCCTCCCCACTCTTTGGGGAAGGATACTGCAAAATCTCCATTTCCTCCCCACTCTTGGGGGAAGGATACTGCAAAATCCCCATTTCCTCCCCACTCTTGGGGGAAGGATACTGCAAAATCTCCATTTCCTCCCCACTCTTGGAGGGAAGGATACTGCAAAATTCCCATTTCCTCCCCACTCTTGGGGGAAGGATACTGCAAAATCTCCATTTCCTCCCCACTCTTGGGGGAAGGATACTGCAAAATCCCCATTTCCTCCCCACTCTTGGGGGAAGGATACTGCAAAATCCCCATTTCCTCCCCACTCTTGGGGGAAGGATACTGCAAAATCCACATTTCCTCCCCACTCTTGGAGGGAAGGATACTGCAAAATTCCCATTTCCTCCCCACTCTTTGGGGAAGGATACTGCAAAATCGCTGTTTCCTCCCCACTCTTGTAGGGAAGGATACTGCAAAATCCCCATTTCCTCCCCACTCTTTGGGGAAGCATACTGCAAAATCCCCGTTTCCTCCCCACTCTTGGAGGGAAGGATACTGCAAAATCTCCATTCTCACCCCACTCTGGGGCCAGTCAGAGGTGGCATTTTATGGTTCTCTGGACTACTCAAAATTTCTGCTTCCAGTTCTCCAGAACCTGTCAGAATGTGCTGAATTTGAACCCCCTGAATCCTGTCCTTCCTGATCTTTGTGTGGCTGGTGGCATAGAAAATCCAAATTAGCAAGAAAGCCTGTTTGGACTGGGGTACATGTTCATATTCTTTCTCCTATGAATCAATTCTACCTAATATAATCCCAGGGTTGTTCTTACCTCTGCGTAGATACCACTGCGGAATTCCAACTCTCCGCTGAGCAAATGTACTTTCCCCTCCAGTTCTGACTTGCTCAGAGAAATGGAGTCTACATCCTGAAGATGATAGAAAAATTAATTAAATATTTTACCATTTTGAAATACTGTCTATGTCCAGGCAGCCCTATTATTACTCAGAGCAGGAGGGTAGCTCCTTGGGGGAGGGGAGTGGGTAAGGAGATAAGTAGAGCCTGACACTTCCACTTAAAGACGCAGCTGCATATCCCAAAGGATCTAGCCAGTCTTAACTGAATGCCCTCAATTCACAGCGGTGGAGAGGCTGCTGACTCAAGTGGAAAGATAAACCAGTTTTAAAGCTGGAGAATTCTTGGGTGATCTCTTGCAGCAATAGAGAATATGCATGGTCCCTGGGAAGGGAGGGAGGGAGGGACAGAGGGAGGGAGGGAGAGATGAAGGAAGGAAGGAAGGAAGGAAGGAAGGAAGGAAGGAAGGAAGGAAGGAAGGAAGGAAGGAAAGAACCTTCTTTCACAGTAGAATTTTAGTTGGTTTAAGGCATTAATCCAGAAATCTTACCTTCTTGAGTAGCACAAATTCATTTTCTGCATCTGTGTGTCTTTTGAATTCCTGTTCATATCTAGAGACATGGAATAAGAGGTCTGTACCATTTGAAGCATGACTCTCTGTGAGTCACCGCAAGCCAAAAAAGGATAAAGACTACCTATCCCATAAAAAGATATAATGTCAATTGCTTAGGCTATTTACATACTTTGAATGCCTTTGCCCATTCATTTTCTTGTCCATTAGTTATCACTTTCTTTTTTATATATAATGATTGAAATGCATGAGCTACATAGTATTATACAGTGTTAATAACATAGACATATACTGTATTTAATATAGAGCCAGTCTGGTCTAGTGGTTAAGTCACCAGTCTAGAAACCAGGAGACAGTGTGTTCACGACACCTTAGGCATGAAAGTTGGTTGGCTGACATTAGGCCAGTCAGTTTCTCTCAACCGTATCTACCTCACGGGATTGTTGTAGTAGGGAAAATAGGAGGAAGGAGAAATATTAGGTATGTTTACCCCCTTGAATTATTTATAAAGGCAGGATATAAATTTTAAAGAGATTGCTACTCTATTACTTTTGCAAAAGAATCCAAAGTATTTTATTCCATCTAATGGAGCATTGCTCACTAGCCAGTTAATGTATCCCTCCTTGTGGTTATTTGATTGGCTTCCAATCAAATTGCTTGCTTTTGGCTCAAAAACGAAGCATACAAATTGTCATGGCACATGGACAAAATATTGAATATTCAAGTGCCATTAGGCATGCTAATGGCATCGGACTAGAATATCCCCGGGACCGCCTTCTGCCGCATGAATCCCAGCGAGCGATTAGGTCCCACAGAATTGGCCTTCTCCGGGTGCCGTCGACTAAACAATGTCGTTTGGCGGGTCCCAGGGGAAGAGCCTTCTCTGTGGTGGCCCCGACCCTCTGGAACCAGCTCCCCCCTGAGATTAGAACTGCCCCCACCCTCCTTGCCTTCCGCAAACTTCTTAAGACCCACCTCTGCCGTCAGGCATGGGGGAACTGAAATATCTTCCCCAGGCCTATACTGTTTATGTATGGTATGTTGTGTGCATGTTTTTAAACTATGGGTTTTTAGCTTTCTAATTGTTGAATTTGTATTATATATTGTTTTCTGTTACTGTTGTGAGCCACCCCGAATCTGCGGAGAGGGGCGGCATACAAATTTAATAAATAATAATAAAATAATAATAATAATAATAATAATAATAATAATAATAATGCTATAACAGAAAGAGCATCGAAGATTTGTTTATTTAATAAATGTGGTACGGGGCAGTTTTCCTTGTACTGTAGTACAATTGGAAGGAATTTACGAAACTTCTAAATACTGACCATATTTCAACAGCTGTTTTCCAATATTTTAATGTGTCTAAATTGTGCTAGAAAGTTTTATAAAGGCAATTCTGTTTGGACTGGAGAACAAAGATAAATCTAAGAAGCATGTTTAAAAGCTCTTCTAATCAAACAATAAAGAAATATTGCAGAAGGTGAGAGTTGATAACTGAGGATTATTGAAAACATAATTTTGAGCTTATTCAGAATTTTAAAGACTTTTATGAATGCATTATAGGACATTACCTCCTGTAGATTGTATTACATTAATTCCACCTTGCTTTCACTTTTTAAAAATGTCTTTTGAATATTTTCCAGTTCACAAGGAAAGAAAGCAAAAGTTAAAAAACCTTATTTCAAGTTGTATAGCTGGTCTCCTTCTTTTAATTGAGACAATTGCTATATGCTTCAAAAGTATTGAATAAAATGAGTTATGTAGTCCCATGTTAGAGCCAATGAGTACCCCAACTGAGAACATTAAAGAATCTGAGAGAGTACATCTTTTCCCCCCACATTATTTTCCTCCTCCTCCTCCTCTTCCTCTTCCTCCTCCTCCTCCTCCTCCTCCTGATCACCCTCACATTACTTGCACTTGATGTCCTCCACCACCTGGTCAATGGCAACATTTTCATTTCTTAGATGCTCTTGGGTATTTAATAAACATTGCAGTTCCTTTCTCATATTGCTGATGAAGTTTTCGTAACATGGTACAAGGCTTTTCTGGGTTGGAATGACCTGTTCTTGCAGAAGGTTCCATTTGGTCTGGAGGACTTTGTTCTGCATCTCTAGATTTCGGACCTATTTCGTAAACCAGAATCCAACAATGACATAAGTTAGATACCGATTCAAGACTGAAATTTTTTTCTGAAATGAAATTTACTTTGGTCTGCTTTCATTCTATATAAATTTCATTAAAATTAAATGGAGTGAATTATAGACATGATTTATCTGTAATAATGTGTCTATTAATATCTTACTTTCTGTCATAGCACACATTACAATTTCTTAACCTCTAGAGATCTCTGGGACCAGAATCCAACTTCTGAAGTTCTGGAGCTTTAGGATATGCACTTCCAAGACAAACAATGAGGCATATCCAGAGGTGGGTTGCTCCTGGTTCAGACCAGTTCTTTAGAACAGGTAGCAGGAATATCCTCCTGCTCGCCGAACCAGGAGCGATCGCTGGTTGGCCATGCCCTTGAACCAGCTCTAATGGCGGTTCCATAGTCAGCAAGGGAGGAAGCGAACCAGTGGCAAGATAAATTAGAACCTATCCCTGGGCATATTGGGTATCTGCAGAGAAGGAAAGAAAGACCCATGTGGTCAATGTCACCATCACCTACTGTGGTTTCAAAAAGACTTTGGAATACAAAGATCTACTGGTGGCATCTAAGTGATCTAATCATCACTCATGCAACATCAGTTTGGCACTACAGTGTTTTCCTTGGTTGTTGCTTGAACCCTTTTCTCTTTGAGTAAACTGAGTTACAAACTTTATTAGTATTGAATTGTACTATATAATCCAATGATATTTTAAGTAGCATAAAAATGTACAGCAAAATGCATATTGTGCAAATAAAAATGCACATTGTAAACATATTTTTGCTAGCAAAGTAAATCATGTGTGAATTGCTCTAGAAAGCCTGAGTCTCTGTCCAAATGCCTGTAAAATGTTTAACAAAGGTTTGCAGATAAGTCAAAAGATGAATTCTTTTTCATTATTGAAATTTTCCAGATTAATTTTCCCAAGCATGGGAGTCAGGAGAGTAAGTCAGTCCACACCATTGATGAAATATGTTTTCATGAGCCACTTTGTACTAACAGGTTGGAAACAATATTTTTTTTAATATATTATGCTTATATTTTATTTAACTTCTTGTTAGCTTCCCAGAGCTGCACTCCTGAGATGGGCATTTGTAGAAATAGATAGAAAGAAAATATCAATAAATATCAATAATTGGAAGCCCAAGAGTCTGCTAATATCTGAAATATTTCTGGCTCAAAAAATACATATTATATTTGGAGAAATTGTGTGTGTGTGCGTGCGTGATAGACTTACAGACAGATGATAGATAATGATGGATGGATGGATAGAGATAGATAGATAGATAGATAGATAGATAGATAGATAGATAGATAGATGATAGATAGATAGATAGATAGATGATAGATAGATAGATAGATAGATAGATAGATAGATAGATAGATAGATAGATAGATAATATACAAAATTGCATGAATAAAGAAATTTAGGCATTAAAAATGGATATTTGAAGGATGATTACTTTTTTAAAAAGATTAAATTATGACATGATGCAGAATTTGGAATGATAGACTAATGATTCAATAAATGGGGGACTGATAATGACTGGGCATAAGATTTTGGTTTATGCAGCAGATTCACATTTCAAAAAAGCAGTTTTTCAACTCTTTATTGAATAATTCTGAGTCGATAGTATTAGTTGCCAACTTTGAAAAGGAAACACTTAGACTTTAGCTCTATGTTGCAATCTCCCCTTACAGTAAAAATAGAAGCCCAAAGAGGACATATTTGAATAACAGTGGAAATATTTCCCATCAGTAGCCGCCGAAAGCTTGCAATGGTATGCATCAAAGAGGGTACAGTAGCTTGGCTTGTGTGTTTCACGGATGATCAAGCTCATCAGGAATCTAAACACTCATTTCCTGATACTTCCTCCAGCAGAACAAGAAATTGTTCCTGTGTTATAGGTGGAATATTGAATGGCTCCTTAAGTAAACCAATATGAAAGAAGAAAGAAGATCTCCCCAGCGCCATACTTTGTACTCTGGCTAACACAGATCAAAATTGCTTAGGAAGTAGCAGAAGCTCTGCTATGGATCTCTCCATTTTAGAACAACATATGTTCTAAAATATGTTGTGATCAACATATTACCTTCCGGGTTAGAGTGATCAACATATTACATTCTGGGTTACCTGCATTGCATTGCTTTTAATTCAATGCCTAAACAATCTAGTAAAAAAGGATATTAGAGAAAATGTGGAAATTCAGACATTTTAAAAAAATATGAAGAGTATATGAAGAGTATACAAAGTATATGGAGAGATAAGATAATATATGCCAAAAACTCAAACGATACCTGGTGAAACAGTTAACCTCATGGGATTATATCTTAAAAAAACCCACTTTGAGTCAAAAAGAAAGCTATTTCCTCACCTTATCAATGAAGGTGGCGAACTGGTTGTTGAGGCTCTTCATCTCTTCCCTCTCATGATCTCGTAGAATATGTTCTTCGGGGTCAACACCCACGTGCAAGGGCTTCAGAAGCTTCTCATTGATTCTAACTTCATGGATGCCATCCCCCCTGCCGTTTGGGTATCCGCCAAAAACCCCACAGCTTCCAACTGGACCATAATGACCCACTGAGCCAACAAAGGCAGGGCTACCATGAGTTGGGCAACCATAGTTGTAGCCACCATAATATCCAAGTTCATAACCGCCATGTGCGATTCTTCTTCTTCCACCCAAGTTGGAAAGGCTTTGACTGCTGAAACCGTGGACTCCACCTCTGCCGCCCATGGGATGGTGCATGGAGGCGACATAGGTCCTATGTCCACTAAGTCCACCGAAAGCAGAGGCAGAGCTGAAGCCCCTTGCCCTTAGGAAGGTATTCCGGGCTGCTGATACCTGGTGAGTCATTGGGACAAGACGGGATGGTTGAGCCAAGGGAACAGGTGCAACAGAAGCAAAGCAGAGAGTGCAACCCTCTAGCACACGACCTCAAAGCGAATGCTTATATACACTTGTGGAGGTGTCCTTGATTGGTTTAGCATTTTAATTTAGGAACTTTCGCGGGTTTGGCTTGCCTGGGGGACAGAAGTGCTTTTCAAGGTGCAGTTAGGAATTGCTTTGTTTGCAAGCTTTGTTCAGCACGCATGATGTCTGAAAATTGTTTCCCTCACATTATTACAGGCTACAAAGAAAGTGAGGGAAGTTTTTCTTCCTTTACTGACCACATTTGGCAAACCGAGAGTTTGCATGTTCTGCAACACTGAGGCTCAGCTTTCCCTTGTTCATTCAGATCCTATTTTACTAGTATCAAATAATTTATGGTAGTATCAGTAAAAATATGCATAACAAGAAAAGAAAAACAACAACACCTCTTAATGTAATCAGTACATATAGTCATACCAAGAAGGAAAACATTAGTAGAAATCCTATTCATGATTTTTAAAATGTTGTTTTTAAGGCAAAGTGGATTCACAAAACAGAGCAATATTGAAACAGAAACATTTACTGTCTTATCTCCTAAGAATCCTATTCTTACACTTCATGACTAACACAGAAGTTAAGGTTCCTTCTCCTAAGACCCACAAACACAAGCAAACATGGACACAAAATTTCCCTAAAGAATAGTTTTATGACACCCACTTCCTAAAATAGTGCTCTGTATTTTCAGTCATAGAAAACCCTACTCCGACTCATCATCATCACCACCATCACCATCACCATCATCACCACCACCACCACCATCATCATTTTAACCATTGTCTATCCACTGCAAGATGAAGGTCTCTTCTGCATGTTTCCAACCCATGCAGTACTGAACTTTCCTTTGCCAATTGAGCCCACAATACTTGTGGATGTCATCAATCCATCTTGTTTTAGGTCTCTTTTGTGGTTTCTTTTTATCAACTGCCTTGGTCCAGCTGCCCTCAATCCTTCTGGCTATGTGACCAACCCATTTCCATTTCAATTCTTTTACTCATTTGCTGTTATTATATACTTTAGTTTGTTCTCTAATCCAGTGTTTCCCAACCTTTTTTGAGCCGTGGCACATTATTCATATTTTCAAAATCCTGGGGAACAATGAACGGGGGGACGGGGGGGTGCGCGGGGGGGCTAAAGAAAAGTTTGGACAAAAAAAATATCTCTTCCTCCATTTCACTCTATTTCTCCCTCCCTCTTTCTTTCTCTCTCTTCCTTCCTTCCCTTCTTTCTCTCTCTCCATCCCTCTTTCTTTCTTCCTCTCTTTTTTGCTCTCTTTCTCTCTCCCTCCTTCCCTCCCTCTATGTCTTTCTCTCTCCCTTGCTCTCTCTCTGCCTCTCTTGCTATCTCTCTTTCATTCTCTCTATTTCTCTCTCTTTCTCTGTCTCTCTTGCTATGTCTCTTTCTTTCTCTCTCTCTCTTTCTATCTCTTTCTCTCTCTCTCTCTTGCTATCTCTTTCTTTCTTTTTCTCTCTCTCTTGCTATGTCTCTCTTTCTCTCTCTCTCGGGCGGGGGGTGGGGGCTAAAGAAAAGTTTGGACAAAAAAATATCTCTTCCTCCATTTCACTCTATTTCTCCCTCCCTCTTTCCTCCCTCCCTCTTTCCATTGTATCTCTCCCTCCCTCTTTCCTTTCTATCTCTCCCACCCTCTTTCCTCCCTCCCTCTTTCCTTTCTATCTATTTTCTTTCTATATCTCCCTCCCTCTTTCCATTGTATCTCTCCCTCCCTCTTTCCTCCCTCCCTCTTTCCTTTCTATCTCTCCCTCCCTCTTTCCTTTCTATCTCTCCCTCCCTCTTTCCTTTCTATCTATTTTCTTTCTATCTCTCCCTCCCTCTTTCCTTTCTATCTCTCCCTCCCTCTTTCCTCCCTCCCTCTTTACTTTCTATCTCTCCCTCCCTCTTTCCTTTCTATCCTTCTCTCCGTCCCTCAGCGGCGGCAAAGAAGAAGGAAGGCAGGCTGCAGAGGGCACCAAGGACAAGAGCGCTCGCTCGCTCGCTCGCCCTCTGACTTCCCTCCCTCGCTGCTGAAGGGACGAGCGCGGGCACGAGCGCACGCACGGGCACGTTGCAAGAAGTTTTTGTTTGTTTGTTTTTTCCTTCCCCCGGCTCACGGGAGAGAGAGAGAGAGAAAGAAAGAGCGCAGACAGGGAAAGGGGCCTCGAGCTGAGTGCGAACTGCAGGATGTGGCAAAGTACTCCTTGCCAACCAAAAAGGGGGTGGGGGTGGTGAAGGCAAAGCCTGGGAGGCGGGGAAGGGAAGAGCGGGAGACCCCCAGACAGAACGGCTGAGGGGAAGGAAAGACGGAAGGAGGGAGGGATTGAGAAGCGAAGCCAGGGAGGGCTGAGAGAAAAGGGGAGCGGCGCGAGAGAGAGAGGGGGGTGGGCATTCCCGAAACGGACGGAGAAAGCCCTCTCTCGCAGCGAAAGCACTCCCAGCCAGGGGGCTGCAAGAGAGGGCATTCTCCGTCCATTTCGGGAAAGCCCGCCCCGGCACCCGCAGCACCCCGCCCAGCTGGAGCTTCCCTAGGAGCTCTGCGGCACACCTGCCTGTGTCTCGCGGCACACTAGTGTGCCGCGGCACACCGGTTGGGAAACGCTGCTCTAATCCATGTGTAGGTCTTTCTATCTTGTCTTGTAAAGCCAAGCATGTAACCTTTCCATGGCTCTTTGTGCCACTGGTAGCTTTTATTATTATTATTATTATTATTATTATTATTATTATTATTATTATTATTATTATTATTAATTGGATTTGTATGCCGCCCCTCTCCGGAGACTCGGGGCGGCTAACAGCAATAATAAGACAGCATACAATAATAATCCAATACTAAAAACGATTAAAAACCCATTATTATAAAAACCAAACATAGATACAGACATACCATGCATAAAATTGTAAAGGCCTAGGGGGAAAGGGTATCTCAATTCCCCCATGCCTGGCGGCAGAGGTGGGTTTTTTATATTAATTGTGAGGTTAGTGTCCATGTTTCACTGGCATAAGTTAAAGCAGGTAGCACACACTGATTGAAAACTTTTCTCTTCAGGCATAAGGTAAAGTGACCAGATTTTAACATTGCTAAAGAGGGACACCATTGACCAGGGGGGGAGAAAAAATTCTTTATTTTTTTCTCTCTCTCATCTTCCCTCCCTTTCTCTCTGGGGGGGCCATGTAGAAACACCTCCTCTTCCTACTCCGAAAAAACCCCAGTTTTAGGATTAAATCTCATATTCCTTCCAGTGGCAGGGAGTTCAGCAGGTCTCCACAGGTATGTATATATACACCCTCACCTCTCGCCGATGTACAGGCTGCCAATGCCCAGGCAGATAGCAAGAGGGAGGGAGATATATATATATATATTCACAGAGATAGAGAGACTCAGAAAGAGTGGGAGAAGATACAGAGAAAGAGGGAGAAAGAGATGAGAGAGAGAGAATGGCCTCAATAACAGGTTGCTGCAACCAAATCCCCTCATTCAGTTCCGAAGAAGAATTCTTCAAGAAGCTCATTGCAAGCGCAAGGCCTACCCTGAGCTGGGAGACACAGGAAGTACAACCCACCCAGGATGCCCCCAAGATGCTTCGCCGTTTCATTCTGCCGTCACCATAGAGCAGAGGTCTCCAACCTTGGCAACTTTTTGAGGTATGGACTTCAACTCCCAGAATTCCTCAGCCAGCATGGCTGGCTGAGGAATCCTGGGAGTTGAAGTCCATACCTCATAAAGATGCCAAGGTTGGAGACCTCTGCCATAGAGGATAGAGATGGGGGGAAGAAGGAAGGAAGAAAATCGGGACATTTTTGAAACGGTGTGAGATGCGAGACAGATTATGAAAAAGCGGGACTGTCCCGCGGAAAACGGGACATCTGTTCACCTTAGCATAAGGGGGAGGTTGTTCCTGAAAATTATGCTTAGCTTGCCTGCCAACCACATTTGACATGCCATTCAACTTCCTTTATTTTATCAGCTTCCATTCTATTCACTCTGACATATATTTCATTATAAATGTGACAGAAAGGGAAATTTAAATATAAAACATTTTTATCCTTAGTTTACCCATAAGGGTGTGGAGCTGGGTTAAAACTGGGAGCAAAGGTAGAAAAGGGAAAAATGCAGCCTTTTTTAAAATAGTAACCTTCTATAAACATGGATTATCACCATGCATAGGACACATGTAGTTTATTCAGGACACCATGGCACAAATTATTTTTTAATGATGGGATTTTACAGCTGAAGGAAAACTCATTCGTCTTATTCTTCCCACATAGGCAGTAGTTAAAATATGAGTCTCCTCCCAACACTAAGCACTCCAAGCATTCAAATTAAGCACATACTAATTTTCAATATTATGGACTGTAGGAGCCAGACTATTTAATAGAGTTTGCCACCAAGTAATCCCTTTGTGGTGGAGTCTCTTTTGCATTCATGTGAGTTTATTTCATAGGTCCCTCTCTCTATGTTTTCTATATTTAAAGCTCACATCCATTTTTCAATCAGTTTTCAAGAAAACATGAAACTCATATGCACCCCCCACATACTGTAATAAAATACAAACAGTATGCAAACTGAGCCAAAAATAAACCGGGAGCAGCCAAACAGAAGTTGTAGTCAATTTATGACCACAGTTGAGACTGAAATTTCGGTTGTTAATCGAGTCTACGGAGAGGGGCGCTATACAGATCTAATAAATAATAGTAATAATAATAATAATAATAATAATAATAATAATAATAATAATAGTAGTAGTAGTAGTAGTAGTAGTAATAGTAATAATCTCATTTGCTGTGTTGCATTGACATAATAATAATAATAATAATAATAATAATAATAATAATAATAACAACAACAACAACAACAACAACAACAACAAGTTCCACTGGAACTTGTGCCGGAACTACCATTTACCAGTGGCAAAGAATTGGTGGGATCATAAGCCCGAAAAAGTGGTCGAAAATGAGCAAGCAAAACTACTGTGGAACTTCCGACTTCAGACTGACCGAATTCTGAAGCACAACACACCAGACATTGTGATCGTGGAGAAAAAGAAAGTATGGATCATCGACATCGCAATCCCAGGGGACAGCAGAATTGAGGAGAAGCAGCTAGAGAAATTAGTGAAATACAAAGATCTAAAAATCGAGCTGCAGCGACTCTGGCATAAGCCCGTGAAAGTGGTCCCAGTGGTACTTGGCACGCTGGGCGCAGTGCCAAAGGATCTCAGCGGACATTTGAAAGCCATCAGAATTGACAAAATCTCCATCTTTCAATTGCAAAAGGCCGCTTTACTGGGATCGGCAAACATAATTCGCTGCTACATCACACAGTCCTAGGTGCTTGGGAAGCGCCCGACTGGTGATGAAATACTAAATCCAGCATAGTGATCTCGTTTGCTGTGTTGTACTGACATAATAATAATAGTAGTAGTAGTAGTAGTAGTAGTAGTAGTTTTAGTTTTAGTAATAGTAATAGTAGCAGTAATAGTAGTAGTAATAGTAATAATAGTAATAATAGTAATAGTAGTAATAGTAATAATAGTAATAGTAAAAGTAATAATAATCTCATTTGCTGTGTTGTATTGACATAATAATAATAATAATAATAATAATAATAATAATAATAATAATAATAATAATAATGTCTGATATTAAATGAGTTGCAGCCAATTGTATTACATTTCTGCTCCAGCGCAGTGCAGTTGTTAAGAGAATGATGTGGTTGTTAAATAAATCTAGTTTCAGTAAGGGAAAATATTTGTTGGTCAAGGTCGAAATGAGGTCACATCATCAGTGCCAGTGAGGAGTGCTGTTTCCTGTCAATTTATATTCTGGTGACTTGCATGTCTGTGTGGGTGGGGGAAGTCTTAGGAGTTCCTTGGTTGGGCAGTTTATTGTTGATTCTCTGGTAGTTCCTTGATTAGGATATTGCTTACTTGGTTGTTTGTCTGAAGTTAACCTTGGAGTTAATCTATGCTGATCTGAGTGCTGATTACTCATGGTGAGGTGCTGGAGTCTTTTTCTCTTTGGGATTGATTGATTGTCTCTGTGTCTGTTGTGTCTATGGATGGCTGATCGGTCAGAGGACCAGAAATCCTTCTAGAAATTCCCTGGCATTTTGGGACTTGGCCTGGTCCCAGATTGTCACATTTTCCCAATTGAAACTATGGTTAGATCTGTCTACAGGTTGCAAAAATGCAATAATTTTCATCATGCCTTCTAACTGCCAGTTGGTATTCTTGGATGCATTCTGCCAGGCTTCCTGTTGGTCCCACATTGTGATTGTTGCAGTTTTTACATTGAATGTTATAAATGACTCATGTTGTCTAGTTTCCCACATTGACTTTCCTTGTTGGAAGCTGGTTGGGAAAGTCACAAATGGCGATCATGCTGCAAATATCATAAATATCATCATCATCATCATCATCATCATTATTATTATTATTATTATTATTATTATTATTATTTGGATTTGTACGCCGCCCCTCTCCGAGGACTCAGGGGGCTCACAACCTATCAAAACAATATATAATATACATATCTAAAAAATCCAATTAATATAGCTAAAAAATCTTTAAAAACTCTAATAACATTGAAAATCACTCATTTCCATTCACACATAGGTTGCCAAGTGTTTGAATTTTGATCACAGGATTTTTTTTTCTTCCTTCCTTTTGGAAAGCTGGATTGATGGAGCAATGAGTGCAAACTCCTCCTCCCCGTTCTTCTCTCATGCACACCCTCCTGGCCCCACAGCTGGTTGGGGGGACAGGAGAGGGGGAGCAATGCCTCCACCACAGGCTATGCTCATTGTTCCGCCAGTCTGGCTTTCCAAAAGGAAGGAAGGAAGAAAAACAGCTGGTTGCTCTTCTCTTCACTTTTTCTAGAGTCTCAACTTCTCTCTACATGGGGCTACCTTTGAAAAGTGTTCAGAAACTTCAGATCGTGCAGAATGCGGCCGCGAGAGCTATCGTGGGGCTTCCTAGATTCGCCCACGTTTCTACAACACTCCGTGGCCTGCACTGGCTGCCGATCGGTTTCCGGTCACAATTCAAAGTGTTGGTAATGACCTTTAAAGCCCTTCATGGCATTGGACCAGAATACCTCCGGAACCGCCTTCTACCGCACGAATCCCAGCAGCCGATAAGGTCCCACAGAGTTGGCCTTCTCCGGGTCCCATCGACCAAATAATGTCGTTTGGCGGGTCCCAGGGGAAGAGCCTTCTCTGTGGCAGCACCGGCCCTCTGGAATCAACTCCCCATGGAGATTAGAACGGCCCCCACCCTCCTTGTCTTTCTCAAGTTACTCAAGACCCACCTATATCGCCAGGCATGGGGGAATTAAGACATCTCCCCCAGGCTTTCTTATATTTTATGTTTGGTATGCATGTGTTGTATGGTTTTTAAATTGTTGGGGTTTTTTTAATGTAATTTTATTATTAGATTTTTTCCATTGTTATACTGTTTTTATTGCTGTTGTGAGCCGCCCCGAATCTTTGGAGAGGGGCGGCATACAAATCTAATAAATTGAATTGAATTGAATTTTATAGTGTGGGGACCAAAACTGGGTGCAGTACTCTAGGTGTGGTCTTACTAAGGCTTTATAGAGTGGCATAGAGATTTCCCTTTCACCCACCCCCACCTTTACATATGAGTATTGTTAAACATTTTAATCTTGCTAAGGATATCCCAAAGACCGCCTACCTATAAATAACGCCTATCTCTGGGGGAAAGATGTAACCTGTCATCTGAACACCATGATGGAACCTCATGACTCACAGATTTGCATCAGACATTGGGATACAAGCAGGGCAGGATTTGTGCCATGATATTGTGCATCATTTTGACATTGCTGTGGACACCCATGCCTCTGGGGGAGAATCTCCTTTCTTCTGTAATGTCTCCCAGAGTTGTAAAAAAAATTACAATTATCTCCTTAACTACATTAACAGAGCTATTATAATGATATGGAATGGTCTTGAAAATAGACTTCCACCTGCAGATCGCCACTACCGGTTCATCCAAACTGGCCCAAACTGGCCCTTAACCAGCAGAATATCACCAAGGGGCTGGGATAGTTGAGGCACTGCTTCTTCTCAATTATATCTGTTCATTCCATCATATGCTAAAGAAGATATGTTTCTTCCTGATTTAGCACAAGTCTCAGAGTGTGTAAAAGTGAAACGACAGTACCAATTATTCTGCTGTTATTACCCAAAAGGGAATCTGGAAGTCTGAGTTATTTGTTGCTTAAACAAAAGAAAGAGGAGAAAGTGCCCATTTGTGACTCACCTCTCAATGCGATTCCGGTCTGTTTGTCTTACTTGGGTTATGACTGAATGTGTGTGTAGAGGAGGTATTAGTCCAAAGAAGGCTCACCCACTGGTTTTATTCACTCATACTTTAATCCTTGGTGCCTGCACTTAAGATGTTTCTGGAGGAGAGGCTTTTCTCAACACCCTTCCTTGAGTTCACTACTAGGATTTCCTTAATCCTTCAGTGGTTCTGGAGATTTGCCACCCAAAGAGATGTGATTGCCACCAGGGAGAACAGTTTAGAAGGCTAACTTAAGCTCTCTTACATTGATGAGCTGTAGAACCAGGACAGTCTCAACTCCTACTGATCAAGTTCACAAGACAGGGGCCGCCCACATAAACTCCTTGCCTGATTCTAAAATGCTATGCTTATTGGTCATGGAGGACATATACTCACAACTGTTGCCAGCCTGCTGTTAAGTCAGACTCAAGCCAGGAATAATTCAAGAGAGGGACAAATGCATAGCAATGAACCTTGTCATGTTTTAGGCTTGAACCTTCTCAAATTAGAAGGCCTTGGGGCTAGGTTAAGCCAGAGCATGGAGTTATTTGTCCCTCTTGTCTCTCTGTTGAGTTATCCCCATTGAATTATCCTGTGGTCAGACAGTTGGCTGCAGCGAGTTGGCCGAGATGAGTCAGCTGCAATATGTGTCCTATTCCAGTGTCCTGGACATCATGGCTAATGAAAACAGCAAGTAACTTTTGAAAATTATTTTCTTGTATGTATCTTGTATGTATGTATGTATGTATGTATGTATGTATGTATGTATGTATGTATGTATGTATTGTATTGTATTGTATTGTATTGTATGTAAAATCTTTGAATAAAAATGCTTTTTAAAAAGGAATCAAGCTTGATTTTATAGAGACTTTACTTTTTCTTTTAGGTGGAATAAACAAATGCCCACCTTTCCAAATATGGTCTCTACTATCCTCCTTTGATGCCCTAAATTCTATTCAATATCTAGAAGGAAACTGACTTTTGAAACAGGCAGCCGTAATAAATCTAAATAATAACAGTAATACTATTCATCAAACTGGTGTTGTTTCCTAGCTTGGATAATGATGCTATGCTTATTGGTCATGGAGGACATATACTCACAACTGTCTCTATCTGTCTATCATTTTGATGTTGAGTGAGACTCAAGCCAGAAATAACTCAAGGAATAACTTACTGATCTTACCTCCTTTCTAGGGCTGAAAGGGAGTGACTGCCCCAAGGTCCCCAGCTGAGTTTGTGCTTAAAGCAGGACTAGAACTCACAGTCTCCCAATTTCTATTCTGATGCCTTGTTGTTGTTAGTTGCAAAGTCATGTCCAACCCATCATGATCCCATGGACAACATTCCTCCAGGCCTTCCTGTTTTCTACCATCCTCTGGAGTCCATTTAAGCTCATGCGACGGCTTCAGTGACTCCATCCAGGCACCTCATTCTCTGCCATCCCCTTCTTTTGCCCTCAATATTTGCCAGCATTAGGCTCTTCTGCAGTGAGTCCTTCCTTCTCATTGTTCTGCCGGGCTCTATGGTAAGAGTCTCCCGAAAATTCAAGGGTACAAATTTCAGACACACACACACGTTTGAAAATTCAAAACAATGTTCTTTATCACAAAATTCAAAAGAAACAAAGCACCCTTTTTGTATTGCAAAGAGCACTCATCCCAAAACAACCTTGTAGGCTGTACAATTCCCTTAATCAGTCCTTAAGTACTTAGCTAGCAGCTATGAAGAAATGTCACAGCCCTCCTTCTTCCAACGAAGTGAGACACACACACTTTGCTCTGCTTTGGTTTCAAAGGCGTGAAAAATCAACAAAGAAAGTCCGGAAAACAGCAAGGCACGGTCCTGAAGAACTGCGATCAGATAATCTTCCACAACGGCCAAACCAACACGCTGCTATTTGTATCAGCAGCTTTAATTACTAGAGCCCCACGCAACCACAGGTGGCCTCTCTTATTTCCTGTAATATGTCCTCAATTGGTCTCTTCTACGCATAACTCTGCGCCTATGTGGGTCCAAGACTTCAGCATCCGAATCGACCGAAGATCATGGAGATTGGCTTCCTGGGCTGTGTACCAAGCCCCCCTCTTCCAAGTCACTCCCACCTTCTTCTTCGTCCGAGGAAACTGCACTACCTGACTCTGTCGGCAATAAAACAGGCCATACATTGCAACTGTGAAAACCATAGCCTTGACTATACCCACTTTTGTTGGCAGGGTGATGTCCCTGCTTTTTAGTATGCTGTGTAGATTTGCCATAGCTTTCCTCCCCAGGAGCAAACATCTTTTAATTTCTTGTCTGCAGTTCCAATCTGCGGTAATCTTGGAGCCCAGGAAAATAAGATCTGTCACTACCTTCATTTCTTCCCTACCTATTTGCCAGGAATTCAGAGGGCCGGGTGTCTTGATCTTAGTTTTGTTAATGTTGAGTTTCAAGCCAACTTTTGCATTCTCCTTCTTCACCTGCATCAATGCTTTATCCGCTAGATAATCTTATAACACACTATATAACAGAGCTGCCCACTTCCAAATATTTAGATGCCATCCATATGAGGATCTATGCACAACAAAGAGAATATGTCTTTTTTGCTGCACATGTGTTGAGTATTGATATTCACACCTGCACACATCTGCATTAATGCATACACATTGAGATGTAGGTTAGCAACAGAATGCCAGACCAGACAAATGCAGCTTGTTTGTTGTTTTTTCCTTCAAATTTTAGTGTGCTGCATCGTTTGTACATAGTTAAATGGGAGTCTCCTCTTACTTAATTAAATTTTACTGCATTATAACAGCTCTGCCTGAAAGGCAATGACCATTTACAACAGTGGAACTGGTTTTCCATTAATAATGAAAGATTCCTAGTTCAAATCTCACTGCAGTCAACTTAGCTAGAAATGCTAATAGATTTCCTTTGTATTTACAGTGGTACCTCTATTTATGAACTTAATTCGTTCCATGACCAAGTTCTTAAGTAGAAAATTTTGTAAGAAGAAACATTTTTTTCCATAGGAATCAACGTGAAAGCAAATAATGTGTGTGATTGGGGAAACCACAGGGAGGGTGGAGGCCCTGTTTCCTCCTGGGAGATTCCTAGAGAGACCCCATGGAGGCTTCTCCCTGCTTTTTCTGGACCAGTTTCCTCCCAGGAGATTCCTAGAGAGGCCCCAAGGAGGCTTCTCCCTACCTTTTCCGGTTACAATTTCAGAGGCTTGGGTTTGTAAGTGGAAAATGGTTCTTGAGAACCATTTTCTTGGCTCTGGGCCAGTTCCTGCAGTGGGGAATTTTGATGTTGATTCTTGGGAATTCTTGGTTTATCAGATACCTTTTTTATTGCCAGCAGAATCAGACAGTGCAGTTGACTCACAGCCAGGGACAGACAGTGGAGGGGGGAAGAGGAAACAGATGGGGAGATGGGTGCAGCCAGCCCACCAATCAGTGCTCCAATTAGTATGCTTTTTCACACAATTTGTTTGGACTCTATAGATTCCATCTATCTCATTTATAATTTCTGCCTTATCCCTCTGAAGAAAATCTGCCATCAGTCCCCCCCCCCCCCCATTACTTCTCCTAGAACTTTATTTAATTTATTTTACATTTTGGAATCTGAGATAAAAGGAGGCTCAATTCAATTCAAGGTGGATTAATGAATTCTCTAGATTCTTATTTACTTCTTTCATTTTTTGGTCTATCTGATCTAACTTCTTATCTGTTTATTTGGCTTTCAATTACACCGCTTGCATTTTATATTCATTTTTTAATTGCTTCTTGGATCGAGCCTACTTTATTGTCTAGATTCTGTATGTCCATTCTTAATTCCCCATGACCTTTTGTCATTGTCTCCTAGAGTTTTAACATTGTTTCTTGCATTATTTGGAGAGTTAATTGCACCATTTGCAGCATCAAGTTCACCTTTGTTTTCTCCAAGGATAGGGTTTCTTCTATTATTTCCTGGGATCCCGGTGAAGCTGCTGCCCCTATCTGAATAGGTATCTCTTTCCCCTGTTCTCAATGTTGTGGTGGTGGTACTTGTCATTTTCTATAGAACTCTATCTTTCCCAAATTACATTTACCACTTTTCACCCCGTTAATAATTTATTTTTAGTGTTCCACTTTGTTTTCCCACCCTTTGTTATTCTATCAATATTATTCATTAGTCAATCTAAAGATATACCATGTGCATTATATTATAATATAACTGAAACAAAACCCTAATTATACTAATTATATTCCTTTACTGTATGTAATCTTTTAAATTCATTAAATTAATTAAACTGGATCAATTTTACTAAATAGGTTTTCTACATAATCTTAATGTTCTAAGTGATTATATCTTAGTACATTAATTTAATACAGTTTATATACAATATAAAGATGATAAAATTAGAAATAGAATTAATAGGTACTAGTAAAGAAAGATTCTATACACATCCAATAATTTCTATTTATAATAAGATAATCCATTTGATATTTATAGCTTAGTAACAACAGTTTATAGTTTAACAACTCTGTTACTCTCTTAAACTTCCAATACAGTTCTTCGTACTATCGCTTTCAGAGTCCCCACCACCTCTATCTGTTTATCTGCTTAGTCACTCAAATTCAGTTTCAAATGACTCCTTCTGGTGTTTTTACTTTCAATCTTAGTCTCCGAGTTGCCTAAACACTACTACTACTACTGTTGCTGTTGCTGTTGCTGTTGCTATTGCTATTGTTATTGTTATGTCAATACAACATAGCAAACGAGATCACTATGCTGGATTTCGTATTTCATCATTCAAGCACCTATGACTGCGTGATGTAGCAGCGAATTATGTTTGCCGATCCCACTAAAGCGGCTTTTTGCAATTGACAGATGGAGATTTTGTCAATTCCGATGGTTTTCAAATGTCCGCTGAGATCCTTTGGTACTGCGCCCAGCGTGCCAAGTACCCCTGGGACCACTTTCACTGGCTTATGCCAGAGTCGTTGCAGCTCGATTTTTAGATCTTCATATTTCACTAATTTCTCTAGCTGCTTCTCCTCAATTCTGCTGTCTCCTGGGATTGCGAAGTTGATGATCCATGCTTCCTTTTTCTCCACGATCACAATGTCTGGTGTGTTATGCTTCAGAATTCAGTCAGTCTGAAGTCAGAAGTCCCACAGTAGTTTTGCTTGTTCATTTTCGACCACTTTTTCGGGCTTACGATCCCACCAGTTCTTATATTATTATTATTATTATTATTATTATTATTATTATTATTATTATTATTATTATTATTTGGATTTATATGCCACCCCTCTCCAAGGACTATTGTTTCTTCTCACACAGATCTCCTTGATCTAAGCCATTCTTTCACAGCACGTTCTGTAAATCTTCTGATCTAGTCTATTTTGTTAAATCCTCCATGCAGAGTGATATTTCACCAATCCAGTCAAGCAACCCCAGTGGTTTAGGTCCTTGACCCACTACTGCTCATCCCACAGTTGTCTCAGTCTTCCTGCATAAACTATGGAGATAATTTTCAAGGAGGGCTTTGGGATCTCTCCTGAAAGGGGGTATCTACTTACTTATACAGTACAGATAAATTCCATTGGCTGATTAACACCTGGTTCTTCTAGTCCAGTCACCATATCTGAGAAGACAAAATTGCATTCCAAGGCACAAGTCTACATTTATCCTAATCTTGTTTTTACAAAACATTGCTGAACAATAAGAACTTTTGATTTCCATGTATTTCTAGCTCCCCCAGAGATTAGAACTGCCCCCACCCTCCTCGCCTTTCGTAAACTCCTTAAAACCCACCTCTGCCGTCAGGCATGGGAGAATTGAAACATCTCCCCCGGGCCTATACAGTTTATGTATGGTATATTTGTGTGTATGTTTGCTTTTAATAATGGGGTTTTTAGTGTTTCTCTTAAATTATTAGATTTGTTATATATTGTTTATTATTGCTGTGAGCCGCCCTGAGTCTACGGAGAGGGGTGGCATACAAATCTAATAAATAAATATATTTTTTTAATTTTCAAGTTATCCTTAATATAATTGCTGAAATGACGCAATGCACTTAAGGGCACTAGAGGGGGTGTGCACAGGCAAGAGGCTATTAGTTTATCACTTGTTACAGACAAATTATTACCCTTGGTTAGAGACAGATGCAGCTTAAAGTAGTCGCCAGGAAAGTGATAATCCCTCATCAGAAGAGAAGAGTGTCTCAAGATTTGGGGTTATAATTATTGCTGAAAGAGCCAAGAGGTTTTCAGCTGGGGAAGAATGCCACCTGAAAAAAAAATGCAGGAAATAGGATTGGGACATGATTTTGTTAAACAGCTTTATAGGTTGCATGGCTTAAGGATCTAAATCTGATAGTGGGAAAGGAAATGAGGAGGAAAAACTTTTGAGGAATAGAGACAAAATTAGTTTCAGAAACATAAAGCCCCCAGTTGCCATCAGATGACATAAAGAAGCAAAAAGCACGTCAATTCTGGGTCTAGGACTTTTCGGCTTCATTATTATTATTATTATTATTATTATTATTATTATTATTATTATTATTATTATTATTATTATTATTTATTGGATTTGTATGCTGCCCCTCTCTGCAGACTCGGGGTGGCTAACAACAATGATTAAAAAAACAGCATGTAACAATCCAATTAATAAAACAACTAAAAACCCTTATAGTAAAACCAAACATACACACAAACATACCATGCATAACTTGTAATGGCCTAGGGGGAAATAATATCTTAACTCCCCCGTGCTTGGTGATAAAGGTGGGTCTTGAGTAATTTGTGAAAGACAAGGAGGGTGGGAGCCGTTCCAATCTCTGGGGGGAGTTGATTCCAGAGGGCCAGGGCCGCCACAGAAAAGGCTCTTCCCCTGGTGCCCGCCAAAAGATATTGTTTGGTCGACAGGACCCAGAGAAGGCCAACTCTGTGGGACCTTATCAGCCGCTGGGATTCGTGCGGTAGAAGGCAGTTCTGGATGTATTCTGGCCCAATGCCATGTAGGGCTTTAAAGGTCATTACCAACACTTTGAATTGTGACCGGAAACCGATTGGCAGCCGGTGCAGGCCACGGAGTGTTGCAGAAATGTGAGCGAATCTAGGGAGCCCCACGATGGCTCTCACAGCCGCATTCTACACGATCTGAAGTTTCCGAACACTTTTCAAAGGTAGCCCCATGTAGAGAGCGTTGCAGTAATTGAACTTCGAGGTGATGAGGGCATGAGTGACTGTGAGCAGTGACTCCCTGTCCAAATAGGGCCACAACTGGTGCACTAGGTGAACCTGGGCAAACGCCTTCCTCGCCACAGCTGAAAGATGATGTTCCAATGTCAGCTGTGGATCAAGGAGGACGCCCAAGTTGCGAACCCTCTCTGAGTGGGTCAATAGTTCCCCCCCAGGGTAATAGACAGACAGATGGAATTGTCCTTGGGAGGCAAGACCCACAGCCACTCCGTCTTGTCTGGGTTGAGTTTGAGTTTGTTGACACCCATCTAGGCCCCAACAGCCTCCAGGCACCGGCACATCACTTCCAATTCTTCGTTGACTGGACATGGCCATGCCTGCTTCCCCACTTCTTCCCTTGGCCATGCCTGCTTCTCCACCAGGGTTCTGCCTCCAGATATTCATCGCTAGCTTTTTTCCTTGCCTGATACACCTCTAGCTATTTGCCCTGGCTAATGCCCCACATGTTTCAGTGCAGCCCATTTGATGATACACTCTTTGTCCCGGGCTTTTGGCTGCCCAGGTCAGTTAGCCACCAGCCAAAAACTAATGGTCTCAGACTATTGTTAGGAGAAGGAAGGGGAGGGGGATGGAAAGCACCCCAAAGCCAGGGACGAACAGTGTGTCATCAAATGGGCTGCACTGAGGCTTGTGGGATGAAGGGGCCATGGTCCATTGGCCAGGGTGAATAGCTAGGGACATATCTGCCAAGGAGAACACCAAGAGGTGAATGTCCAGAGGCAGAACTCTGGCAGAGAAGCAGGTACGGCCCAGAGTAAGAGCCAAAAAGTCCCATTCCATCAATTCTGCACAGTGGCCAACAAAATAACACACTCATATAGTCTCTCTATGTAAAGCTCAGTCTATGGGAGTCTATTCCCATTCTGTCTCATAAAAATCAACTATTGTACTCTGGAAGAAAGAAAGAAAAGAAAAGAAACAGTTGTTTTTTTAGTGCACATATCATTAATGTTGTTATTATAATTAGTTATTATAATAATTATATAATATCTGCATTATTGTTATTACATTGCACACTTTCCTTAGCATAAAGAGGCTGAAGGAATCTGTAACATTATTCTAGGGAAACGATGTAATCTTTCAGAACAGAATATACCCTGGTGCCAGTTAATTCAATTGTTCTGCATCATTTTCAAGTCAGAACAAAACACTCTTATTTCTTCAAAAGGTTTAAACATTTTTTAATTGTTTCTGTTTCATTGTGATTTGGTTGTTTCTTTGTTTTATGAGAGTGAATACAATGAGGTTATTCTCATTCTATGTATAAAACATATATAGAAATGTTAAAAATAGAATATCTACCATATTTTTGGAGTATAAGACGCACCTTAGTTTTTGGGGAGGAAAATAGGGGGGAAATCTGCCTACCAGGTATTCATCTGACTAGCGTCCTTAGTCTGGCCAAGTTCAGCACATTATTTTATCTCTTGGTTAGGGTTAAAAAAAAACCTTATTCAGAGAGAGTAACAAGGAAAGAGCTTGCAAGCAAGAGCTGGGAACATCAGCGACCAGTTTGGTCCCACAGAGTGGGCCTTCTCCGGGTCCCGTCGACTACACAATGTCATCTGGTGGGACCCAGGGGAAGAGCCTTCTCTGTGGCAGCCCTGACCCTCTGGAACCAACTCCCCCCAGAGATCAGAATTGCCCCCACCCTCCTTGCCTTTCCTAAGCTCCTCAAAACCCACCTCTGTCGTCAGGCATGGGGGAATTGAGATATTCATTCTCCCCAGGCCTATACAATTTATTTGTGTGTATGTTTTGGTTTTTAATAAGGGTTTTTAGTTATTTTAAATATTAGATTTGTTATATGTTGTTTTATTACTGTTGTTAGCCGCCCCGAGTCTATGGAGAGGGGTGGTATACAAATCTAATGAATGAATGAATGAATGAATGAATGAATGAATGAATGAATGAATGAATGAATAAATAAACAAGTAGCACCTGGTTTGGGCTGGAAAGAAACATTCTAAGCAAGTTAGAGCAATGAAAAAACCCTGCAAAGACTCAAGACTTGGAAACCATTCTTCACAGAGATTAATAATGAAAGAGGTACAAATGACTAGGCTCAAATTATGCTGCTTCAGTCACGTTATGTGAAGACCTAGTTTTTTTGGAAAAGTCTACAGTGGTTGGGAGAGTGAAAGCAAAGAGAAGAGGATGATCGGGAGCAAAGCAATGGACTCAATTACAGCAATGCTGCAGTTATCATTTGAAGAACTAAAGGAGTAGCTCAGTGATGGTGAATGTTTTTTTCCTCAGGTGCTAAAAGGGTGTGGGTGCCCACTACTGTGCATGTACGAATGCCCACACCCATAATTCAATGCACGGGGAAGGCTAAAACAGCTTCCCATGCCCCCGGAGGTCATCTGGAGGCCCAAAATGGCATGTCTCCCAACTTCTGGTAGGCCCAGAAGGCTTGTGTTTCATCCTCCCCAGGTTCCAAAGGCTTCCTTGGAGCTGGGGGAGGGTACAGAGGCCCTCCCCCATTGTACCTCAGAGGCTCTCTGGAAGCCAAAAACACCCTCCCAGAGCCTCTGTGCGAGCCAAAAATCAGCTGGCCGGCACACACATGCATGTTGGAGCTGACCTAGGGCAACAGCTCACGTGCCAGCATATATGGCTCCCTGTGCCACCTGTGGTACCCATGCCATAGATTCGCCATCACTGGACTAGCTAGATACAGATTGCCCTGATGAAAATCTGTCTATAGCAGTGATGGTGAACCTTTTTTGATTCACGTGCCAAAAGGGGGTGCATGGGTGTGCTAGCATGCGTGCACATGCCCACACCCCTTCGCTCCCTCCCATGCATGCGCACCCCCCTGCTGACCCTGCCAATGTGCACAATCCCCTCCTGTCCCCATGCATGCACACAGCTTCAGTGAAGCCTGGGACATGAAGAAAACAGCCAAACAGGCAAACCAGAAGTTCAGAAAAATTCACTTCTGGTTTGTCCATTGTGCTGTTTTTTGCACTCCGGAGGGTTCAGGGAAACTTCCTGAAGCCTCAGAATGCAAAAAAACCACCCCAGCACAATGGGCAAACCGGAAGTGCATTGTCCAAACTTCTGGCTTGTCCATTGGGTGGGGTTTTTTGCACTCTGCGGCTTCAGGGAAGCTTCCCCAAAGTTTTCAGAGGGCGAAACGGACTTTCCCAAGACTGAAAATCAGCTGGCCAACACACGCATGTGTGCTGGAGCTGACATAGGGTAACGTGCCATAGGTTCGCCATCACAGATCTATGGGATCACTAAGAATTGGTGCTGTCTTGTACATAATCAAAAGTCAATAATTCATTATTCACATCTGCTTTACATTAAGGATAAGGATCAATGATTCATGGGATCAGAAACTGGCTTCCAGTGAACCTCATTTAGGCTTGTCTGTATTCAGCAAAAGATATAAATGTCCAGGAACCCAATTTAGAATTTAACCAAGCAAACCAGACTAAAACAAGTAGAACCAGAAATGAAGGTTTCTTTGATGTCCAAAAGAAGGTCTACTTCTTTCATACACATGTGTGCACATAATTGAGGTTTGCATGGTGCTATTTTTTAAACCAAACATCTTGCCATTATGAGATAGCTAGGAGGCAAAAAACAACTCCTTTCCCTATGCTGATGGAATAGATTTTAATCATAATGGTACTTGTCACTCCTGTGAAAGCACTCAAGTTATATTATTATTTTTTTAAATGAACCATGTATATAAATCAACAATAGGCACTAAAATAGTCTGAAGGGAAAACATTCTTCTAATGTTGTCTCCTGGTCATTTAAACTCTTCCTATAGCTATGTGCAAATGCCATCTTCCAGTCTTGGCAGAAAAATATACTTGCTTAAATTGTTCTGCAAATACTCTTGTGCGCATTGGAATCCAGGCTGGAGAATAATGTTGTCCTTAGATTTTTTAATGTGGGACAAATTAAGAAATGCAACTGGTGGATTTCCCCAGCTTTACAGTACTAACCCTCTTAGTGAGCATCACTTGCTGGTGGGAAAATGTTCCTTATGAACATAGGTGGGTACTTGGGGTGAAAATTTTAACCCCTTTCGTCTGAATGATAGAGTGACTTGTTAAGCACTAGACCTAAATTCAAGGTAAACTAAGTGACAAATGAAAGGTGTAGAGGAAGCTTGCAAGAAGGTTTGCTTAGTTGTCCTCTGTGCCAGAGAACCATCAGTCAAATTATTTATTACAGGATTTGCCCTGATGAAAACACCTTTGTATAATTGAATATCTCAATTTATTGTATAAAAGTGAAGGTTTCTTCTCTCCAGTCATGTCCTAGTCCAGGGGGTCGTGATCATCACCTTTTCTTAACCAAGGGAGCCACTTCCGTGGTCATGTGGCCAGCCTGATTATATGCTAAGGGACATGGAACACTGTTACATTCCCATCAAAGGGTTATTTATTTATCTACTTGCTCTCTGTTCTGGTCCAAGCTTAAGGAAAGCTCTTCTCAGTCAGATAAAACTACACGCAAGTGGATAAGTCATACAGATTACATTTATTGTCTGGTATAGCCATATCATAGGCTTATTAAGAGATGAAATTCCTCAGATCTTATGTCCATAATCTGTGCCATTACACGTAGATGAAAAGAGATTCATTTCTCCCATCTGCTGGCTGCTGCATGGCTCTTTGTTAAGACTTAAAAATGGCTGCTGGAGAGCATGGCAAGATTATCCATCTGCCTAGGTATAGCTCAATGGCCAATAAGAACACACAGATGAGGTCACATGTCATGGACTATATTACCCAGAGTGCAATCTGTTACTACATTCCCCTAATGCAACTACAACTACTAAACTGAGCTAAATATCCTTTTAGTCTGTCATCACAATCCCAAACTGCTAGGTAAGCAGAAGCTGGGGCAAGGATGGGAACTCATCCCTTCACGCACACTTGGATTTTGAATATGGTCTGTTGGCTTTCCAGCTGATAAGCTCAGCCTCTTTAACCACTGAGCCATGGCATGCTCTATATTCATTACATAGGTGCCTGCAAAAAGTGGCCGTGCCAGTAGCAAGTGTCCAAGAAATCCATTTCTCTCCTTGTGGTTGGAGTACTTGGAACTATCGAGGGCAAAAATGGCCTCTCCAGGCTCTGGAAGCCCTCTGGAGGCCAGAAACGGGCCTGAACTTCTGGTAGGCCTGTGTTTTGCTTTGCCCGAGTCTCCGCATGTGCTCTACACTTATCTGCATCCAAAACAGGCTGCGTGGGGACTCTTGGGAGGGGAGCGTTTGGCAGAGCCATCCCAGAGTGGGATTTGGGGGTTCTCCGAACTGCATATAGAATCTTAGTTAAAGGTTCTCCTGAACCAGTGAAGCACTGCTACTAGAACAGTATGGTATTCCGTTCCAGTAGCAATTTTGAGGATGCATGCGCAGCTGCGCACTTCCAATGCATGCATGTGCGCCCCACATGAGATTTCACTTCTGCAAATGCACAGCAAGTGAAATCGCATATGAAGATACTCACACGAGTGAGATTTCAGCAATTTTTGCTGATTCTTTGCTTCTGCGCATGCAAGATCTTCACACAAGATTTCACTTGCTGCCCATGTGCAGAAGCAAAATCTCACACCAATGGCATCATAAGGTGCACCAGTAGCACCAAAAATGGCAGGCCTTCCCTGTCCTGAACCCCTGCAAACTCCCAGAAGCCCACCTTGAATAGGAGTAAGAAAACAGCACTTTTGTAGACATACACACCAACGCTAAATAGTACAACCACTAAAATGTGTGTCAATTGGCACAGCAGAAAACTGATTGGAGACTGAACCAAGTACAAACAGCTGGCTTATATCACTCTAGGACTATGGCTGTAATGACGGGCTTAACATTCTTTCCAAAAAACATAAACCTGTATTTTAAAAACTGGTCTGGTGATTTTTCAAAGCACCACTAATGCTGTATAATGGCCCTTTTTGAAGCACCAAACAGACCTTATCCAAGCAGCTGCTGGCTCTGCAGAAGCCACATATCCAGTCTCTTCTGCTGTGTAAGACAGAATGTCCCTGAAGGGCAGTGTCCAGTCAATAGAGGATGGCAGCTGTGCCTGCAGCAACTTAATGGAACATTTGGACACTAGGCAGCCTCCACCCCTGTTTCCTCACTGAAGAAGTGTCCTAGATTGTGTTTATGGCAAAAATTATGTTGATAGAAAAAACAAAACACTCTTTTGAAAGGATAACAGCTAAAAATGTGGTTAAAATTTCTTGTTCTGGATTGCAGATGAAAGAGAGATAGAAGATAGATCCTTTAAAAATTATCCAAAGGACATCTTCATCTCTCAGTTAGAGAGATGCAGAGAGACAGAATGAACATGAAAAAATGAAAAAGAGCATCACAATCCATTCTGTTTCTTTCCAACATGTACAATAGAAACTATTTAAATACTTGAAGAAAGGGAAGATAACTCTTAAATTAACAACCTGTGTTTGTCTTCTCCATCATAATTGCCACATTTTGCCCTTTCAAATGAAAGGTGACTAAGTCTTTAATTTTGTGGCACCACACACATGATTTGCACATAGTACCTTAGAAAGTGAAGTTTGAGATACTGCAAAAGATCAAGAGCTTTCTACCTTTTTCAAGTGCTTGTGGGCTGGTGCTTCCCACTGCATCTGCTACTTGCTAAAGGAAAACATAGTGTCAGCTCTGAAGTGAACCTGGCTGAAGCCATTTTGTGCTGCCTCATAGTTGCCATGCAGCATGAGAAGGGGGAAGCCCTGCATGGGTTGTTAGAAGCAGTTCATGCCAGACAAACTTTATTGTCTTCTTTGACAAAGTGACTAAATTAGGGGATCAGAGAAATGCTGTGGATGTAGTATACTTGTACTTCAGTAAGGCATTTAACACAATAGACCACAGTCTATTTCTTGGTTAGATGTAATAATGTGGGATAGACTATACCATCACCAGTTGGCTGACCAATCTCACTCAACATGTAGTCCTAAATGGAACTATTTACACATGGAGGGAAGCATGCAGTAGGGTACTCCAAAGTTCTATGTTGGGGGCAGTACTTTTCAACATCTTCATAAATTATCTAGATAAGGGAATAGAAGGGGAGCTCATCAAATTTGCAGATGACACCATGCTGAGGAGAATTGCTAACAAGATTCAGAAGGATCTTGACAAACCTGAGCATTAGGCCCTAGCAAACAAGATAAAATTGAGAAAAGTAAACACCTGGACATAGGTGGGAAAAAACAAATGCACAGGCACAGAGTAAGTGGTACCTGGCTTAAAAGTACCATATTTTTTAGAGTATAAGACACACCGGAGTGTAAGACGGGCCTTAGTTTTTGGGGAGGAAAATAAGGAAAAGGATCTGCTTGCCAAGTATTCATCTGGCTAGCATCCTTAGTCTGATCAGCTTCAGCACATTATTTTATCCCCTGGTTAGGGCTTAAAAAAACTTTATTCAGAGAGACTAACAATGAGAGAGCATGGAAGCAGTAAGAGCTGGGAACATTATTAGCACCTGGTTATGGCTGGAAAGAAACATTCGGAGCAAGTAAAGCAATGACACCCCCCCCCCCCTACAAAGCCTTCCATCCTTCCGAGGTGGGTAAAATGAGGACCCGGATTGTGGGGACAATAGCCTAGCTCTGTTTAAAAAGTACTATTGCTAACATGTTGTAAGCCGCCCTGAGTCTAAGGAGAAGGGCGGCATAAAAATTGAATGAATGAATGAATGAATGAATGAAGAAAGAAAGAAAGAAAGAAAGAAAGAAAGAAAGAAAGAAAGAAAGAAAGACAGGGTTTGGAAAACATTCTTTGCAGAGCGTAGCAATGAAAGAGCTTGCAAGTGGGTAAGAGCTAGGAACATCGTTAGCACCTGGTTAGGGCTGGAAAGAAACATTAGGAGCAAGTTAAAGAAATGAAAAAAAAACCTGCAAAGACTTCGGGCTTGGAAAACATTCTTGGCAGAGAGAAACAATGAAAGAGCCTGCAAGGTAAAAGCTGGGAAGATCGGTAGCAGCTAGTTAGGGCTGAAAAAAAAGCTACATTCAGAGTATATGACGCATCCAAATTATCAACCTCTTTTAGGGAGGAAAATGGTGCATCTTATACTTTTAGGGAGGAAAATGGTGTGCCAAATATGGAATAACTGTGAGCCTAATCTAGATGTCCTAGTGAACCACCACTTAAATATAAGCCAGCGTTGTGCAAAAAAGGCTAATGCAATCCCAGGAATGCCTCAACAGAGGGATAGTATCAAAAATCACAAGGAGTTCTATTTTATACTGCAGTAACGAGACCACACTTGGAATACTGCATCCAATTCTGGTCACCACAATATTAAAAAAATGCTTGGATCCTAGACAGGGTGAAAGTGGCCTCCCACCTGCCCTCCAGAAGGCTGAAAATCAGTTGGCCAGTACACATGTGTGCTGGAACTGAGATAGGGCAACGCCTCGCACACCCTCAGATATGACTCCATGTGCCACCTAGCCTAAAGAAGGAAAGTTTTAGGAGTGAAATGATAAATGTCTTCTGGTACAGAGAAAAGGGGGTTGGCTTACTCTCCTTTTGGGGAGGACAAGAAGCAATGGGTAGAAGTCGGTTAAAGAGAGAGCCAGTCTGAAACTAAGGAGAAATTTCCTGACAGTTAAAACAATTAATCAATGGGACAGCTTGCCTCCTGAGTTGTGGGTGTTGGAGGTTTTCAAGATTGGATGGGCATTTGTCTGGAATGGAATAAGGTCTCCTGCTTTAGACGGTGGGGCTGGACTAGAAAGTCTTCAAGATCCCTTCAGCCCTATGGTTCTATTCTATTGTAAGTTGGTTGACCAGACCTCTCAGCCTACCGACTGCAAAATGATGAAACCAAGTCTTGTGTAAAACATCATTTGACTAATTCCAAAGCCTAGCTCGGTGATGGCGAACTTTTTTGGGTTTGTATACCAAAAGGGGTTATGTGCATGTGCTAGCATGCATTCATGTACCGAAACCCATTCCCTCCCACCATGCATGCATACCCCCCCTCACTGCCCCTGCACAAGTGTATAATCCCCGTCCTCCGTCCCTGCATCTCACTGAAGCCCGGGGTGGTGAAAAAATGGTCAAATGGGCAAACTGGAAGTTCGGAAAAATTGACTTCCAGTTTGTCAGTTGTGCTTCTTTTTTTTTTGCACTCCAGAGGCTTCAGAGAAGTTTCCCCGAGCCATCATTTTGTAGACATTATGCTCTGGGGGAAAAAAATGACCTTCTGATTTTAAAGATTGGATCTAGCACATGAACCTCTTGCTTACTTTTGAAGACAAGCATTGTTCTAAAAATAAGAATGCAGTTTATGTATGGTCATTATGTCATGATAAAATTAAGGATTAAATTAATTTTATATCTATGTCTATAATTTATTTATTTATTTATTGGATTTGTATGCTGCCCCTCTCCATAGACTCGGGGCGGCTAACAACAATAATAAAAACAGCATGTAAATCCAATGCTACAACAACTAAAAACCCCTTATTTTAAACCCAATCATACCTACAAACAAACATACCATGCATAAATTGTAAAGGCCTAGGGGGAAAGAGTATCTCAGTTCCCCCATGCCTGACGGCAGAGGTGGGTTTTAAGGAGCTTACGAAAGACGAGGAGGGTGGGGGCAATTCTAATCTTCGGGGGGAGTTGGTTCCAGAGGGCCGGGGCCACCACAGAGAATGCTCTTCCCCTGGGCCCCACCAAACGACATTGTTTAGTTGACGGGACCCGGAGAAGGCCCACTCTCTGGGACCTAACTGGTTGCTGGGATTCGTGCAGCAGAAGGCGGTCCCTGAGATAATCTGGTCCGGTGTCATGGAGGGCTTTATAGGTCATAATTATTATATTGATCTTTTAAATCTTTTTTAATACTGTTTCACGGTTCTTTACAGCCCTTTCCAAGAAGTTTACAGAGTCAGCATATTGGCCCCAACAATCTGGGTCCTGATTTTTATCCACCTCCGATGGATGGAAGGCTGAGATTTGAACTGCCAAATTACAGGCAGTCAGCAGTCAGCAGAAGTAGCCTGCAGTACTGACTCTAGCCACTGTGCCACCATGGTTCTTTTCTGTTAATTAATTGGGTATATCGTATTTATTTTATTTTACCTTCTATACTACAATTAGATTTCCTTTCTTCAGTGAATAATCACTCTTTTATCTTGCTTTTTCCTTCTCTTCTGTGGGTGTTTTTAGTTTATTTTTTTCTCTTTTTTTGCATTTTACCATCTAATTAAAAAAAAATCAGTAATCCCTAAAATTGATTAGAACATTCCTGGATTAATGCACAAAATTGAAACTAATTCAAAAGACATTAGTCTTGCACTTCTATAAGTATGTAGTGGGGATTTCCTTTCTCAATACACCCTTAGTTCTTCTAACAGATGATGATGATGATGATGATGATGATGATGATGATAATAATAATAATAATAATAATAATAATAATAATAATAATAATAATAATGTCTCAGCGGACATTTGAAAACCATCGGAATTGACAAAATCTCCATCTGTCAATTGCAAAAGGCCGCTTTACTGGGATCGGCAAACATAATTCACTGCTACATCACGCAGTCCTAGGTGCTTGGGAAGCGCCCGACTGGTGATGAAATACTAAATCCAGCATAGTGATCTCGTTTGCTGTGTTGTACTGACATAATAATAATAATAATAATAATAATAATAATAATAATAATAATAATAATAATAGTAATAATAATAGTAATAGTAATAATAATAATAATAATAATAATAATAATAATATAATGATGATAATAATAATAATTCTATCATTTAATATAACTAGATATCAATGTGGCTTCAACACAGACCTGTCTTTGTTTTATTTTTCTTCTTCTGATTTTCTAAATGATCAATGGTGGTTTGGTCATCCTAGGATTGACACAAGAATCAGTTAAGGTGACTCCTCCATGCAAACTAGAATATCCAGGGGTGTGCCGCTGGAGGTTCCGGAAAACCTCTAGATAAGATTTTGGGCAGTTCAGAGAACCCCCAAATCCCACTGCTGTCTGGCCCCACCCCATCCCACACACCCCATCCCTCCCAGGAGTCCCCATGTGGTCCATTTTGAATGCAGGTAAGTGCAGGGTGCATGCGGAGGCTCAGGGAGGACCTACCGAAAGTCCAGGGAGGTTGGAAACTAGAGGGCCTCCAGAGGAGGCTATTTTCATCCTCCTGGAGACTCAAACAAAGTCTCCTGAGCCCAGGGAGGGCAAAAACGTTCCCCACTTGCCATGGTGTACAGGAAGCCGAGTAGGTCATGCCCACCGTGGCCACATCCACCCAGCAACCGGGCAGCCCACCCCCAGAGAATATCCCTATAGAGAGCTTTGGCTATTGTCAGTGAATAAACACTTTCACCTTGGATGCTTTGGATTGGCTTCATTCATTCATTGGCTGTCTACAAGATGGATGCTCCATCATAAGTGCCGCCCCAGAGAGAGGTGGCATACAAGTTTAATAAATAATAATAATAATAATAACAACAACAACAACAACAACAACAACAACTCCAAATATGGGACAATTGGGGCAACTTCAGGTAATGGTAAGCAGGCCACGTGGATGAGATCTTATATGATGTGTCAGTCCAGACATTGAAGTTTGGAAACTACTAGTGCTGTTCAGAGTGAGCCAAAGCTGGAGCTGTATATCAACGTATTAAAATATAAACCATTTGATCCAATCACTGCATCACTATTCAGAAATCTGGAGGAAGTCAAGAGATACAAGCATTCTGTCTCTTTGGCGTCATCTAGTGGCCAATTGACTGACAGCTCCATTACTCACTAGATCCAGAACTTTATAGAAATGACTTAGAGCACTCCATACCTGAAAACCCTTTTCATGTGTCCAAATTCCATTTTTCCTTGCAACTAGGTTTAGCTGCCATCTAGAGGTCATTAGATCCATAAAGTGGCAGCATTAGAAATCAGAGCAGCCAACCTTACAAGCAGCTTCCAGACACACTTTCCATGTGGCTATTAATGCAAACTACCCCTAGGCTTGGAGGCATTCACATTTTAGCTACTATTCATTACAATTCTTTTTTATATACTTTACTAAATATTTCCAAACGTAATCAAGAAAAAAAACAGAAATAAAGTATAAAAAGAGGAGAAAAAAAGTAAATGGGGAAGAGATCTATAGATATGTTTCTAGCTCTAGATATCATGAATAAAACTGAATTTTAAAAATTCAAAGGGACAGAAAAAATGTGAAGGGTAAGATTGAAAAGGTGAATGGCAGACTTTTGAAATCAAGGAAGGAGTATACAGTGATCCCCCGTTTATTGCGTCCCCAACCATTGCGAACAGGGTACTTCGCTATTTTTCAACCCGGAAGTCAAAAATACCATCTACGCATGCGTGCCGGGCACGCTTGCGTAGATGGCAGCGGCTTCCCTGGGTCTTCCCCCTCTTGCTGGCGTCAGCGAGGAGTTTCCCCACCGCCCACGCAAACTCCTCGCTGCCGCCCGCCCTTCGCCCGCCCACGCCGTTCATTCTCGCCGCTTTTGAGCTGAGTCCGGGAGCGAATTCGCTCCCGGACTCAGCTCAAAAGCGCCGATAGCAAGCGGCAAGGAACGGCTTGTCTCGGCGCTTTCGAGCTGAGTCCGGTCAGCTCGAAAGCGCCGAGACAAGCCGTTCCTTGCCGCTTGCTATCGGCGGTTTTGAGCTGAGTCCGGAAGCGAATTCGCTTCCGGACTCAGCTCAAAACCGCCGATAGCAAGCGGCAAGGAACGGCTTGTCTCGGCGCTTTCCAGCTGAGTCCGGTCAGCTCGAAAGCGCCGAGACAAGCCGTTCCTTGCCGCTTGCTATCGGCGGTTTTGAGCTGAGTCCGGAAGCGAATTCGCTTCCGGACTCAGCTCAAAACCGCCGATACCAAGCGGCAAGGAACGGCTTGTCTCAGCGCTTTCGAGCTGAGTCCGGGAGCGAATTCGCTCCCGGACTCAGCTCGAAAGGGCCGAGAGCCTGCGCCCCCCGGACCCCCAACCCGGGTTTGGGGGGCTGCTAGGAAGCCCTCCATGCCGGCGGCAAACAGCCGCCCCGCCCCCAATCTTCGGCTCCTCGCTAGCGCTGTGGGAGTAAAAACACCATCTGCACATGCGCAGATGGTGTTTTTACTTCCGCAGCGCTACTTCGCGAAAACCCGCTCGTTGCGGGGGGTCCTGGAACGGAACCCTCGCAACGAGCGGGGGTCTACTGTATATGAGATTTAATTTAAATCATTTGTCCTGTAATTGATCTATGTGAGTCCTTCATTTCCCACTAGATGGTGCTACGTATTGCTAGTTGATGCAGAGTTGCTCAAAAGTTTCTTTGACTTGTTTGCTGGTATTTAAGTCACGATTTCCAGGATATGATCCAGTTTGTTATGTCTGCTGGTAAGCACATCACAATCATGAAGTCATGAATGGGATTTTAATCTTTGGAAAAAATGGCAGGGAAAAATAGGATTACATAAATCTAAACTGTCATCGCTTTATGTAATAAATAGAGACAATGAAACAAATTTGAATAGGGTTATAACAGAGTTGAAGGGAAGAGGGATAACCAAGGTAGAACAGTTATATGAGAAGGATGGCAGGCCAAGTAGAAATCATATAGAATGGTGGTTAGGTAAGGAAAGATGGCTACAAATAAATGCAATATGTAAATATCTTAATGAAAGGGAGAATAAAGAAGCAGTATTGAGGGAGGAGACAGGGTTAGAGAAAATAATAAGAGAAAAAAGTGAGGATATAAAGGCGCAAGCAAAAAATATATATAAGCTGTTAGTGTAATCAGACGGGGATACGATTCAAGGATTGACTAAATGGTGGCAAAATGAGATACAACTAGAAATACAAGAGATGGAAAATATAGTAGAAAATATAAGGAAAACTAAGAATACAAGAATTAGGGAAATGAGGAGGATAATATTACATAGGAACATAGAAACATAGAAGACTGATGGCAGAAAAAGACCTCATGGTCCATCTAGTCTGCCCTTATACTATTTCCTGTATTTTATCTTACAATGGATATATGTTTATCCCAGGCATGTTTAAATTCAGTTACTGTGGATTTACCAACCACGTCTGCTGGAAGTTTGTTCCAAGGATCTACTACTCTTTCAGTAAAATAATATTTTCCCACGTTGCTTTTGATCTTTTCCCCAACTAACTTCAGATTGTGTCCCCTTGTTCTTGTGTTCACTTTCCTATTAAAAACACTTCCCTCCTGAACCTTATTTAACCCTTTAACATATTTAAATGTTTCGATCATGTCCCCCCTTTTCCTTCTGTCCTCCAGACTGTACAGATTGAGTTCATTAAGTCTTTCCTGATACGTTTTATGCTTAAGACCTTCCACCATTCTTGTAGCCCGTCTTTGGACCCGTTCACTTTTGTCAATATCTTTCTGTAGGTGAGGTCTACTGAACTGAACACAATATTCCAAATGTGGTCTCACCAGCGCTCTATATAAGGGGATCACAATCTCCCTCTTCCTGCTTGTTATCCCTGTAGCTATGCAGCCAAGCATCCTACTTGCTTTTCCTACTGCCCGACCACACTGCTCACCCATTTTGAGACTGTCAGAAATCACTACCCCTAAATCCTTCTCTTCTGATGTTTTTGGTAGCACAGAACTGCCAATGCAATACTCAGATTGAGGATTCCTTTTCCCCAAGTGCATTATTTTACATTTGGAAACATTAAACTGCAGTTTCCATTGCTTTGACCATTTATCGAGCAAAGCTAAATCATTTACCATATTACAGACCCCTCCAGGAATATCAACCCTATTGCACACTTTAGAGTCATCGGCAAATAGGCAAACCTTCCCTACCAAACCTTCCCCTATGTCACTCACAAACATATTAAAAAGAATAGGACCCAGAACAGACCCTTGTGGCACACCGCTTGTAACCTGTCTCTGCTCAGAATACTCGCCATTAACAATAACCCTCTGATGTCTACGCTTCAACCAGCTTGAAATCCACTGAACTATCCAGGGATTAAGTCCAATCTTCACTAATTTATCTATCAGCTCTTTATGTGGAACCATATCAAAGGCTTTGCTGAAGTCCAGATAGGCAATATCCACGGCATCACCTTGATCAAACACCTTTGTGACATAGTCAAAGAAATCAATGAGATTAGTCTGACATGATTTGCCTTCATTAAAGCCATGCTGATTTGGGTCCAATAAGTTATTGTTTTTTAGGTGCTGATTTATCCTCTTTTTGAGTAGAGTCTCCATCATTTTAACTATAACTGATGTCAATCTAACTGGCCTGTAGTTACCAGCTTCTTCTCTACTGCCCTTCTTGTGGATAGGCACAACACTGGCCATTCTCCAATCCTCAGGAACATCTCCTGTTAGCAGGGATTGGTTAAACAAATCAGTCAGGGGGGTAGCAATGACAGATCTGAGTTTTTTAAGAACTCTGGGGTGGATGACATCTGGACCCATTGCCTTATTTATCTTTAATCGTTCAAGTTCTTCTAAGACATCGGCTTCTAAGATCACTGGAGCTGAATCCATACAGCTGGAAGCAATGCTATATCCCTCTATAGTATTATTTTGTAAAGTGTCTTTTGAGAAAACTGAACAGAAGTAGCTATTGAAATGGTCAGCGATCTCCTTATTCCCATCAATGCATGTATTATTCCCGGTACTAAGCTTCGTGATGATACAGTTTTTCTTCTTCCTATCACTAATATATCTGAAGAAGGTTTTATCCCCCTTCTTTACAGATTTGGCAATTTCTTCCTCTTTTGAGGCTTTAGCAGCATATATTATCTTTTTCGCCTCCTTCTGTCTCATTTTATACACCTCTCTATCAGCTATACTTCCAGATTCTTTATACCTCCTATAGGCAGCCTTTTTTTCATTGACTATAGCCCTTACATCATTGCTAAACCATAGTGGTTTCTTCTTTCTTTTACCTTTAGTTATTTGTCTTACATACAGTCCAATGGCTTTTAAGATGGCCTTTTTTAATACAGTCCACTGGGTGCTCGCTCCTGCCATTTTATCCCTCCCCTTTAATTCATTATTTAAATATTCCCCCATTGCATTAAAATTTGTTTTTCTGAAATCCAATACTTTCGTTGCAGTATAGGATTGCTCACAATCAGTTTTTACATCAAACCATAAACATAGATGGTCACTGCAACCTAAATTTTTTCCTACCTTGACCTCTGAAACCCAATTCCCATTCGTAAAAACTAAATCTAGAATATTCTCCCCTCTAGTTGGTGTCTTAACCAGCTGTGCTAGAGCTGCTCCTGTAAAGGCCTCTACTATATTCTTACATAAGTGGTATTATACTCCCGTTCAACTCGCACACTTTCAGCAGAAGATTAGAGGTAATTGTTGGCATGGCTGCCAAGATAAAGGAGTGTTTATGCATATGATTTGGGAATGCCCCATAGTGCAGGAATTGTGGCAAAAAGTGCAAGAGGATATCAATAGAATGCCAAATATACAATGGACAATCACTAAGGAAATGGCAGTATTAGTTAAAAGCAATGCGATGGGAGAATTTAGAGAAATAAAACAAGCAGCAATAGAAAGAGCTCAGGCGGTAATAGTGTTGGGTTGGAAGGATGCGACAAAATGGACAATGCAAAATTGGTATAGGTACATGGTGGACCATATTCAATTTGAAATGATGGATAAAAAGATAAATTTGGATAATGAAACTGAATTGAAACAACTGATGGGACGGTGGGAAAAAGTAAGAAGATATATGACGAGTAGAATCCGAGACCAAGCTACAAAAAATAAATTGGAATCACTCTATAATATGTAAATAGATAAGTTGCTCTTGGTTTATAGTGATTTATACAAGAAACACCCCCGATATGATGGTGGGGTATGTGTGTGTGTCGGGGTGGTGGGCAATTTTTTTTCACTATGCACTGTTTTATGTTGTGTGTATTTTAACCTTGCTAAAAAAATCAATAAAAATATTTTTTTTTAAAAAATGAATGGGGTTTTAATCATCTCACCAAGTTTGTGTTTGATGCAGGGAGATCCGAACCTGCATGCTTCAAAGTTGAATCCATCAAGCTTTGGTCTCCCCAATAAAATAAAGATGCAGAGATCCTATGAAGCGTGCAGAGAAGAGCAGCAAAGGTGCCTAAGGGTCTGCAAGATAAGTTATATGATGAAGGGAGCTGGGTGGGTTTAGTTTAACAATGAGAAGGATTAGAGATGACATGATGGTTGTCTTCCAGGACTTGAGGGTCTGTCAGAGAGAGGGGGGGTCAGTTTATTTTCCATTGAATCTGAAGGCAGGACAAGAAGCAATGGGTAGAAAAAGAGATAATTCCAATTTGGAACTAAAGAGAAAGTAAGTAAGTCACCCCCGAAAGTAAGACATAGGAGAGGTTTCGTAGAATCGCCTAATATAAAGCATTCCCCGAAAGTAAGACGTAGGAGACGTTTCATTTCGCAGCATTCCCAAACAGAACATATATAACACTGCTGTCCATAATTTGCATCCCAAAACCCTGCATCAATCACACTGCATCAATCGCTGCACCAATGCGTGTTTGGATGCGTTTTTGCTGCAGCAGGATCGCACCCTACCGTATACTGTGGTTTTAAATATGGTAGGGGGTCTGCTGCGACTTTCAGATCAAGAATTGACATGTCAATTCTTGGAATGGATCAGAAAGATGCATACAGTATAAAACACACACCGGCAACACTGTTTCCTCTAAACTGCATTTTTTTCTTCATTTTTTAAAAAATAAGACATCCCCTGAAAGTAAGACGTAGCACATTTTTGGGAACAAAAATTAATATAAGACGCTGTCTTATTTTCGGGAGAATAGGGTAGTATGAATTTTGTTTGTGTTTTACCTGCATGCATCCTTTTCAGAATGTTTCAGATGGGAAACTACAGTATGGGATGTGTATGTGTCTGTGTTTCTGTGTATAATACACACACACACATACACATACACATACACATACACATACATATATTTTACATGGTTACATATTTTTGCCGATAAGTGAGAAGGAAGGGAGCCTAGTATAGATCTATTTTGACCTTGTTATGGCCTCGTCAGCTAGCCATACCCTTACTGGAATTTGAACCTGCAGCGTTCTGCATGCAAGGCAGGATATTAACTTCTATGCTACAGGCTTGCCTCCGAATAAGCTTTTACCAGGGAAGAGCCATATGGTTGATTTTCTGTTGATATCACCCTGGTATTACCAAATATGGGATGAAGCAACTTTGCTTTCCTTATGCCCCTCGGCCCCATGCAGAGACCATTAAAATCAACCATATGGCTTTTCCCTGGTAAAATCTGATTCGGAGGTGAGGCTGTAGCACAGAGGTTAATATCTTGTCTTGCATGCAGCACACTATAGGTTAGAGGTTCAAATCCCAGTAAGGGTATGTCTAGCTGATGAGACCATAACAAGGTCGAAATAGATCTATAGTAGACTCCCTTGCTTCTCAGTTATCAGCAAAAATATGTAACCATGTAAAATTATAGTTGTCAACTATTAACAAAAAAAATTATCTGCCTTGGAATGGACCCTGCGTGGGACCATGAAGCAAGGAAAGCAAAGTTGCTTCCTTCCATATTTGGGGATACCAGGGTGATTTTGACAGAAAATCATACATATGTTTATACACACACACACACGGATCCTCTTCGCACAATATATACAGTATCATGCACCATTTTACAAGCTACAATTTGCTTCATAGCATATTCCAAAGCATGTGTGTTGACATGCAAACCAGGCATTGATTGATCAATTGATCAGAATGATCTCAGTGCCATTTCCCACTTCTAAAAAAAAAAAAAAAGCTCAGGTTTATTCACAAATGCAATATAAGCATAGTTGTACAAAAACGTTCAGCGATGCATATGGGAAAGGAATGGGGCTTCTGACAGGAGAATCCTTTGAATTCTTTTGTTATTTACTCTGTTTTGACCTTGATCCAATATCCGCTGCCAATTATAAATGCTTGTAAGAAAATCTTGAAGCCAAAAAGAGTATTGATTCAGAAAAGCAAGAAGAATTTATTATTTCGAGATAAATAGAGCACAGAGTTAATTATTGAAGGAACTAAGTCACATTCTCAAGCAAAGATTAGTGCTTGCCTTCCTCATCTCAACATATAATACAAGATTATGACAATTTGGCCTGGTTCAGACTGTGACAGAACAGTTTCTTTTAAATGGAGGCCAGCTCTAATTTATATACAACAAAAAGAGGGAGGGGACACATTTTTAATGAGCAGAATACACATCCCCCCCACCCAAAATTTTCTACACTGTGATTTAATCAATGTATCTATGGGTTAATACATATTACTAACTAATATGGGAAAGGACATAGAAACATAGAAGTCTGACGGCAGAAAAAGACCTCATGGTCCATCTAGTCTGCTCTTATACTATTTTCTGTATTTTATCTTAGGATGGATATATGTTTCGATCATGTCCCCCCTTTTCCTTCTGTCCTCCAGACTATACAAATTGAGTTCATTAAGTCTTTCCTGATACGTTTTATGTTTAAGACCTTCCACCATTCTTGTAGCCCGTCTTTGGACCCGTTCAATTTTGTCAATATCTTTTTGTAGGTGAGGTCTCCAGAACTGAACACAGTATTCCAAATGTGGTCTCACCAGCACTCTATATAGCGGGATCATAATCTCCCTCTTCCTGCTTGTTATACCTCTAGCTATGCATCCAAGCATCCTACTTGCTTTCCCTACCGCCTGACTGCACTGTTCACCCATTTTGAGACTGTCAGAAATCACTACCCCTAAATCCTTTTCTTCTGAAGTTTTTGCTAACACAGAACTGCCAATACAATACTCAGATTGAGGATTCATTTTCCCCAAGTGCATTATTTTACATTTGGAAACATTAAACTGCAGTTTCCATTGCTTTGACCATTTATCTAGTAAAGCTAAATCATTTACCATATTACAGACACCTCCAGGAATATCAACCTTATTGCAAATAGGCAAACTTTCCCTACCAAATCTTCCCCTATGTCACTCACAAACATATTAAAAAGAATAGGACCCAGAACAGACCCTTGTGGCACACCGCTTGTAACCTGTCTCTGCTCAGAATACTTTCCATTAACAATAACTCTCTGATGTCTACGCTTCAGCCAGCTGCAAATCCATTGAACTATCCAGGGATTAAGTCCAATCTTCACTAAGGCAGGAAGTGGCATGTGCAGATGCTATAAAGGCAGTTTCTAAATGAACAATAAAACACAGGAGGAAAAAGGGGTTGCTAATGCAATTCATACCTGCTACATCTCTGTAGAAACAAGAACAGATCATTCTTTCCCCAAAGTAAAAATTCTTTTAAAAGCTATTGTTCCAGAGTAATGATTCATAGAACCCAGCCTAGATTCTTAAAATGAACACTGTCATCTAAACCTAAAAAGATGAACGGTTGCTCCAACAAGCTACACACAATTGATCTTTGCACTGTTCATGTTCACAACCATCCACATTCTGTTTGTTTTTCCTTGAGTTTTTAATAGAATTCTGGCTCTGATTTGAGCATATTATCCAGGCGCATTGCTGCAGCCACAGTAACCCCGTAGGATTCCTGCAGTGAAACCTTGCAAAATGTCCAGCAATGATTTTTCATAAGCTTTTTTTTAAGTATAAGAAAGTTAAATGAATATGGGCTAAAGTTAGGTTTAATACCTAAGAACAAAGGATTTTTCATGCCAAGAAATTCAGCAAAATGGCTTGTAGAATATATATTGAAACAGCTATTTCCATCCAGTAGAAAAGCGCTGTTTTGTTTTTGCTTAGAAAAAAAAAAGTGTTGGTATCTTGAATTCTGTGACCCCAAAGCCTCAGGTGTTACTGTCACTTGCAAATATTTTTTTGTATGGAAAAGTGTAGTTTATTCAGATTTAGTTAATCAGTCAGGTATGTATATTTAAATATATAATCAAATCTGAGAAGCATCATACACAATCATTCTAAAGGTAAGGAAGCCACCTTCTGTCTTCTCATTGTTCAAATATAACATCAGAGGTGGTACATTTTAGACATTCCTTCTTGGACACTTCAGATTTTTATAGCTAAAGCATGAAATGCTATTTTATTTCGAAAAATGGCATGAAACATACAAGACAAGAGGATTTATTTTTTCTCCAGTAGTAATGGCAGACAGCTGATCAATAGCCGTATTTACACGTTCTCCCACAAGCATGGGATCAGAAATTTGAATTGTGATGTCATTTTTTGTACTTTCTGTTGACATTCTCAATACCTCCAATTCCTATGAAAGTACCTGCTGTGTTATAGCAGAGAGATGTAACATATAGCTCTGTTAAAAAGTCATATATTTGAAAGATATACTGAACTGTTATCTTAGGAATTGTGAGAATATACTATCAAAGGAATATTGGACTTCTGTGCTAAGCTGCTGGTTTTCATTTGTGGGCAGGTGGTGGTGGATTAAATGAGGCTTCTTTATATAAATAGAGAATATTAGCAGAAAACCACCTGCCTCTCTTGGATTAATCCAGAGGTCTACAAACTTGGCAACTTCGAGACTTGTAGACTTCAACACTCAGAATTCTGGGTATTGAAGTCCACAAGTCTTAAAGTTGCCAAGTTTGGGGATTCCAGGATGAATCATTTACAATATCTTCTGAATAATGCCTTTCCTTCCCTTTCCTTCCCCATCTCTGTCCCTACACATGTTTTTCCTAACATGGCCAACTAACTTCTTATCATTCTAGATATACAGTGATATCTCGTCTTACAAACGCCTCGTCATACAAACTTTTCGAGATACAAACCAGGGGTTTAAGATTTTTTTGCCTCTTCTTACAAACTATTTTCACCTTACAAACCCACCGCTGCCAATGGGATGCCTCACCTTCGGACTTCCATTGCCAGTGAAGCACCCGTTTTTGCGCTGCTGGGATTCCCCTGAGGCTTCTCTCCATGGGAAACACCACCTCCGGACTTCTGTGTTTTTGTGATGCTGCAGGGGAATCCCAGCAGCGCAAAAACGGGTGCTTCGCTGGCAACTGAATTTCGGAGGTGGGGTTTCCCAGCAAGGGGAGCCTCAGTGAAATCGTAGCATCACAAAAACACAGGGGTCCAGAGGTGGGGTTTCCCACAGAGGGGAGCCTCAGGGAAATCCCATCAGCGCAAAAATGGGCGCTTTGGCTGGCAAAAGGGGTGAGTTTTGGGCTTGCACGCATTAATCGCTTTTCCATTGATTCCTATGGGAAACATTGTTTCATCTTACAAACTTTTCACCTTAAGAACCTCGTCCCGGAGCCAATTAAGTTTATAAGACGAGGTATCACTGTACTTCGAGCACACATAAATGCACTCAACATTCAGGGTTTGTGGAGTTTTTTAAAAAAAGAAAAGAAAAAAAAAGCAGCTGACCAATGCAATTACTAATCCCATCCCCTGCATTCCCTGCAATGACCAAAGAAACAAAGAGTTTCAAAAGCAAACTGGAAAAATTATGCCACTGTCATAGCGAATAATTATTCTTACATTGGGAACTTACTAGGAAACTTCCCCCTGCAGAAATTTAGTGAGATTGTCCCTCCCTTGCTTAATTTTTAGAGTTTGTTACTGCTTTGCTCATAAAGAGGTGGAGAATGTTGAGATGTGCCCTGTTCTAATATTGACTGCCGTAATCATCCTCAGAGTATCCTCCACTGATCTTATAGCTGCCACTCACAGAGATCCCTCCGGAACCACCTTTGCTACAAACCCCGGTTGTTGCGGAAATATGTGTGGTGTTTTTGCTGCTGTATCCTCTACTCTTAGAACCGTACAATCCACTTCCAGTACTCCCCACACTTGTCGGGTCAGAATTCTTAGGAGTAGATGAGACTGAAGTAGGGCTACTACTTTGTCCAAACCCAGAGCTTGTGGAGGATTTAGGGGAGTCTGCACTCCTAGGGGTCAGTGCCGGTTTGCTGCCATGATCTCCACTTCTATAGCTGGATCTTCCGCTGCTGTTGATGTTTCTTTGTCTCCTTGTAATTGTCCCTCCGTAAGAACGTCCACCAGAGATGTTGGGAGAACCTACAACAGCTATCAGAAGGGGGGGGAAGCAATGCTGAATAACATTTTTTTAAAAAAATCCAAGAATATGTATCTACGGCAGTGATGGCGAACCTATGGTATGTGTGCAACAGGTGGCACCTCCCAGAACCATATCAGAGGACACTTGAGCCATTGCCCTATGTCAGCTCCAGCACACAGGCACATGTGGCCAGCTGATTTTCTGCTTTGAGGAAGGCTGTTTCGTCCTCCAGAGGCCTCCTGAAGCCCCCTGAGTGCAAAAACAGCAAAATGAGCAAACCAGAAGTCCATTTCCCCAAACTTCCGGTTTGCCCATTTGCCTGTTTTTTCACCACCCCAGGCTTCAGTGAGGCCTGTGCACATGTGCGGGGGGACATGGGGGTTGTGCGCATATGCAGTGGGGAGGGCGGGAAGGGCGCAGGCATGGGGGTGGAAGGAATGGGGGTGGGCTTGGCACGCGAACCAAAACAGGTTCACCATCGCTGATCTAGGGCATCAGGCAATGTTCATGACAATACATGTGTGACTTTCAAAGCTACTTACATATGTTTACAGGAGTAGCATTTGATATCCTGTGAAGAAAAGAGAATGAATCATTATTAATGCCCCAAGAAGTTAGTTCTGTATCCCAGATATGAGTTCCCACAAAGCAGATGTCCGATGGAGTTTCAAATGTTGAAATATTTTCCCAGCTGGTTTTTGAATTGTGATTTTTTTTAAAGACAACTGATAGGTTCAAATGCTGCATAGTAGTGTATTTGCCCTAAGTTTTTTTTATCCCCTCTAATCACAATCTAGAACTTATTAAAAGCGAAGAATTGGCCATAAACAGTCAAATCCATTTAAATAGCAGCTCTCTCTATACTTGAAATATCGGCTGATTAATTCAGTATTTTTTTAAAAAAATTACAGCCTGAAATACAGTCCTGAAATATGACCAGGTGACCTTCCCACAAGAACAGAGGTATTCAAACTTTGGCGACTTTAAGACTTGTGGACCAACTTTCAGAATTCTCCAGCCAGGTAATTGTGGGAGTTGAAGTCCATAAGTCTTAAAGTTACCAAGTTTGAAGATCCCTGCACAAAAACATTGTTTTACTGCTGTTGTTAGCCGCCCAGAGTCTGCGGAGAGGGGCGGCATACAAATCCAATAAATAAATAACATTCTGTAACTGTGTGGTTTGCAGGGCTTTTTTTTAGTTTGATTTTTTTTAACCCATTTACCTGTTCTCTTCTCCCTCCAGAAGTGTCTTATACATGGCAATCTCAATATCCAGGGGAAGCTTGAGATTCAGCAAGTTCTGGTAATCTCTCAGCAGGCGAGCTAGTTCATCTTTCGAGCTCTGCAGGTTGTTCTCCACCTCAGTTAGCTTTAACTTGGCATCTTTCAAAGCACTCTCTCCCCGCTGCTCATTGTCAGCAATAGATGTCTGTAAGGCATCGATCTTGAAAAGAGCCCGACCAAAAAACAAGAAAAAGAATGAACTTGGGACAACTTTAGCATCCTCAGCAGGACATGGAGAGAGGAGAAAGAGGGGGTTAAACATCGAGGCATAAAATTGCTATAGGGCGGGGAAATAAGAAAACATGGTCCTTTTCTAAATCCATCAATCAGATGCCTGAAAGTCAATGATCCTTAATGAGCTATCAATTCTTCCAGGGATAAAGTTGGTCTTTAGATGACACACACACACCCGCCCCAAAAAGAAAAGGACAGGATAAGTCAAATGTGGGGAGAGGATAATTTTTCCTCTGTAAAACATTAATTAATTAAAAAAAACACAACATCAATGCCTAACAGTGTGTGTGTTTGTGTGTGTGTATGTATGTGTGTATATATGTATGTATGTATGTGTGTGTATATATATGTAAAAATATGTGATACATACATATATATGTGTGTGTGTGTGTGTGTGTGTGTGTGTGTTTTCATAGATTTTCACGGGTACAGGTATGACGGTCTTGGTATATTCGGGTTTCTTCCCGTGTAGGATTTAGAAATTTCTGGCGACGTTTCGACGAGGTCCCACTCGTCATCTTCAGGCTGGTGCTTCTGTCCTTGTTCTGTCCTTGTTCGCCCTAGAACAAGGACAGAAGCACCAGCCTGAAGATGACTGAGTGGGACCTCGTGAAAATCTACGAAAACAAATATATATGTGTGTATGTATGTATGTATGTATGTATGTATGTATGTATGTATGTATATATGTAGATTGTTCTGAGTTCGGGTTTTGCCCCGTGTAATATTTTGAGTGTCTATGCGACGTTTCGGTGAAATCACATTCACCATCATCAGGCTAAAGTTATAAGCTTTGTGCTGCTGTAGATATAGTTTATATATATATATGTTTGTTTTCGTAGATTTTCACAGGTACAGGTATGACGGTCTTGGCATATTTGGGTTTCTTCCCGTGTAGGATTTAGAAATTTCTGGCAACGTTTCTGGGATCTCGTCAAAACTTCGCAGGTGCACCTGTGTTTCAGCATGCACGGAAGCAAAAAAACCTCACCGAAACATGGGCGCACCTCTGGCTACGTGTGCAATTTTTCTACCTCCACAGGTGGAGAAGCAAAATCGCCCAGGCCCCGCAAGCACTTAGGAGCCGCAGTAGTGAGTGCAATTTAGCATCCCGGCTTGTAGCCCAATGCTGGGATATATATATATATCCCAGGGATATATAAGGGAGCACCTTAGCTTTCGTTTTTCATTTAAAGAATCATAACTTCAAAAATGTATTTAAAGCGAAATCTAATTATACATTTAATTGACTGAGTCCCAGTATCATTTGTCATTTGCCCTTTCTGCGTATTAAAAATGATCATTCGGTGGTATATTTTGGAGGGACTCTGGGGATCACATTTAACGTTGATAGCCCCCAGATTTTGCATCCCATTTCAGATCGGCTTCTTTTACCTGTTTTTTGGTACTTTCCACTTCACTTTTGCATCTCTGAACCATACGGGTAAGGTCTTGGATTGTGTGACGGCCATTGTTGAGATTGTTGCAATAATCTCCCCATGTGTTCTGTAGTTCTTTATACTGAAATATAAGAGAAGGCCTGTTCTTTTATGTTTGTTGTGGCTTTGTAACTTTGGTTTCTACAAACTTCAATAAGAATACTCATTTCCCTCTAGGGGAAACACTGTAAGTTAATCCAAACCTACCTTGTTTTCATACAGAGCATTGACCTCGTCCTGGCTCTTCTGGGCAATTTCTTCATACTGAGATCTGACAGAATGGATTATTCCCTCCATGTCAAGGACTCGACTGTTGTCCATTGACACAATGACATTGGTTTCAGCATTTGCTGTCTGTAAGCTTTCAATTTCCTGTCAAGACGTTGCAAGAGATGTTGAAAGTATCTTAATAGTGTACAACATTTCCTTTGAAAACATGTTCCGTTTATCAATTATAGCATTTCCCTCATCATTTTAGCCCTTTACCTGGAGAAGCTTGTAGCACCATTCACCATTCCTAGGAGGAGCTGGCTTGACTTGCAATACATGCAACCTATTTCAGCATTAGTGGCAGAAATGTGTTTCAGGGGCTGTATTGGACCTTAAGATTTCCATAATTATATGGAAGAGTAATCATGATGTTCAGAAAGAATATCCAGGAGCCTCCTTGGTCCTTTTATAAAATATCACCTGAGGTAGTCACATCACTCTCACAATTATAGAACTTGGAAAGATTCCAGCAAAATAGGATCCTACTCTGCTTTACCTATCCTCTGATGCGGGCATTTGTAAATTTGTATATATTAACTTGGCTTATAATTAAAACCTTACATTATTTATGGTAGTCAATAATGATACCCCAACTTTAAGTATCCAGGGAACTCTTCAAGGAGATTTCCTGCAATGTGTGCAGTGGACCCACAAAAGTAATTTCTTTCTCTTCTTTGGATTTTTCTAATACAGTGGTACCTCATCTTACGAACGCCTCTTCCAACGAACTTTTCAAGATACGAACCCGGTGTTTAAGATTTTTTTTTGCCTCTTCTTCTGAACTATTTTCACCTTATGAACCCAAGCGGCTGCTGCTGGGATGAAGGGGTTTCTTTTTTTCCCCTTTTTTGAAGAAAGAAAAGGGAGGGGCTGCATGGAGTAGGAAAGATTTTGCAGAGAACAACGTGCTTGCAAAGGCACTGAAAGGGTGTCTTTTTAAGAAAGAAAAGGGAGGAGGGAGGGGCAGCTTGGGGGAGGAAATTTTTTGCAGAGAACAACGTGCTTGCAAAGGCACTGAAACGGTGTCTTTTGAAGAAAGAAAAGGGAGGAGGGAGGTGGCAGCTGGGGGAGGAAAAATTTTGCAGAGAACAACGTGCTTGCAAAGGCACTGAAACGGTGTCTTTTGAAGAAAGAAAAGGGAGGGGCGCCCCCCTTGCCTTTCTTCCTTCCCACTCACCCTTTAGCCTAGCCTTGCTTCTTCCACCCGCCCCCTTTAGCTGCTCCTCCCTGCCCTTTGTTCGCCTCCCTTCTAAAGTTTGGGATTTTCCTGAAGGATTTGCACGCATTATTTGCTTTTACATTGATTCCTATGGGAAACATTGTTTCATCTTACGAACTTTTCACCTTACGAACCTCCTCCTGGAACCAATTAAGTTCGTATGATGAGGTACCACTGTACTAACTACTTGGGAAAGAGTTGGATCTTTTCTACCTCTCTGCCATGGGTTATGAAAAGCAAATCCCATTCTCCTCTTTCTTTTTGCCAATTCGTGGTACAAAGTGAAATGAAAGGAAGTAACCCAAAGGAAGCAGAGTTGATGAATCTTATAATTGCATAAGGAATAAACCACGTATGGGGGAATCCTTACAGCTTCGAAGACACATCGGATGAAGTGGAGCTCCTGTCTCAAGGATTCCGATTTCACTTCTAGATCAACTTTGTTGCTATACCCGACATCAACATCCTGAAAAGTATGACAGAAAGAACAAAACTCACTTTTCAAAACATTTTATTACGTGTCCCCCAAATATCTTTTCCACATTCTTCACTCATGACATTGATGGGGTTACTGATCAAATCAACTTTCAGTTTCTGATTATTATTGTCCTAAAGATGTTTTTTTTCTAGTCTGGTCCCCTCTCAATATATTGGACAATTAGTCCCATTAAGCCTCTTAATCAGCTTTGGCTAGATGGTTTTCTCTTGCAGTAGACTGGCATCTCAATAGTCAACGGTTTTATTGGAAATGCTTTTGTCAGCCTGGGGCCTATCATGAGAAAAACAAGCATGACCCTCTGGAACCAGCTCCCCCCTGAGATTAGGATTGCCCCCACCCTCTCTGCCTTTCGTAAACTCCTTAAGATCCACCTCTGTCGTCAGGCATGGGGGAACTAAAACACCTCCCCCTTGCCCATGCTGTTTTGTTGATTGATTGACTGTGTGCCTGTTTTTTATATATATTGGGATTGTTTTATGAAATTACTAATTTTAAATTGTAATTAGATTGGTGGGCATTGGATTTGTTATTGTGTACTGTTTTTTATTATTGTTGTGAGCCGCCCCGAGTTTTCGGAGAGGGGCGGCATATAAATCCAATAAATCTAATCTAATCTAATGATCTCCAAGCACTGAAAATTGGAACACCAGTAAAGGAGATTGTGCTGTTTGTCCCATCGCTCCTCTTCTAGTGATCTCCCAAAATTGACAGAGAATGTCACCATCAACAAGGAACAATAAGCTGGAAGGGATATGAAAGGAGTATATCTCCTGATCTCCACTCTATATGCTACCAAGGATTAATGATAGAAGAGCACTGAAATATATCTAAGTATGTATGATATGATATGATATGATATGATATGATATGATTGAAATCAATTTGCACCATGTCTAAAAATTCAATTCAATTCAATTCAATTTATTAGATTTGTATGCTGCCCCATTCCGAAGACTCGGGGCGGCTCACAACAATAATAAAAACAGTATAACAATGGAACAAATCTAATAATAAAATTATATAAAAACCCCCCAACAATTTAAAAAACCATACAGCACATACATACCAAACATACCAAACATAAAATATAAGAAAGCCTGGGGGAGATGTCTTAATTCCCACATGCCTGGCGATATAGGTGGGTCTTGAGTAACTTGCGAAAGACAAGGAGGGTGGGGGCCATTCTAATCTCTGGGGGGGAGTTGATTCCAGAGGGCCGGGGCCGCCACAGAGAAGGCTCTTCCCCTGGGGCCTGCCAAATGACATTGTTTGGTCGACGGGACCCGGAGAAGGCCAACTCTGTGGGACCTTATCGACCGCTGGGATTCGTGCGGTAGAAGGCGGTTCCGAAGGTATTCTGGTCCAATGCCATGAAGGGCTTTAAAGGTCATTACCAAAAATGTTGCCAAGGGACTCATACTGACCTCAAGTAAATTTGACAGGTCTTTATTTTTATTGCAATAAACCTACATTCCATCTGTTCCAGCATTACTACTGCTCACAAGTGTGTATGTATTGGGTGAGGGTTGAATCGTTTTAATCACACTTTTTTGAGAACCAGACACATCTAACCTTTTTCAGCAGCACAAAATTATTTTCTGCACACAGCCGGTGGTTGATTTCTTCTTCATACCTTGAGGTGGTGGGGGGAGAAGAGAAACATTGAAGAGCTTGAACAAACAAATATACACACAAAATATACACCAATCAATTGAACTGCAACATTTTGTGTGAGTAAATGTCAGGATTGGGGGGGGCAGAGTGTGAGCTCAAAGCTTTTGCCTCCCTCGTGACTAGTGATGGGCAAACCGAACCCGCACAATTCAGATCTGTACTGTATTTTGCGGTGTTCGGTATGCCGAACACGAAATTTTTTTAAACTTCGGGCAAAGTTCGGGGTCGTGTTCAGCGTTCTGAGCTTTGACGTCACCGGCAGGTTGCTAAGGATGCCAAGGTGATCCCTTCCTGGATTCCATGGAATCTAGGAAGTGATCACCTTGACGTCCTTAGCAACCTGCCAGTGACATCAAGGCTCCGCCCCCGGAATCTCTTCGTGGGAGGGATTCCCCAGCTCCTTCAAAGGGAGGTCTTCACGTAAAAATAAACATTGTTATTTTTACGAAAAAGGACGCCGCAGCGACGCTGCAAGCAAAGGGCGGTCCTTTCACATAAAAATAAACATGTCCGAACTTGCCGAACCTGAACACCGTTGGGTTCGCCCATCACTACTCGTGACATTTGATGGCTGGAGCATAATAAGGGGAGAGTTTTCATTGGCTGGATTAGGATGCTCTTGGCTAGTGTACAGATAATGAATTATCTCAAAGAATCTCAATTGTCTCAAAAGGATAGACACTTATTCATCTAACACTAGGTCTACAAACAGTTTCCAGATTTGAAGAAGGAAGAGGAGATACTAGGACACACATAACCTGCTTTGGGAAAAGAAAGGTAGAACTTTGATCCTTAAAAGCTGGGAATCTTGTTAGGACCTTCAGCCAGTGCTCCACCCCAACCAATCTTTTCCGTATGAAAGAGAATGGAGCAAAATGTGCAATAATTTTTTTTTATCTTTTAAATATTTTTATTAATTTTCCACTTTTTAACAAAGAAAACACAATAGTAAGTAAAGAAGAAAATCAAAGAAAATTAAATTAATAATAGTATATCCAAATATTAGTGTTATGTTAGCATTAAACTCACTATATTTATATTATATTAATTATACACCAGACTATAATTTGTCTCAAGTATATAAATAAGTACATGCTTATTTATTAACATTAACAAATTAATTTCATATATACTTCAATGATTTATCAGGCAGGCTATATTGCCCCCTCCCAAATTGTAAAGTGCAAAATTTTTTAATGTTGCCCAAGTCTGCTCTACAGCCAGATTTTATCTTTTTTTTTTTTGGCTGGTTAGATTAAGGTGTGCCCTTCATCCAAATCAATGGGATTTTGACCAAAAACAAAAACCCCAAACCTGAAAGAATAAATTTTATAAATGAATAAATAAAGCCAACACAAACTTAACTTTGATTCCTTTCCTTTTAAATTAGTACTTAATTAAATTAACATGACTAAGCACATTGGATAGGATTGCCCCTCCCACTTCCCCAGGGCAAGAGGTAGAGCAATTAACTTTTTCTGTCCTATTAACAATTATAAGCAGGTGGCAATTTGGGGAGGGAACCTGAGAACCACGCTCAGATTTTTGGAGGGCACAGGTTGCTCTGGCCACCAGGTTATGGACTGCTGCTTTAAAGAGATTAGAAACAATGCAAGAGATAATAGCCACTGTTCTATGATGGATAATGAAGTCCCTCTCTCACCTCATTATCCATTATGTATCCACTATCCATGGTGGGAAAAAGAAGATCTATATTTAGCCAGGAACTCTGTGGGCCTACAGCTATCTACAAAGGGCAGAGCCCACCAGGATGGGTAGCATTATTATTATTATTATTATTATTATTATTTATTGGATTTGTATGCCGCCCCTCTCCGTAGACTCGGGGTGGCTAACAACAGTAATAAAAACAGCATATAACAATCCAATATTAAAACAGTTAAAAACCCTTATTATAAAACCAAACATACATACAGACATACCATGCATAAAATTGTAAAGGCCTAGGGGGAAAGGGTATCTCAGTTCCCCCATGCCTGGCAGCAGAGGTGGGTTTTAAGAAGCTTATGAAAGGCAAGGAGGGTGGGGGCAATTCTAATCTCTGGGGGGAGTTGGTTCCAAAGGGCCAGGGCCGCCACAGAGAAGGCTCTTCCCCTGGGTCCCGCCAAACGACATTGTTTAGTTGACGGGACCCGGAGAAGGCCCACTCTGTGGGACCTAACTGGTTGCTGGGATTCGTGCAGCAGAAGGCGGTCCCTGAGATAATCTGGTCCGGTGCATGTCTATGATTGCTACCAGGAAGGGGGGGGGGAAGCAGATCCATATTGAATAGAGAATCCAATTCCATTTTTCAAAGATCTGGCGACTACATTTTTTTGACCAGGCTGGGCCTTGGGAAGCTTACCTTCTTCCCACCTGTTTCAGCCTCTCGCTGGTTACCTGCTTTTGAATTCTTCAACCAAATCCTGGAATTTTGACTGCTCCAACTGCAGCTGTTCCCGTTCATTCAGCAGCCGCTGCAGTTGCTGTTTCAAGCATGTGATGTAATTTTCAAAGAGAGGCTGAATGTTGGCCTTTTCCACAGGCTCCTGTTGCTGCAGGCAGTTCCATTTGGTTTCCAGAACCTTATTCTGTTGCTCCAAGTGCTTGACCTGCAATGAGGAAAGTGTTTAGAAAGCTCTTCTACTGTTTCAGACTATCAACAGATTCTGAGGATCTATTACATGAGGAAGGTAAAGGAGACTGAAAGAAGGATTATTATTACTCTTATTATTGATATTATTGTTTTTTGCAGGGAGGAAACTAGGCATCACCATTTCATGTCAAGATCTAGAGCAGGGATGTCAAACTTGCGGCCCGCAGGTCGGATGCGTCACACACGAGCCAAGCACAGTTTAGTGGAGGGGGGGGGAGTCGTGATACCTCACGTGATGCCACCATGACAACACGAGTTTGACGTCTTCGATCTAGGGCAGGGGTAGGCAAAGTTGGCTCTTGTATAACTTGTGGACTTCAGCTCCCAGAATTCCTGAGCCAATCATGCTAGCTCAGGAATTCTGGGAGTTGAAGTCCACATGTCATAGAAGAGAGAATTTTGCCTAACCTTGATCTAGAGCAGTGTTTTTCAACCAGTGTGCCGCAGCACACTAGTGTGCCATGATACATGGTCAGGTGTGCCACGAAGCTCAGAGAGAGAAAGAAAACAAGAGAGAGAGAAAGAAAACAAGAGAGAGAGAGAGAAAGAAAGAGCAAGAGTGAGAGAAAGCAAGCAAGCAAGAGAGAGAGAAAGAAAACAAGAGAGAGAAAGCAAGCAAGCAAGAGAGGAAGAAAACAAGAGAGAGAGAGAGAAAGAAAGAGAGAAAGAAAGAAAGCAAGAGAGAGAAAGAGAACAAGAGAGAAAGAAAGCAAGAGAGAGAGCAAGAGAGAGAGCAAGAGAGAAAGAAAGAAAGAAAGAGAGAGAGAGAGAAAGAGAGGGAGGTAAGGTGGGAGAGAGAAAGACATAGAGGGAGGTAGGGAGGGAGAGAGAAAAAGAGCAAAAAAGAGGAAAGAAGGAAGAGAGAAAGAAAGAGGGATGGAGAGAAAGAGATTAAAAAAGAGGAAGGGAGAGAAAGAGAGAGGGAGAGAGAAATAGAGCGAAAGGGAAAAAGAGAGAGAGAGAGAATTTTTTGTCCAAACTTTTTTTTAGCCACCCCCCCCCCCTTCAATGTGCCCCATGGTTTTGTAAATGTAAAAAATGTGTCGCGGCTCAAAAAAGATTGAAAATCACTGATCTAGAGGATTGAAATGGGCTGTGAAGGAAAGAAAGGAAGGGCCCACATCCAATTGTTTACACCACTGCTCTGAGCATAAGTAATGCAGAGTCAACTTCTAAAAATATACTCAGGTTACGTGAGAATGATTGACTTAAAAGTTGCAGCAATGAATGAATTAGAGAAAGGTAGAATTTCCAATGTATCATTGGAAAAACACTGCGATTTGCAATACTCAGCGCTTGCAACACCTTCCTCCCTAGCTAACACATGCAGGATTCTAACAAAAGCTGGATTAGCTGTGACTTTCTGTTGAACACCTTCTATTGGTAGAATTGTTCTGTACTCTGTGTGTGTGTGTGAGAGAGAGAGAGATAGGATGGGTCCACTGCACAATGTAAGGTAACTCTCCAAAATATATCATAGAGCAGTTTCCAGTTAAACATTTGGCTAATCCACCAGAAAGCAGTAAAAAGCAGTTGAGGAATACATCTTGATAGGAGAAGGAGAAAGATAGATAGTCCTTGACTTACGGCCACAGTTGAGCCCCAAATTTACGTGGTTAAATAAGATATTTCTGAAGTGAATTTTGCCCTTTTATGACATTTCTTCCCACATTTGTTAAGTGAATCACTGGAGTTGTTAAATTAAAAACATGGTTGTTAAGTGAATCTGGCTTCCCCATCGAGTTTGCTTGTCAGAAGGTTGCAAAGGGCAATCACATGACTCCTGGACATGGCAAATGTCATAAACGTGAGTCAGTTGCCAAGCATCTGAACATAAATCACATGACCGTGGGGATAACGACAATGGTTGTAAGTGTGAAAAATGGTCATAAGTCATTTTTTTCAGTGATGTTGTAACTTTTAAACGGTCACTAAATGAACTGTTGTAAGTCAAGGACAATTTGAAATCAATTTAATAGTAAATACATTTTAAAAGTTAAAATTCTCCAGATCTATGGGTAAGAGCCTGTTTAGTGTAGCAGTTAAGGCACCTGGCCAAAAACAAGGAGATGGTGAATTCTAGCTGCCTCTTAGGCATGACTTTGAGCCAGTCATTCTCTCTCAGCCTTAGGATAGAGGCAATGGCAATCTATTTCTGAAAAATCTCCACAAGAAAAGGATGGCCAGCCTGGTTAAGGCAGTCACCATCAAAAAAGTAACTCAAGAGGTGCATGGCCAATGTCGCAGTGCTACAGATGTCTCCCGCTGTAGCCCTATAGGAAACCCAGAATCCTGCTGCTTGGGGACCTGGACCTAGACTGGAACTCTGTTGGAACCACCCTGGAGGGCATGAAGAAGAGAGACACTGATCAGAACAATAGGAGTAGAGAGATTGTGGATTGCCTGGGTGACAAGATCTAAGCATTTGTGCTGGAGAGATGTGAAGAAGTGTTGAAGCTGGGTGAGTGTTTGGTTGATTTAATGATAAAAAGAAGAAACTTAAAAGGAGACAAAAGAGATTCCAAAATGGAGCGAGCATGACATAAAGAGGCTATAAGGTTTAATCGAGATAGATTGAATTATGGAAGAGTGTGTGTACGAAGAATTAATAGGTTTATTAAAATATATTAATGAAGACATAAAAACTTATATCTTGGAAATTAGAGATAATAAGAAAGCAGGAATGAAGTTGGAATATATAGAACATTCAGAACCTACAGTATTGGAAAATAAGAATGAAGAACAAGGAAAGCACATTGAAGAAAAAAGCAAGATGGTTTTATTGGGATTTACAGTGACAAGACAGGGGTAGATAGGAAGGAGTATCAATCCCCAAAAGAACCAATGAAAAGTTAGAGGAGGTAATAAGGTGAAGAGACCAGGTGGAATTGTGAGGAGAGTAAAACAAATAATATACTTAATAGAAAGAAATGGGATTAAAAATAATAATTTATATACATAAAAATAAAAGGAAAAGTTAAGAGAGGGGGAGGAAAGGGAAGACTCACAAAAATTTCTGAGAGACCAAAGGAGAATGGATAAAGAGGAGAGGTGAATGGAATGGAAGAGGGGTGAGAAGATATATTCCTAATAGTTTTATTTGTATGAATGGTAAATAAGAAAAGAGGCATAGGAGATAATGAATATGTATGGAAAATAAGCTATAGGAATTAATTTGGAAGAAAATTGAAAATTAAAGATGGTAGACCCAAATGACAAAGGGGAAAATACAAGTTTAAGAGTAGCAACAATGATGGAATGAAGTTAGAGATTTGAGTTACTCATCTGTTAACCATAAAATGGATTATGATTAGATTTACTCAGGGAAGAGACAAGAGGGAGGAAGAGGAAGGAAGGGGAGAGGAGAGGAGGAATAGGTAAGTAGGTAATAGGGAGAGAAGGAGAAAGGAGGTAGAGGGAAGAGAAGTAGAGAGAGGGAGGGGAGTAGAATGAAATATTAAGGAAAAGCAGACAGGTGATAAAAGTATACAAGGTGCAAAATTAGGAAGTTTGATTACAGTATATTGGATATAAATGTATAATTACAGTATGTATGTATTGATATGCTTTATAGTATATGTATGGACGCTTATGTGAAGTTGGTGAAAAAAATAAAAAAATATTAAAAAGAAACTAACTCAAAGACATACATTCAAAAAAAATAATAACACTCCAAAAATCCTATGCATGGGAGAATACGACTGTGCATCACTCCAAAATCATATGCTTGTCCTCCACCAAAAAGCTCATTGCTTTAAAAAGTATCTCATTGTTGGTTTTTTCCATATATAAGTAAGTCATTATTTGTGCATGTTGTAATTATTTGATACTAGATTTAGTGTTAGGTTAATGTGGAGGCAAGTGCATGCACAGTTGCCATTTTAGACATTGCTAAACTTAGTGCGTTCAAAATGAAGAAAAGGAAGATGCCATAGGAGGAAAACAGCACAAGTTCCAAAAAGAAGAAGAATTTGGTGTAATTGAATGATAATGAACACGGTCCTAGCAACCCTCGTCTGTATTCAGTACATTACAATAGCACTTAGTCTTATATACCTCTTTACAGTGCTTTACAGCCCTCTCTAAACAGTCAGCCTATTGCCCCCAACAATTTGGGTCCTCATTTTACCCACCTCAGAAGGAAGGAAGCCTGAGTCAACCTTGAGCCAGTGGTGAGATCTGAACTGCCAAATTAGAGGCAGCCAACAGTCAGCAGAAGTAGCTTGAGGTACTGCACTTTAACCACCACAGCTCATACGTAGTCCATGTGGTATAGAGAACATTCTCTAACTAGAATGCCCAAAGAGGGCTTTGTAACAAAACACAACGGACCACTCTTACCATTCACTCTTCTCACCTTATCAATGAAGGAGACAAACTTATCGTTCAGGGTTTTGATCTGCTCCCGCTCCTCCTCCTTCACTCGAGAAATCTCTGGATCAATCTGGATCCTAAGAGGCTGCATCAGATTCGGGTTGATTTTGACTGTGTGGATGCCCCTCCCTTCCCCAAAGCGGCCGAGGGATTCGTGGTTCCCACTTCTGCTGCCACCCAGACTTCGAGAGCTGAAGTCCTCCGGCCGATAGCGTCTGCCATGACTATTCCCGCCACCAAGACTCTGGCTGCTGAACGCTTCACGCCTGTAATGGCCGCTGCTGTGGTTGCCAGCTGCTCTGGCCTGGCTGTTGGTCCCTGCACTTTGACTGCTAAATCCCTCGTTCTTTGTACCATAGGTCACCGGCCCAAGACTGTAGCCGAAAGGCGCAGCACCATAGCCCATCCCACTACCCTGGTTTGATCCAGAGTATCTCCTGCTATGCTCAAGGAGGCGGAAGGAGGACAAACCGCTGCCTGCATGGAGCCCACCGCTAGAAATGTAATTCCGCCTCCCATTAAGGGATTTAGAGGTGCAGCATTGCCGGCTCATGATGGCTAAGGAAAAGGTAGAACCCAAGCGGTTGAAGCAAAGTTGAGCTGCCAACAGAGCACCCAAAGAGGAAGAGAGAGGTTTAAAGGAGAGAAGCAAAGTCTTTTCCTGCTCACATCAGGAATTATTCTTTATATACCTTCTGAGATCTGGGTTGGGCTACAAAATAGGCACCAAGTTAGGAAGATTATGCTTCCTTTCCTTGGGAAGCATAAAATAGTCAACATGCAGGTGCATTTTCTTTCTTTCTTTTTTTCCAATGTGCAAATGAAAAAGACTTCAAAGAAAAGCTAACGTGATGCGGATGGAATAATCTGAAATGGAAAAATGTTGCTTGGCTTGCAATGGCTCTTAATGGTGATCTTGAGTGACCTAATTAAACTGTTTTCCATATGGCAATTAGGCCTGGGCTAAATGATTTCGGCGAAGTCCTTTGCATTTTGCCTTCTGAGATGTTGACATTTCAGCACCTTGTGTCAGGCAAGAGTGAACTCAGCTTTCAGTTGTATGGCTTCCCATTCAAAGCTACATAAGTCAGTGTCCCTGATGTTCCCATTGGACCTAACAAACCCAACAAGGCATCTGTTCCTAATCTTGATGATGCCAAAATGCTGAAACTTGTATCCTGATGTCCCAGTGCAAGGTCTACCATCTTACATTGTGATGTCACTTGGAAATATGCAAGACCAGAAATATTTTTATTAGGTATTTTGCCTAATAAATTTAATAAAGAAGTAAATTTAATTGTTCACATTTTAACTGCAGCTAGAATCGTATATGCACAGAATTGGAAATTGAGTAGAATGCCAACAGATAGAGAAGGAAGATCATGGATCGTGCTGAAATGAATAAGCTTACTATGAAAATTAAAGACATAGAAGATATAGAATTTTATAAAATTTGGGGAAAATTTTATGAATGGATTGAAAAGGAAAATGATTAAATTTATAAGCATTCTGAAAGCAATTTAAAGGAATTAGAAATAAGTATGTAAAATCTAGATGACAAAAAAGAGAAATGGTGGCAGCATTTGATAAACTATGTAACACAGATTTAAAGGAGTTAAGATCTAAGAAAATTGTTATTAAAAGTTGGAAAAAATGTGTATTTTGAATTAATATTTTATTCTGATCCTTTTTCTTTCTTTTCTTTTCTTTACTCTACTCTAGATTGATTGTGTCTTTCTTTTGTCTTTAGACACAACTTTTGAATTTTGAATTTATTATGCAAGATGGTTTTAGTTATATTTGCTGTTAAAATATAGATACATTTAGATATGATTGATTATGATGATATATATGTTTTAATTTATGTATATTTTAAAGCGAAGAAAAATAAAAAACTTATACTAAAAAAAAAAGGAAATATGCAAAACCCAAGAGTTTGTATACAGTGATGCAAAGATACATGTGACACTTGCACATGTAACCCTCACCCAAGGCTGCCCATGCCAACAAATTGAAGCGGAAGAAGTATTTCCACAAGATCTCTAGAATTTCCCCCAATTCCTTGCATATTTCGGCCAAAGTTACTATATAATATATAAAACCTAAGCAGAGACAATCTGTGATAATTTGATACCATCTGTGAAGGAAAGTAGATTTTTTCCCCCCAATTCTTTCCAAAGAAAATTATTTTCAAAGATGAACCATAGTAACTGACCTCTCTGACTTTAAATTTGTAATAATTAAAATGATTTCATCTTAGATGTCATAATGGAGTTGGAAGAGACATTGGAGATGGCATACGAGTCTACGGAGAGGGGCAGCATACAAATCTAATAAATTACTATTACTATTACTATTACTATTACTATTACTATTACTATTACTATTACTATTACTATTACTATTACTATTACTATTATTATTATTATTATTATTATTATTATTATTATTATTATTATGTCACTACAACACAGCAAATGAGATCACTATGCTGGATTTCGTATTTCATCACCAGTCGGGCGCTTCCCAAGCACCTAGGACTGCATGATGTAGCGGCAAATTATGTTTGCCGATCCCAGTAAAGCGGCCTTTTGCAATTGACAGATGGTTTTCAAATGTCCGCTGAGATCCTTTGGTACTGCACCCAGCTTGCCAAGTACCACTGGGACCACTTTCACTGGCTTATGCCAGAGTCGTTGCAGCTTGATTTTTAGATTATTATTATTATTATTATTATTATTATTATTATTATTATTATTATTATTATTATTATTGCATGCCGCTCCGCTGATTAGTTGTTCTCAGTGTCAGGAGATTTCGCCTTAGTTCTAGGTTGGAGCTCTCTTTAACAATCTTCCAACCATTGTTTCTTGTCTTATCCTCAGGTGCTTTGGAGAAGGACTTGACCCCCTCCTCTCTGGGATGGTCCCTCAAATATTGGAAGTCATCCGCTAGTCCTTCTCTTTGCTAGACTAGACATACCTATCTCCCACAAGTCCATGGTTTAGCCTTCAGACTCCAATCATATTTGTTCTAATCTCTAGAGCTCCATTTTTTTTGAACTTTTTTGATTTTCATGAACTGATCCTTGACAAATGATCAGTGATATTGAAGTGTTTCCAGATGAATTTTCTGAAGACCAATGGATAGGAAACTGAGCAGAGGTGGTATTTGTTTCTGTGTAATGTGAACCCATGGTGTGCCATATGTATGCATTATGTGATAAACAATGTACATCTTGCACAATTTGGCAGCTGTCTCATCTTCTTTTCAGGAATTGGACCATTAATTGGGTCCTGGGCCTTAGATCAGATAAGCAAGATAATTGAGACGTTCTATCTAAAGCCCAACAAGCTAGTTATCCACTAACATAAAATGAGAAATCAGTACCACTTAAGTAATAACTTGCGTAAAATATGTGATTTTTCCATAGTTTTTACTAAGAACACCTCTACTTATGAACTTTTCTAGATTCTCAAGAACCATTTTCCACTTACAAACCCGAGCCTCGGAAACTGTAATCGGAAAAGGCAGGGAGAAGCCTCCATGGGGCCTCTCTAGGAATCTCCTGGAAGGAAACAGGGCCAGAAAAGGCAGGGAGAAGCCTCCGTGGGAATCTCCTGGGAGGAAACAGGGCCTACCCCCTCCCTGTGGTTTCCCCAATCACACACATTATTTGCTTTTACATTGATTCCTATGGGAAAAAATGCTTCTTCTTACAAACCTTTCTACTTAAGAACCTGGTCACGGAACGAATTAAGTACATAAGTAGAGGTACCACTGTATATAGTTTTCTCCATCTGTGGAATGCCCCATCTGTGTTTAAATCTGTATGTAGTCAACTTTATTTATTTATTTGCGGTGACAAATTTGTAATGCTGAGTTTTTTTGTACATGTCAATCTCTTTTCCTAATATGAGTAGCTCTACGATGCAAAATCTGGTAGTACTTAAGGAACAAAACCATGTGTAATTTTTTTTCTTATCATTGTTTCAGAAGAAGTATATCTTGTTTTGGTTTCAGAGGGGTGGTTTTCCATGATGGGCCAGTTCAGTGGTGGGTTGCTACTGGTTCAGACCGATTTGCGCGAGCAAGTGGCAGAAATTTGGCCCTCTTTGCCAAACTGGTAGTGACGGCTGGCTTGCTATGCCCACAAACCGGTCCTCAGTTGCCACTGCTTGAAAACGGTTGGCAATGAACCCTCTGCACATGCACAAAGGCTTCTGTGCATGCACAGAGGGCCATTACCCGGATGTAATGTGTGCACTTTCGTTGCAATGCATGCACTTCTGAACTGGTAGGGAAGGTAAGAGAAGCTGATCCCTGGGTCAGTTGCTGCTTTCCCATCCATTATTTATTTCAAGGCACATGTCCTGCATTGGAATCACCAAGTCCAACATCTGTGGGGCAACAGGAGGAAGTTGTTCTGCGATTCTATCACACCTAGGCAACTCCCCACTATTAAAAGGATATTTCCCTTCTGGGCTGCCCCAGGCACCATTCATTTTCCTCAGTGTCTGCAGACAAAGGCTCATTTGCCATGCTAATCCTTCATGCCTGCATGGGTTAATTTGCTGGCGATGGAGAAGAACTGCCAGGCTCACCAACTTCTTGGCGGAGGAAACAACATCCACTGCAATATTATATTGTTTACGGCTAGTAAAGTTTCCAGACTCCCATTTCGGTAGACTACCTTGTAGTTGGGTAAATAGCAATCTCATGCTTATGCATAAATGCATGGTTGGCCCTGGACTTTTTTAGGAAATGGATGTTGCCATCCAGCAATTATTAAAATCTCTCATGGTTGTCTCCTTCCGTCACAACAACAGCAACAAAAGCCTTGTCCTACATATTTCCATGCTTGCTTGTATAGGAAGGATTCAGAGAAGGAAGCTAATCTTTTGTTAAAAAGCAGACTGAAATAAAAGTGTTGCAACTACTGTATTTAAAATTTTCCAGAGTGGGATTAGAAGGAGGCACAATGACATAGTCATGTTAATGAATTGCCTTTTCCAAATACTGTGGAGTAGTTTTCACCTATGTTTTAAATAGAGTCTGATCCCATTGTCCATGTCGCCTATGATCCAAGATTTCAACCACCATGATCCAGGATATCAAAGATGCTTCAAGTAGCAACACTACAGCTTTGATGGCCAACTTTTTCAGGTTCCAAGTGATGTAACACCATCTCAGGCAATGGCTTGGCTATCTATCACTTTTTAACAAAAACCTCTTTGACATCATATGAAATTGATACTTGAGAGAGTAAATCCTTAGTGTCTGGTTGCTCCATTACCAGCATCGCCCAACAATTATTTTGGAAGAACAAAATGGATGATATTATCCTCCATTAAACACCCGTTCTGGGTACCGTTCTACCTTTCTACTCCATGTCCCAGAGTACATTTTCTATGTTATATCACATATGCTCTCAGTGTACATTTTAAAAAAAGATACATTTGTCAAGAATCAGGTACAACATTGTCATAGGGTTCAAATAAGCAATTGGGAAATAATGAGTATTAATATAAATCGTAAGGATACAAGCAACAAGTTACAGTCATAAGTGGGAGGAGATGGATGATAGGAACAATGAGGAGACTAATAGTAATAGTAATGCAACCTTCGTAAATAGCTTGGTGTGAGGGAATCATTTGTTTAGCAGAATGATGGCGTTCAGGAAGAAACTGTTCTTGTGTCTAGTTGTCTTGGTGTTCAGTGCTCTATAGCAATGTTTTGAGGGTAGGAGTTGAAACAATTTATGTCCAGTTTTATTAAACATGAAACTCAGTCAACTGAACATTTTAAAAAGTGCCACAAATACCACTGACTGGTGCTAATGGTTGATACTGGATGATGATGATGATGATGATTATCATCATCATCATCAATAAAAAACATAACAAAGTTGAAAGGAGATATGACATTAATTACTTAAGAACATAAGAACCTAAGAAGAGCCATGCTGAATCAGGCCAAAGCCCATCATTCCAGCATTCTGTGTCACACAGTAGCCCACCAATTGTATATGGGGATCTTGAGCAGAAAGAGAAGACAAAACCCTCCCTTTCCCTTGACTCCCAACAAATGGTACCCAAGGGAATCCTGCCTGCCTCAACCAACATAGAGGCGGCACTTGGACATCCATTTCAATAACCACCGATACACTTGGCATCCATGAATCTGTCTAATCCTGCCTTGAAGCTATCAAGGCTGACAGCTGTCATGACCTCTTCTGGAAGTGAATTCCATAAACCAACGACCCTCTGAGTGAAGAAATATTTTCCTTTATTTGTCCTCACTTTCTTACCTATGAGCTTTAGGGAGGGCCACCTCATCCTAGTATTGTGTGATAGAGAAAAGATTTTTTCTCTATCCACCTTTTCTATCCCATGCATGATTTTATACACTTCGATCAAGTCACCCCTTAAATGCCGTCTTTCAAGGCTGAAGAGACCAAGGCGCTGCAACCTGATTTCATAAGGGAGGTGCTCCATTTCCTTGATCATACTTGTTGCCCTTCTTTGCACCTTTTCCAGTTCCATTATATCCTTCTTGAGGTGAGGTGACCAGAACTATACACAGTACTCCAAGCATGGTCCCACCATCGATTTGTACAGAGGCAATACAATACGTACTGACTTATTTTTGATTCCCTTCCTAATCATGCCAAGCATAGAATTTGCTTTTTTTACTGCTGCTGCGCACTGGGTTGACATCTTCATTGAGCTGTCCACCAAAACCCCAAGATCCCTTTCTTGGGTTGTCTCAGAAAGCTCGGTCCCCATCAGTTGGTAGGTATAATTGGGGTTCTTTGCCCCGATATGTATAACTTTGCACTTGTTTAGTACACTTGCACCAATATGCATAACTTTGCACTTTTTTACTTGAATGCAGCATCGATTAATGTACTAAGGACAACATTCCAAAGGATGGAAAAAGGCTGATTTCAGGAACCAAATAGGAAAGAAAGCAGTTTAAAATATCTGTCTCTCTATTATTTAGCCTTTCCAAATATAATGAGGCAAATGTACATCTCCTATAATTGTTCAATGTTGTGTGGAGCATTTAAAAAAATGGGAGTACAGAACGCAATCTTCAGAATTCAGAAGAACATCAATTCTCACCTTTCCGTGAGAACGTTGGCGCACAAGGCTTCAATTCCCTCGTCACAAATCCAATTCAGGAGGTTCTAATGTTGTGATTCTGGGGTAGAAGATCTTTATACTTTACCAAGATAAGATGGAGAATCTGAATCACTGTCCAATTCCTCCCAATTGTTGATATTTTGGAGAAGCAAAGACTGGTGGGCGTTAATGTCTTATAATAATTGATCATCTGCCATGGATCCATTGAGGGAAGAACATGGACATTCTTTCTCAAATTACGATTTCTCAAATGAAAACTGTAATTCAAGTTTTCTTGAAGAAGTTCATTTCCTTAGCTCAATATCTTGAATTTAGTGAAAGAGTTGAAGGAAAAATCCATTGTGTATAAAATAATTTAAGTTTTATTTTAAGAATATCAGTATTTACTATCTGTAGTTTCTGTCTTTAACAAGATAAGGATTTCCTGTTTTTCCTTATCTTGTGACTGTCATTTTGGGATCTGTTTTTAACAAGATAAATGTTTGCTGTTTACCCAATAAACCATATAAGGTACTATTCATCTCCAGGAGAAAGAAACAGGATGTAGACCATATTTAGGCAAGGAATTTTGTGTACCCCTGTGATAAGTTGAGGTATTCTATGTACCTTTGTGATTTGTAAAACCTATGTAACCTGCTCTTTAGCTTCTGTACAAGTGTCTCTTCCCTTATGAAGAGTACCCGCTTTGCAAACCATTTTTGGTATACCCAGAGAGAATAAACATTTCTGTTCTCTTTGTCCAAACATCTCGTGTGAACTTTTTCATAAAATTTCAGCAGATAGAGTGCTAAGACAGCAGATGCTTACTGATCCCAAAAAGTGACATTGCTGCACCATTTTTTTAATATTGGGCATGAAGTTATTTAGGAAAGGTGTGAGATTTATTTCTATTTGTTGACAAATACAGTTCTCTGTCCAGAAAATAAGGATCTTCTTTGATTTTTAGATGTTTCACCCAAAATGTAAAGATCCCAAACATCGTCCTGGGCATTCTGGGATGCATCAAATTTCAGTGGGTATACCCGGATTTGAATAATGGTAATATGTGGAAATAAGGGTGACAAATAATGAGAAATGTACTTTAAGACTGCAGATTATTCAAAGCACTGTTTTGGATTTATGATTCCATTGTGCGTATTCACTCTGTGTTATTTAAAGGCAGGAATGTAACTCTAACGAACCCTTAAAACATAACCATATGCTTTCTGCAGCTGTGAGGGAAGCCAAATAAAATAAGAACAGGTGGGTTTTGAAGTTAGTTTCTCTGGCTGGGCTTACCTGTTAACTATTTCTTTTTATAATGGATAGATCAAATTGTTTGGGTAAATAGAGCTGTGGAAGCTTATATATTGTAGATATTTTTCACAAGGGAGGAGGGGGGAGTTGCTAATGCTGTAATATACTTATTAGTATTCAACTAGGGCAAAGGTGTCAAACTCAAGGCCTGGGAGCTTAAATCTGGGAACAGCAAAGGACTACCCCGCAGTGCCTCTGCCAATGAAAATGGAGCTCGCAATGGCCGTCTTTGTTCACTGGCAGAGGGTTGCAGGATGCTGTCACAGCTGAAATCAGAGCCCACAATGGCCACAGACACACACACACCCCCAAGCTCCGTTTACGCTGGCAGAGGATTGCAGGAATCCATCGCAGCTGAAAATGAAACTTGGGTGGCCATTTTGGCTGGTAGAGTTCTTGGGCCACCACAACTGCTCCCAACACCCAACCCTGATGTGGCCCTCAATTATATCAAGTTTGATGCCTCTGAACTAGGAAGATATACAGTATGTGCATTTTAATTTTAATTTTTAATGCACTTTGGGGGCTGTTCGTTTGTTTCCTGGTTAGTTTTGTTCTGTTCTTTTTGTTTTTTACAAGTTTGTATCTTTACTCTTGAATTTTTAAAAAGGGGGGGGGCGGGATTGATGGAAATAGAACTTGCCCAAGGCAAAATGGTATCTCAACCTCCTCACCACTCCTTTTCCCCATTTAAGATAAACAGTAGTTAGTTTGCTGTGATCTTTGCTACAGGATCTGGAAAAAAAACCTCCCTCGTGTTATTTCATTTTCTTGATAGTTAAGAGTAATGGTAAGAGATCAAATTATGCCTTGCTACCCTCCAATCAGTTAACAGAGATGCCTCTCTTGATTTACCAAAAAAGTTAGAGCCAGTTTGTAGAGATGCCTTTCCTCTGAGATAGATTAAATTTGGAACTGCTTTTTGGAGCATTTTGTTCCAACGTCGCCCAACCAATCGAGAGGTCTACACTTGAATACAACTGGGATGCAGTCTAATTACTTTTGATTAAATATTCTCAAAAACTGAGCATGAGAAGTTTCTTTTGTAGGTATTCTTAAGAGTATATGTCTATGGTAGAAAATGTTGCTTTGAAGAGTTTTGATGTGTACATAGTACAGATTTGATTTGATTCATGTCTGACCTCAGAGATATCTAATTTGGTATTGTCTTTGTGCAGTGGAGTCATGAAAGAGAAATGAAAGCACATGTCTGTAGTCTGCACCCTAATCTTCTGGAAGTGAATTGGGAAGTTTGAATCCCAATTCCCCCACATTTTCATGGGACAACTGGACTTTCTTGTTTGTTTGGGGTTTTTTTGAAGATTTTTCATTCCTCATCAAAGAAGCGTCTTCACCTCTGACTGGATGGTGGTGAGGAAGGGAAGGATTTAGATTCCTTGCAAACAGCTGGCCATTTACATCCTGTTAAGAGTGGAGGTGTCCTCAAGGTCACCTGAGTAGGGAAAATGTGTATGAAGCCTTCTTGGATATAGGATGTTTTTTGCCCTGTGTTCCTTCACCCAGACTGTTGAGGATGAGCCTGTGTTGTCTATATCTCAAATAGAAGCACAAATGGTTTCTGTAGTCTGCATTTTTTTCTGGAAATCCATTCATGCTCCCACACCATTCAAAAGGTGTTCATCCCAAAGTGCATGGATAAATATCTATGGAGATTCTCAGTCATCCACCCTATACATAGTTGTACATTAATTAGACCTTTCCTTCAGATCTTTGTTATCTAATGGAAATATTGGGGGGGTGGGGGCTGAAAGATTTGTGCTTGTATTTATTGAATGGGTGAAGGTGGGGGGGGGGTTTCTTTGCAGGAATCAAGGTAAATATCTAAGCCAAGAGTGGTGGTAGAGGGACAGTGAAGGGTTGCAAAAAAAAATTACTATCACGCTGTGGGCGTGGGTTATTTTGTCGGGATGGCTTGCCGGCCATGTGGCCAGGGGGTGGCTTAAAGGTCATGTGACTGCCTTAAAGGTGACCAACTTAACATCACTCTTGTCAAGGGTTTGGGTTAGGGTTAGGGTGCCTGGCCTCTCCTCACCTCAAAGGGATACAATTTCCCTATCTATTTACTACTACTGAACATCCAAAATATACTATTTAATTCTATGTACATATGCCATATGTGTACATACATATTACACACAGGGGCACATAAAAGTATACATGATCTACTATATAAACTGAATGTGTATGTATACACATACACACACACACACACACATACAGCTCTTCTAAAATTATACATATTTAACCTCATTTACTGTGATAGGAAAAACATACCCAGGGCGCAGAAGGGTGGAGGGAATCAAAATTTTTCTACTGGTTCTGCATACTTGACCGTATCCGTAGGAGCCTATCACTGGTGGTGGAATATTTGGCAACCTCGCCATCAAATAAAATTGTATTAATATGGTAACTCTGAATATTTTAGAAAAAGATTGGCCAAATTGATTTTTTAAAGTGTAAGTTGATGAAATAGATCTGACCACAATGTTACCTTTGCATCCAGACTATTGTTAAATGTTATACCTCATGATTCTTGACAAATGTATACACTGAGAGCATATGCACCAAGACAAATTCCTTGTGTGTGCAATCACACTTGGCCAATAAAATTCTATTCTATTCGATTCTATCTTATCCTATTAATTTGGAAATAATAAAAGGCTCAAGCACCTTATTCCCCATTACCCCATACAAATAGTCATACACTGACTCAAAACAATGTCATTTTCTAAAGAAAAAAAAAGAGAAATCATATTTCATATGATAATAAAGTTGGAGGTCTTCTGGTCCCACCCCATGTTGTAATTCAAAGAATGGAGGCTAGGAGGAATTGCAGTTGAACCCTCTACCCCAATGGCAAACCCGGCACTGATTGTCCATCTTCTTTAGTCCTGGCACCAAAGTTGCTCCTGAAGGTGAGGACTCCTCAGCTCCATAGAAACTGAGGACCAGATATCACAGCCTCAGCTCAAGGAAAGTCAGCCCCTCTCAATAGATCAAAGGCAGGTTGTTAATTCAATACTTTAAAAAAGTTTGCAGATACAAATTGCTCCTGCCGCTAGTATTACAGGAAGCAGGACATATGAGGAAAAGCTTATACACAAGGCAGTTTTGTTGAAGACACTAGAAATGTTAGAACTCTCAGAGATGTAAGGAAATATACAAAGACTTTGTGTATTTTTTTTTACATACCACCAGCATCAGATGGGAGAAATTTTATTTATTTATTTATTTATTTATTTATTTATTTATTTATTTATTTATTTATTTATTTATTTATTTATTTATTTATTTATGTGTTTGTTTGTTTTATTTGTTTGTTTGTTTGTTTGTTTGTTTTGTCCAATACACAATGAGGGTTTTAGTGGGTATATATCTATATACACATAGTAAAATACATGATGAAGGTTATAGAGGAGATACTCATAGTAAAATATATCTAAGAAATAATAGAAAAGAAGATATAGTAATAGAACATATCAATGAAAGAATAGAAGAAGAGATATAGGAATAGAAGAAAGGTATAGGAGATATCTGCATACAGAAGTAGAGACGGTTAAGCAAACAGCTGGTGCAACAGACGCAGAGTGTTCCCAAAATATGGTTTTCAAATCAAGATGGTGACAACAGTACAATCATCTATTTTTTTGAGAGTGTGTGTTGTACATATGACACAGATTTTTATTTTTTTTAAAATCAAGCTGGTGGCTACAAGTGCATCGTCACAAGTACCCTATTAATTTTTCTTAGCCGCACCCTTTGGGTATCTCCACAACAGATATATTTACTCACTTGAATACATTGCTGGAGAAAAACAGTGTGTACTGCTTTAAAATGTGGGTGTAGGTAATTAGAGTCAATATGTATGGAGAGAGAGAGAGAGAATGTCTGCATTCCTCCTCAGTACACTGAATCCTAGGGACACAGTAATTCCCAGAGAATGTTGAATTATGTTTGCATCATAATTGCAAAATAGGTAACCCTGGCAATGTTTGTTTAGATGCTGATGGTCCTGCTGAAGCTGGTAGAATGAATAGACACCTGCCTGATAGGGACCTGCTTTTGCTGGTGGTAAAGAGATTCTACAACCTTCATTTTGCTTCAAAAAGTTGCAAAGGTGAATTCACCCGAAATAGTGCAGTTTGCCAAAAGAAATGGCTTATGTCCTCCACAGAACAATGGCTCAGTGTTTCTACTACATGAATATCTAAAACGATAGCCTTGGATATTCATCAACTATGTCTGTGTCTAGAAAGAATCAAGAATTAATTATAGGATTATTTATTCATTCATTCATTCATTCATTCATTCATTCATTCATTCATTCATTCATTCATTGGATGTATATGCCAATTAATAAATAAGTTCCCTTCATTTGTAAAAGGTAATGCAAAATAATAAAACCCTGATTTCTCTCATAGTACATTTGAAAGGGAGAAGAGAGGAGAAAGTTTCAAGCAAAACTTCTATATTTTCCCCCCTCTCCCTTTCTTGCCACGAGAGCAGTTTGAAAGCACAAATAGGTGAAGCTGGAAGGTGACAGCTCCCTATCTTGAGTTTAGCTTTGGGCCTGTTTGACAAGCTTTCCCTGGAAAATTATTGGGGTGGCTGCAAGAGCCCACAAAAGGCTCCTCATGCCCTGCAGAGCAAAAATAGGCCATTTTATTTTTGTCCAGGGCCAAGTTTCCTCAGAGACCATCTCTTGAGGGACATTGACTAATGGAGAACAGCACTACAAAAATTAATAGGTAGAGCAAAAGTCAAGTGTATCCAATTTTGGACTCTCTGGCACTCCCTGTCTTTTCTCTTTTATTGTTTTTATCATTCTTATTTTTCTCTGGTAAGCAGAAGCCGCATGAATGGGACAGAGGATACCAGACATTAGAACTGGGGATCCCAAGTGAAATTAGGCTCAAAGTCACATTTGGTTCTAAGTCACAGGTTGAAGCGGTGCCATGAATATGGGCTACAAAACAAAAGAGAGGGTTTTGAGCAAATTTAAAAATGACAGTATTTATTGCAGCACAAGACTTTATTGACAAGAGATTATTCCATGAGGTACACTGTGAGTGAGGAAATTGCCAGAAGCTTGGATTTTGCTTTTCGTTGACAGTGTTAGAGGATGGTATAGTCACATGAACTACTGTACATTAGAATTTAAAAACAGGATGTACAATAAAGTGATCCTTTAAACAGAGCTTACAAAAGTAGTATGTCTGGTTTGGTGCTCCTGTTCTTCATCTGCATCCTCTCTGTGACGGAGCCACTGAAGTAGAGGAGCCAAGGGACAAGCTATGTTACCTGCTTCCTACAGAGTTATGCAACAGTACAGCTGACCACATAGAGGAAGGAAATGTGGGAAGCACCATTCCATTCACAGAAGCACTAACCCAACAACATGAGGTGCAGGGAAATTACAATGGTCTATGCAGCAAAGCACGTAAAGAGACAGATGAGGTGAAACACATACAGTCAGAACAATCACATCAGCTCGCATCTTCTGCCTTTCTGCAATGGGCCACTTCTGAGCCTGCAGGTGGATGATTACATGATTAAAATGCTTCCATCATTGATCAGAAAAACATACCTAGCATGCCAGGGAGAAAACTGGGCTCGAAGCCCTGGCACACTGGTCTTGTACATGCATCCATACATCCTTTTAGAAAGCAAAAGAGACAGGAAGTTTCCAAGTATGTGATCATCCACCTAGATCCTGGAAAGGTTGCAATAGTAGATCAACCTCCTGAGCATAACTTAGGTTTACAAGTGCCATCCCGGCAGGCTATTTACCCTGTAAATGTAGAGGATTGTAGGATCATTGCAGAGGAAGTGTGGGCAATGGTGGGCGCACTAAATTTTCAGAAAGTACTGTATGTTGTGTTGGTTGGGGTATGTGATAACAAGAGACTCTTCTGTTTCTTGAAGCAGGAAGTGACCTCTAAGAAACCTTAGCTGATTACTCTCTTGCTTGAGGAGCTTGTGGATGATACGATCTTCATGCTTGAAGACCCCCCACCATAGGTGTATCCGCCCCCTGTGAGGCTTCCAGATCCACTTAAGCTGCCACCGCTACTAAATCGGCTCACTTTTCCTCCTCCAATGCTAATGTGGCTGTGACCTCCGCCGCCACCACCACCAAGGCTTATTCCACTTGTTCCTCCACCGATACCATATCCAACGCCTCCTCCGGCTCCATAGCCAGCTCCGCCACCGGCACCGTATCCTCCTCCTGCTGCACCACTCACGGTGCTTGAGCTGCTGATCACAGCTGTGGGTTGGAAAACGATAGAGGAAGTCAGAGTTGGCCACTCAAAATGACAAAGGCGCTCTGTAATTTAATCAAATGCTAAATTGTGAACTTACAGATATTGACAGGGGTTTCAAACTCGCCCGACATCCTAAAGAGAGAAAACAAAAACAAAGTGTGGAAACAAAGGATTAATTTTACCATCCAGAAAATTTTGTAGCTCCCAGCATTTTTGTGGCTTTCATAATAGCATCACATTTGCTTCAAAATAGCTTCAAGAAGTCTCTCCTGAATCCTACAAATTTATCACTCAGGGCCAGAGAATCGGGTTATTAACTATGAGCTGTATATTTTCAGGATAATGAGATTCAACTACACATCTCTGTACTTTCATAAGTCATGGTTTTCCAACCAGTCCTATAGTAGTATTTAAGCTATCTCCTCCTTGGCTTTAGTCTTGTATCAACATACAGTGGTACCTCATCTTACGAACGCCTCTTCTAACGAACTTTTCAAGATACAAACCTGGTGTTTAAGATTTTTTTGCCTCTTCTTCCGAACTATTTTCACCTTACGAACCCAAGCAGCTGCTGCTGGGATGAAGGGGTTTCTTTTTTTCCCCTTTTTTGAAGAAAGAAAAGGGAGGGGCGGCTTGGAGGAGGAAAAATTTTGCAGAGAACAACATGCTTGCAAAGGCACTGAAAGGGTGTCTTTTGAAGAAAGAAAAGGGAGGGGCGGCTTGGAGGAGGAAAGATTTTGCAGAGAACAGCTTGCTTGCAGAGGCACTGAAACAGTGTCTTTTGAAGAAAGAAAAGGGAGGGGCAGCTTGGAGGAGGAAAGATTTTGCAGAGAACAACGTGCTTGCAAAGGTACTGAAACGGTGTCTTTTGAAGAAAGAAAAGGGAGGGGTGGCTTGGAGGAGGAAAGATTTTGCAGAGAACAACGTGCTTGCAAAGACACTGAAACAGTGTCTTTTGAAAAAAGAAAAGGGAGGGGCGCCCCCTTGCCTTTCTTCCTTCCCACTCACCCTTTAGCCTAGCCTTGCTTCTTCCACCCACCCCGTTTAGCTGCTCCTCCCTGCCCTCTGTTCGCCACCCTTCTAAAGTTTGGGATTTTCCTGAAGGACTTGCACGCATTATTTGCTTTTACATTGATTCCTATGGGAAACATTGTTTCATCTTATGAACTTTTCACCTTACGAATCTCCTCCTGGAACCAATTAAGTTCGTATGATGAGGTACCACTGTATTTGTCTTTCTGCTGTTCCAAATAATTTGCTCTGGAACTATGTATTGTTCGGTTTGTTTGTTTGTTTTAAACCTACCTACATTATTGACTAATTATTATTGTCCCCACCTCTGTCTTTTGGTTTTGTAGTCTATTCTGCATCTGACCAGAAAAGACAGCCCCCTTCAAAACTCAAATCTTGGCAATTGGTCTTTTGCACATGGAAATAGGCAAAAGAGTTTGATATCCTGGTCAGTACTTACCGGCACTCCTCTCCCTCTAGCAGGGTCCTGTATGTAGCAATCTCAACATCCAAGGCCAGCTTCACATTCATCAGTTCTTGATAATCGCGCAGCAGACGAGCCAGCTCATCCTTTGCTGCTGTTAGGGCAGACTGAAGGTCAAGCAACTTTGTCCGAGCATCTTTCAGGGCTAACTCCCCACGTTGTTCAGATTCTGCTAGAGTTGCCTGCAGGCTAGCAATCTGAGAAAGGAGACAAAGGTTCTCTTAAATACAGAGGTGGGTTCCTCCCAGTTTGGACCAATTCACCCAAACCAGTTGCAAACCTGAGCCGCCCCGAGTCTCCGGAGAGGGGCAGCATACAAATCTAATAAATTATTATTATTATTATTATTATTATTATTATTATTATTATTATTATTATTATTAAACAACTTCTGGTCGATGAGTGCAATGTATGCTTGCTGTTGCATGTGAATGAATGATTTTTAATGTTCCAGGGTTTTAGAGTAGTTAATTATATTAATTGGATTTTAGAGTTTGATATTGTATACTAATTTTTATTATATTGTGAGCCAACTCGAGTCCTCGGAGAGGGACGGCATACAAATCCAATAAGTAAGTAAGTAAGTAAGTAAGTAAGTAAGTAAGTAAGTAAGTAAGTAAGTAAGTAAGTAAGCAAATAGATAAATAAATAAATACATAAATAAATAAATATCATGTTTTGTGTACATGGATGCAATTGCCAAATATAAATTAATCACATAATTCATTAATTCAAAGCGGCAGGGACTTTTTACTTGAAGCACCAACATTAACTGAGTATGCTGCCAGCTCTGCTGGCTGCTGGCAGGCCACAACATGCTGTTTCTTTCAGAACCTTATTCTATGGTCTTGTTATTTTTTATTCGGTTAAAATATGTCTCCCTCCTCCCCACCCCCAAAAAAATTCCCAAGTAGTTTCCACATGAACTGGATAAAGCTAAAGTATTCAGGTGGAAAAATAAGGTGAGAATACCAAACCAGTGAAAGTGAGTAGTACAAAATGGGATTGTGGAACTGAAGTTGGCCTTGTCTGGGTGCCATCCGCCAAACAATGTCAGCTAGCAGGGCCACGGGGAACGGCCTTCTCTGTGGCCGCCCCAACCCTTTGGAGATCCATACCATACCCACCCCACCAGTTTTCCGGAAAGCCGTGAAGACTTGGCTTTCCTGACAAGCCTGGAATTAGGAATGACTGAATGTACAGAAAGTTTTTAAAAACTAAATAAGAATCCAAGATATTATTGAAATATCTTATGAATTGCATAAACAATGTGAATCTAGGCAGTTACAAGAGTTGAATCTTTGACCATTATAAATTAATTAATTTCTCCTTAGAGAAAGAAATAAAGAGAGTGGGGGGAGGGGAAAAATAATGCCTTACTGATTTTTTCAAACTTTCAATTTCGGAGCGAAGTCTTTGGATAAGCCGGCTCAAATCTGCAATCTCATCTTTAGATGATTTCAAGTCATCTCCATGTTTGAAAGCTGTACTTTGTAATTCTTGGAACTGAAAGTCAAAATGGAAAGTAATTATTTATTTATTTATTATTTATTAATCAGATTTGTATGCCGCCCCTCTCCGCAAACTCGGGGCGGCTAACAGCAATAATAATACAATGTAAACAGATCTAATATTTAAGTTAATTTAAAAACCCCAATTTAGAAACCAATCTTACATACTGACATACCATGCATACATTTTATAAGCCTAGGGGGAGGGAAAGTCTCAATTCCCCCATGCCTGACAACAGAGGTGGGTTTTTAGGAGCTTACGAAAGGCAAGGAGGGTGGGGGCAACTCTGATATCTGGGGGAGTTGGTTCCAAAGGGCCGGGGCCACCACAGAGAAGGCTCTTACCCTGGGTCCCGCCAAATGACACTGTTTAGTTGACGGGACCCGGAGAAGGCCAACTCTGTGGGACCTAACTGGTCACTGGGATTCGTGCGGCAGAAGGCGGTCCCGGAGATATTCTGGTCCAGTGCCATGAAGGGCTTTATAGGTCATAACCAACACTTTGAATTGTGACCAGAAATTGATCGGCAACCAATGCAGACTGCAGAATGTTGGTGTGACATGGGAGTATTTAGGAAAGCCCATGATAGCTCTCGCAGCTGCATTCTGCACGATCTGAAGTTTCCAAACACTTTTCAAAGGTAGCCCCATATAGAGAGCATTACAGTAGTCGAGCCTTGAGGTGATGAGGGCATGAGTGACTGTGAGCAGTGACTCCCGGTCCAAATAGGGCCGCAACTGGTGCACCAGGTGAACCTGGGCAAACGCCCCCCTCGCCACAGTTGAAAGATGTTTCTCTAATGTGAGCTGTGGATTGAGGAGGACGCCCAAGTTGCGGACCCTCTCTGAGGGGGTTAATGATCCCCCCCCCAGGGTAATGGACGGACAGATGGGGTTGTCCTTGGGAGGCAAAACCCACAGCCACTCCGTCTTATCAGGGTTGAGTTTGAGTCTGTTGACACCCATCCAGACCCCAAGAGCCTCCAGGCACCGGCACATCACTTCCACTGCTTCACTGACTGGCTGACTGGACAAGGGATGGAGATGTAGAGCTGGGTATCATCTGCATATTGATGATACCTCACCCCATGCCCTTGGATGATCGCACCCAGCGGTTTCATATAGATATTAAATAGTAGGGGAGAGAGGAAAGACCCCTGAGGCACCCCACAAGGGAGTAACCTAGAGGTCGACCTCTGACCCCCCACTAACACTGACTGCAATCGACCGGAGAGGTAGGAGGAGAACCACTGGAGAACAGTGCCTCCCACTCCCAACCCCTCCAGCCAGCGCAGAAGGATACCGTGGTCAATGGTATCGAAAGCCGCTGAGAGGTCAAGAAGCATCAGGACAGAGGATAAACCCTTGTCCCAGGCCCTCCAGGGATCATCCATCAGTGCGACCAAAGCAGTTTCCGTGCTGTAGCCGGGCCTGAATCCTGACTGCTGAGGGCCTAGATAATCGGCTTCTTCCAAGGACCGCTGGAGCTGGAGCGCCACCACCTTCTCAACAACCTTCCCCATAAAGGGAAGGTTGGAGACTGGGCGATAGTTGTTGAGAATGGCTGAGTCCAGGGAAGGCTTCTTGAGGAGGGGGCGCACAAGTGCCTCCTTGTAGGGATCCGGGAAGGACCCCCTCCTCAAAGAAGCATTGACAATCTCCTGGACCCAGCTCCGTGCCACCTCCCTGCTGACCGAAACCAGCCAGGAGGGACACGGATCCAGTAAACAGGTGGCGGAACTCACAGCTCCAATGGCCTTGTCCACTTCATCAGGTAAGTGGACAAGGCCATTATCACCTTGTGCATCTTAAATAAGTCCTCTTCACAAAATGGTCTTTATTCACATGCATAATATAGTTGGTATTGGTTGCAAATGTATGGGGAAAGAGTTGAGCGTCCGAAGTACTTGAAAAAGAATTGTCTTAACTTAATGTACAGAAAGCTCTAGTTTTTCTACAGAACAACTTCGGGACTGGGCGGCACAGAAATAATAAATAAATAAACAAATAAACAAACAAACAAACAAACAAACAAACAAACAAATAAATAAATAAAAAACCCACCCTGTTTTGCCTCAGAGAATTTCAAAATAAAATACTGTACTGTGTGTCTATGACAGTGAGCTCATAATAGGGCAACTCTATCAATATCAAAATGCCACTTAAATAGTTGAGCTAGTTTCAAACTAGATTTTGATTTTCTTTCTCTCTTCCTTACTTCCATTCTTTTTCTTTCTCTTTTCCTTCCTCTCTTTTTTCTATCTGTTTCTCTCTCTTCCTCTCTTCCTCTCTCTCTCCTTCCCTCTCACTCTTTCCCTCTCGGCTTCTGGGCAGGTTTGGAAAACTCTGAGTTGATGATGATTTTTAAGTGAGCGATTGCTCACTGCTCAGCTTAGAGGGAACTATGGCTACAAGAACAGAAATATATTTTCAATAAAGAAATGCATATATTGAACATAAATTTATATGCAGATGTGCTCTCAGGACAAAAACAGATTCTTGGGAACCATTCCAGGAAGCTGGAAGACTCGTAAAGACAAAAGAGCCAACTTACAAAAGGAGCAAAATGTACTTTTCCACTTGAGGCAAAACAGCAAGGCATACAGTACACTGAATGCCAGGCCATACCAGAAGTGGGTTCCTACCCATTTTAATCAATTCTATAAAACCATTAATAAACCAGTGACGATGTCATGGAGCCAGGTCTGCTGTGCCAGCATGTGGCCGCCGCCATCTTGTTTTTGGCTTCTACGTATGCTCAGAAGCAGGGGGGGGTTTTGCTTCTGCACATGCGCAGAAGTTGAGTTTTCAGCATTGTGCATGAACGCGCAGCCATGCAGTGCAGGAGGAAGTGAACCAGCAGCGAGATTAGTTAAAACCTACCCCTGGGCAGTACCATTTCTTTCCTAGCACCTGAAACATCTCATAAAAACACCCAAGATGGGGAAGGTTACATTTTAGAAAAATGAAATACAAATGGAAGGGATGGCGATCACTATTTATTGATAGTGGTTATCCACCAAACCATTTTTGGGTTTAATATGCACTATGTACATATTACACAAAGACAGTGCTTCCTGTATCTTGTGGAATGGATTATATCTTTAAAAAATGAACCTCTTTGGGCAGCCCTGAAAACCATTGTTTGATTTCCTTGGCTAACTTTCTGGACAAAATGCTAGTTGGGTCTTTCAGATTTCAGCAGTTCTTAACAGTGTTCCCTCTAATTTTTTTGGGGGGGGTGGCCGGAAAAGTATAGTGTCTGAACGGCAGTCCCTTTAGGACTGGGCGGCACAAAAATAATAAATAAACAAACAAACAAACAAACAAATAAATAAAAAACCCACCCTGTTTTGCCTCAGAATAAAATACTGTACTGTGTGTCTATAACAGTGAGCTCATAATAGGGCAACTCTATCAATATCAAAATGCCACTTAAATAGTTGAGCTAGTTTCAAACTAGATTTTGATTTTCTTTCTCTCTTCTTTACTCCCATTCTTTTTCTTTCTCTTTTCCTTCCTCTCTTTTTTCTATCTGTTTCTCTCTCTTCCTCTCTTCCTCTCTCTCTCCTTCCCTCTCACTCTTTCCCTCTCGGCTTCTGGGCAGGTTTGGAAAACTCTGAGGATGATGATTTTTAAGTGAGCGATTGCTCACTGCTCAGCTTAGAGGGAACTATGGTTCTTAATTCAGGAGCTTCAGAGAGCATTTGATTCCGGTCTAAATATTAAACTGCCTCAGAGATTTGGTTTATAATTGAGGGGACTTTTTTTGTTTTGTCATTCAAGTTGAGTTGAATGTTGAGTTGAAATGACATCTGCTTTTGCCAGAGATACTCACCTTAGATTGGTACCACGCCTCAGCTTCAACTCTGCTCCGATTGGCAATATCTTCATACTGAGCTTTGACTTCAGCAATGATGCTGTCGAGGTCCAGATCTCGGTTGTTGTCCATTTGCAGAATAACATTTGTCTCCTTAACCTGCGAGTGCAGCTGAGCCAGCTCCTGTGGGAGTTACAAACAATATGCAATTGTTAAGGGGAAAGCTCTGATGCAGAACCATGACAGAGCGTGCTCGTTCCCTTGGATTAACTTGTTAGACATGTGTCTACATTGAAAGGCGTTCACAGGGAAATAATTATATGAATGACTTTCAAATAAAGATTCCAGATCCTCTACCAAAGCAGACATGCCAGGGGATGCAATCCTTCACAGATGGGATTTCTATCATTATCATTTGGAATTCTCAGTTTCACTTTGTCCATAGCTTTCAAGGTAGAAATGTCAACAACCACCGTTCACTTCCATGGGGAAAAGATGTGATGCTTGTTGGCTTCACATGATGGGAGATGTGAATTTCTTTCTGAAAGCCCATTAAGTTGTCCACCTTTTTAGGTAACCTTGCAACGTAGAAAGGTCCCTCTTGAGCTCACCCCACACAAGCAATCCGATAAGGATGGATTTGAAAGGAGCTATTTAGGGTTAATAAATTCATAAGCCTTAGGGCAGTGTTTCCCAACCTTGGCAACTTGAAGAGATCTGGACTTCAACTCCCAGAATTCCCCAGCCAGCAAATGCTGGCTGAGGAATTCTGGGAGTTGAAGTCCAGATCTCTTCAAGTTGCCACGGTTGGGAAACACTGACGTAGGGCAGCTTTTATTATAACAGGTAAAGGACAGGTTTATGCAGGCAGTAAAACACAGTCAGAAAGCTATACATTGGATGGCATGCATTGCTCTAGCAGGGAAGTATTACATGCATTTAAAATGCTTTTGTTGGACACATATTGGAAAATGAATTTGCTTTAGGTGCTAATAGGTATAATAAGGCAGAAGTGATGCTTACCGCATCGAAGAGTGCTCTTAAGAACTGGATATATTGAGTCAAGGAGTCAGACTTGGATCCCAGATCAATCTTGTGCATATATGAGCCATCCACATCCTTAGGGAGAAACATACGAGTACTATCATAGTCTGGACAGAGCAGGCAATGATGGGTCAGAGCTTTAACACAGAGATTCCCACTTTAAGGCTTTTTAAGGAAGCAATATTCTATGCTGGTAATATACCTGGTATCAGGCGAGGATTCCAACTTACCGCCACTAACGGTGCTGATGTGCACGAATCTCTGGGTGACTGGCGCACATGTGCGTGCATCTGATGGGCGCACACATGCATTGCAGTGAGGTTTGGCTTCTGCACATGCACAGGAAGAAAATCTCACAAGAAAACATGCGAGTGTGCAAGATTTCACCCATTTTTTTGCTTCCACGCATGCATGGAAGCAAAAAATTGCCAAAATCTCTCATGTGCATGTCCTCTCATAAAATTCTGCTTCCTGCACATGCACTGAAGCCAAATCTCACTCTGAATAAGCACCCATCCATCGGTCATCCGAAGCTGCATGCGCAGCTCCATTTCTGCTGCTGGTGCAGCATGCCCCCCCTCCCCTTGCTGGTATATATACTACCTGGTACATAATATAGAACAAAGCATTACTTACTTATTTGTTCAATGAAAAGCTCACTTTCTGGAGCTCAAGCCTGCATTGTGCTTCCTAGCATTCCATACAAGAGCCACCCTATAGGGTAGGTTGGGTTGCTAGAGAGCCAAAGGCCCAAATTTATCTTGTGAGCTTCCGTGGATGTGGGTACACTGCAAACAAATTATCTCCGAGACCGCCTTCTGCCGCACGAATCCCAGCGACCAGTTAGGTCCCACAGAGTGGGCCTTCTCCGAGTCCCGTCAACTAAACAATGTCATTTGGCGGGACCCAGGGGAAGAGCCTTCTCTGTGGTGGCCCTGGCCCTCTGGAACCAACTCCCCCCAGAGATTAGAATTGCCCCCACCCTCCTTGCCTTTCGTAATCTCCTTAAAACCCACCTCTGCCATCAGGCATGGGGGAACTGAGATATTCTTTGCCCCTAGGCCTCTACAATTTATGCATGGTATGTTTGTATGTATGTTTGGTTTTATAATAAGGGTTTTTTGGTTGTTTTAGTATTGGATTGTTATATGCTGTTTTTATCACTGTTGTTAGCCGCCTCGAGTCCACGGAGAGGGGCGGCATACAAATCCAATAAATAAATAAATAAATAAATAAATAAATAAATGAATGAATGAATACATACATACATACATTCATACATAAACTGGCTCTACCCACTTTTAGCCCAATAACTTAACCCTTACCCCACACTCATTCACAATCTGTAGTGATATCAAATACAGCAGACAGTGCAAGAATACATCCCTATAATTAAACTGCACTTTTAGAAAATAAAGATACCCAGGTTACCCAGAAACTAACATTTATACGTAACATTTATCGTAATGCATAGATATGTGAATTTTTGGAAGTTTTTAAAATGTGCTAATAACAGCAATCTGCATCTCTGTCCTAAGCGAAGCTGCACCTCAATGGTTCAAAAAGGCTGGCATTAGATTTAACACAGGTAAAGTGGTAATTGTGAATGCCAGGCATGTCAGATTATTAATTTTAGTGCTGCAAATAGATGTGTAAGTGCAAATGTTTATGAGTGGGGATTTATAAGAAATAAAAAAATATGATTGTAGCTTTTATATTTCCATGTGTTAATATGTGAATGGAATGGAATGGAATGGAATGGAATGGAATAGAATAGAATAGAATAGAATAGAATAGAATAGAATAGAATAGAATAGAATAGAATAGAATAGAATAGAATTTTATTGGCCAAGTGTGATTGAACACCCAAGGAATTTGTCTTGGTTTACATGCTCTCAGTGTACAAAAAAATAGTTTGTAAAGAATCCTAAGGCACAACACTTAATGATAGTCCGAGTACAAATAAGCATTTTTTCTATTCTATTCTAATATTCTAATATGAACAACTTACTTTTTTGAGCACCACAAAGTCATTTTCGCAAGCTGTCCGTTTGTTAATTTCATCCTCATATCTGTAATAGGAATAAATTATTACTAGTACTGGTAATATTATCTTTATTCAATCATTGTTTCAGGTTTATACAAAATCTTTACAAGCCTTATTGAATATATAACCTTATGACAATTTTCTATGGTAAATGAAATCAGGAGATCATTAGCAATAGCAATAGACTTTATATACCGCTTCACAGTGTTTTACAACCCTCTCTAAGTGGTTTACAGAGTCAGCCTATTGCCCCCAACAACTTTGGATCCTCATTTTACCCACCTCAGAAGGATGGGTCAAATTTGAGCCTGGTGAAATTTGAACTGCCAAATTGCAGTCAACCATCAGTCAGCAGAAGTAGCCTGCAGTACTACACTCTAACCACTGAGCCATCGAGACTCATACTTGCCCTAATTATCAGCAGAAATTCTATACTTCATATGACACTATTATACCTGGCCAGATGCTATGCACAGGACCATACATGGCAAATTAACTAGGCATAAATTGAAAAAAGACTGCCCAACTGCAAATAATGAGGAGGGAAAGCAAATCATGAAACTATGGTGAAAAAGATTAGCGTAAGAGTAGCTGCAGGAAGGCATCACACACAGAGATGGGTTCCTCCCAGTTCAGAACGGTTCGTCCGAACTGGTAGCAACCTGCTGGTGATGTCATAAAGGGAAAACGTTTTTTTTTAAATTATTTTTAAAATGATGGGGTCCATGGATCAGCACCAACTGAATCGGTTCTGATCCATGGACCCCATCATTTTTAAAATAACTTTAAAAAAACTTTTTCCCTTTAAAAAAAATTTCTTCTGAGCATGTGCAGAAGCTGAGTTTCTGGCACTGTGCATGCAATCACTATCTTGTTTTCAGCGTTTGGGAAGGTTTTGGCACTTTGCATGCGCGCACACACAAAGCATGCATGTGCCCACGAGGTGTGTGGGAGGAAGTGAACTGGGAGTGAGGTAAGTTAGAACCTATCCCTGATCATGCATTGCTTTGCCTTCTTGACAGACGTCCACATCATCCAACCAACATCATCCACCCAACATCACCTCTTCACTTTTACTTACTTGTTCTTGAAATCTTCCACCAGCTCTTGTGTGTTCTTCAGTTCTATGTCCAAATGGTTTTTGTCATTGCACAGGCTGTCAAACTGCCTTCTAAGAGCTTCAATGTAAGCCTCATAAATAGGTTCTAGATTGTCCCTTAGTGCCGGAGAGCCTTGTTGGTACAGAAGATCCCATTTGGTTTCCAGGACTTTATTCTGTTGCTCAAGGAATCGCACCTAAAACCCAACAAGGAAAGGAGAGAGAAGAGGGACTTTGTTATCTTTCTTGAAGAATTGGCTGGAATCCATATGTTCATTTTGCGGATTAGTCCCTACCTTGTCTTTATAGCCCTCTCTCTTCCACTCATCCCTGTAATAACACTGTGAAATAGACAGGACTCAGAGAGAATGACTAGACTAAGACACCAAGTTAACTTCCATGGATTCGCTGGGAGCTGAACATGAATTTCCCTAGAGCCAATGCAATTCTTTTATCATTCCTTATCAGGTCAGGTGGAAAAGCCCTGCTGAATCTCTGCTGATTTCCCCATGGAACGGTATTCTCCATGTCCCTTCTGAGACAGAATAACAGAGTTGGAAGAGATTTTGGAGGTCTTCTAGTCCAATGTCCTACTCAAGCAGGAAACCCTATACCATTTCAGACAAACATTGTCCAATCTCTTCTTAAAAACCTCCAGCCACAACTTCTGAAGGCAGACCATTTTGTTGATTAATTGTTTTATCTGTTTTGTCCTCCTGAAGAAAAACACCCTTCCTTAATCCTTTCTCTCATTTTAAAAATTTAAACAGTTTTGAAATGAATTTCTGCACAATTTCACAGCATCAATATTTTACCTAAATGCACATAGATATGTGTATGTTCGCACTATGAAATTTTAAATCACCGGTTAATTAAAATTCATCAAAGATGCAAATATTCTGTTTTAGATAGATAGATAGATAGATAGATAGATAGATAGATAGATAGATAGATGGATGGATGGATGGATGGATGGATGGATGGATGGATGGATGGATGGATGGATGGATGGGGTGGGGTGGGGTGGGGTGGGGTGGGGTGGGGTGGGATGGGATGGGATGGGATGGGATGGGATGGATAGATAGATAGATAGATAGATAGATAGATAGATAGATAGATAGATAGATAGATAGATAGATAGATAGATAGATAGATAGATAAATGAATACTGCATTTTACACCTATATTTTGTTTCTATAAAATCCCAGCAATATATATTATTAGAAATGATTTGGACATGAAATGAAGTAGGAAAGCCAAAATATTCACCTTTTGGGAAGCATACAAATCAGGATTAGGCAATCCTGACTTCACTCTTAACCTAGTCAACATAATTCCATCCCTACAGTTGCATTTAAGGCTGCTAATTTGATTAGTGGGGCCTAAGAGAGTCACTCCTGGGGACCAAATGATACCCTCATCTAACTTTTAGGCTGAATCCTCTTAGGTTGAGATGTAGATGAATGAACTATTTGACAAACCAAGAATAAGTCTTTACAGCAGTGGAAACCTCATCTGGTCTCTACATTTTTAAGGGCATTGGGTATTTTTAGACTTGCCTTTGCTGCTTTTCATTATTTTTAAAGGTTTTAAAACATTTTTCATTTTTTATTTTTACTTCATTGGCTCACTAGTCAGAAAACCGTAATTCCTATAACACCCTGTTTCCCCCCAAATAAGACATCCCCTAATAATAAGTACAATCAGGCTTTTGAGTGCATGGCAATAAGTCCAAACGCTTATTTCAGGGTTCAAAAAATATAAGACAGGGTCTTATTTTGGGGAGAAATATTGTAGCTGCACACTGCCTGAAATCACTTTGTTTTATTCTATGATCTGCCGCAATTAACAGACAAAAGCTTATTATTCTGCTACAAAATCTATAAACCAATAAAATAAAATAATTTTAAAGAAGTTGTGTTTCAGGTACATTATGCTTTGGAGCTGGGTATGATTCAAAAATTATTCAGAAGGCCTTCAAAAGCAAATCTGTACCCCTCACTAATTCATTAAATCAGCTATGATTTCCCCCCCACTCCTCCAAATTATACCCAAGCCAAGCCTGGGGAGGGGGAGATGTGACTGCTTTAAAAGCCACATTATTGATGTGGCTGCTTTAATAAATCCACTCAGTGGCCAAAGCAAAGGATAGTTTTTCAACTGGTTGGACTGATGCTGAATAAATATGGGAAACCATGTTTAATGACGATGCACCTGGAATAAATTTGGGAAAGAAGAAAAGCTGAAAGATCAAAGTAGCTCTTATCTTTCTTATTCATATTTAAAACCTCTTAAGATAAAATTAGAATGGCTTATTGTTTGAGATGGAGCATTTATTAAAGTTCATTAAAGAATGATATATCTTTATAGTCATCCAATGTTCTAATTGACATGCTCTCCCCTGCTCCACACCTTCCAGAATTCAGGCTTTTAAACTGTGAGAATAAAATGTTCATTGTGACTCTGCCAAATTTCCTGGGTGGCCTTGGGCAATTGACTATCTCATCAGAGCAGCTCCTTCATCTCTGAAACAAGAGTAATGGATAATGAGGAACTTAGCCTTGAGGGATGTTGTAAGACTTAACGAGATAATGATTTTCAATCTTGGCACCAAACTGTAGTGCAGTTGCCAGATGATACTCAGACGTGGTGCTCAGAAACCTTTGGATTTTGCATGGGAAAAATTACATTTCTTATTTAGCCAGAAGGGAAGGCCATATGTCTCTTAATAGGGAAATTTGGGTCTCAAAGGAGCACTCTTGCAAACACATGCATGGATTAATAACTGGAAAAATGAAACAGCCCATTAGATACTCAGCTGTGAAGTAAATTAGATGTTAAATGTACTGAAGAAATTGTGACAAAATTCTGTCAGTTTTGCCTTTATTCCATAGTAATAAATTGAACGACATCATTTGCATTTCTCCTATTTGGATATTCAAAGGTAAGAATAAGAGGGAGAAGGAATGGGAGAGGAAGAAGTGAAATAAACGTCTTTGCTTTAAAAAATGGATATTATATAAGTGCAAATATGGTTATGCTGGAATACACAAGCATGCATTAATTTTGATGGACCAATGTGGAAACAGGATGCATTAAATTTTTAAAAAAATCATAAGCTAGAAAAAGTGAAGCAAATAAATCTTTCCCACCCAAATTCTGGTTTATTCTGACTGAAAGGACAGAGCATCCTGTGGAAAGTAAGGAAGTCCAAAGCCATATTTTAGATCTTTGCAGATTAAGCATGGCCAGTTCACAGCGACAATATTCCCCATTACATTTTTATATATGCAAATCCGGAACAGGTTTGCCAAGTGACAAAATTTTTCAATAATAGTTGCATCCACCTTTTTTCTCCAGAACTATTCATTGGGAACTCAGCCATGAGAGCTGTATACTGCTACTTGGAAATACAAAATTACATAGGACTGGCAGCACTTTTCATTCATTTTATCCTTAATGTGAAAATCTCAATAGAGAATACCGTCTCCCTCATTCCGACCAATCAGGCATTTACAGTTGGGGTATCTCTCTGACCTTCCTGCCAATCAGCTCAAAGCTCTGTTGGGAGAATTGGCGCTAGACTTATGGTTGGGGGTCACCACGACACGAGCAACTGTATTAAGGGGTCGCAGTCTTAGGAAAGTTGAGAACCACTGATGTAGAGGCTCTGGAAAGAATGCCAAGAAGAGCAGCAAAGATGATTAGGAGACTGGAGGTCAAAACATACAATGGTTGCTGGAATTGGGTCTGTCTACTTTAATGAAAAGAAGGACCAGGGGAGACATGATAGCAGTATTCCAATATTCAGGGGTTGCCACAAAGAAAAAGGAGTCAAGTTATTCTACAAAGCCCCTGAGGGTAGAACAAGAAGCAATGGGTGGAAACTAATCAAGGAGAGAAGCAATGAATGCTCCAACACTGGAAGATTTTATGAAGATGTTGAATAACCATTTGTCTGAAGTGGTGTAGGGTTTCCTGCCTAAGAGGGGGTTGGACTAGAAGACCTCCAAGATCCCTTCCAACTCTGTTATTCTCTAAGAGGAATATCTTAGAATATCATTTAATATTGTCAACAGAGGACTAGGATAAAATAGATTAATATTGTACAAGAACCTGAAGAAATGTCATGGGGAAGATCAGAACCTTTTATCTATCAACTCAGAATGCAGAACACAGCAGCAGCAGCAGCAACAAAAAAGGATTTAAAGTACAAGAAAGTAGGTCATGTATGGAGTAGGGGAAGTCATATGACAATAAGAATGGTTTGATAATTGAGTAATCCGGCAATGGGGGAAAGGTAGCTGGACTGAAAAAGAAAAAAGAAAGGGAAACAAAACTGAACTGAGATGAGGTGAAGCAAAAAGTTAATTAGACAGGAAAGGGTTAAATTCACCAGGGCGGCACTGTTCCCTACTCAGAAAGCTCCCTATAGAATTGTACCTTTCAAACTTATTCTTGATAATAAATTTGGATTTCTGCAATGGGCAGATGGTTGGACTTGGTCTAAAATAATCCCATCCAAATCTATAATTCTATACCATACCATGACTTGAATGAAGACATCTGCCAGGGGTTGTTTTGTTTTTTTGGAAAGCAATGAATGAGTGCTTGGCAGAAAATTTACTAGGCACGTGTCAAGTACAGATTTAGTGAAGGGAAGGCATACAGCCCTTTAGCTGTTACTGTGGTATGCCCCTGTACAGTATATTGATGGAAGGGTTTAGAAGAGAGCTATATAGAAAACCCAATGAGGAAAATATCGAAGTATTAATTAGATTTCCATAGGGCTAGATTTTCATTTTCAGAATGTTATATTGTACAGGCAGCCTTTCCTGACCTGTTCCATTTTAATCTAAGGGAAGGAATAACATAATTTTAAATCTCTTTAATATAGGATACTTGATTCCAGTTTGCAAAGTATAGGTCATTAAAGCAATTTAATTTTTAATATATATTTGTGTGTTTGTGTGTCCAAGACAATCTTGACCCATGGTGACTGCTTTGACTAATTTTCAGGTTGACATTGTCCACAACCTAAGAGAGAGTTATGTCACTTAGCTATTTTCATATCCAAGACAGGAGTAGAACTCAAGGCTTCCCAAAATCTAGCATGATGCTTTTTTAGCCACTGTACCAAGTTTATTTTTATTTATTTCTCTTACATCATCATCATAATACCATGGTGAAATAGTTTATAAATACTAGCCATAAATGTTGCGTAAAACATGTTATGAAGATAAACGTGAAACATGATTCTCACATTCACGTGGTCATAACAAACCTGTGATTAAGGAACATCTAAGAATGAAGTTGTATATGTCATTAAGACTATACTATTAACTGCATAATTCTTTAGAAGAACCATTTATATTAATCAAATGAGTCTTCAAATCACTGCTATCAAATTAATCCCCAAATGTGCAATAAAATGTAGCATGCCTACTTCTCTCACCCTTAAATTCCATCAATTTCAACAGCTCTGCATTTTAACTTTCAAATTCTAAAACCCTTTTAAAAAGTCACAATAGTTCACTTTCCCTCAGTTGAAATGCATGCAAAGCAGTCCTTCTTTAAAAAGCTTTTATATTTCTTTTACATGTAGAAAGTAAATTCTCTATCTCAAAAACGTTGTAGGTTTGCTTTGCTTAAATTCAGCTTGTGTTTACCTAGCAGGCTGTCCTCTTATGAGAAAAGGTACCATATAAAACAATGTTTAGAAACATAGTCCAAAGAGAAACCAGCTCTTTGAAAAAGTGATGATTAATCTAATCATTTTGGAGACAATTAGCTTTTCAGGAATTCAACAGGTGTATTGACTAGATGGACTAGAATAGATTTAAATCAATGTCACTATAACATTTTATTTGAAAGAAGCTGCCATACATACTAAGTGAAGCCAGGAATGAATTTAACAAGTATTGTGGGGGTGGTTGCTACATCAGACACTAATCTTTAGATCAGTGTATCTCAACCTCAGCAATTTTAAGATATGTAGACATTAACTCCCACAATCCTGAGAGTTAACTAGAGAATTCTGGGTATTGAAGTCCATACATCTTAAATGACTATGTATCCCATGACTAGATATCTTTTAAGCTAGTATTATTACAAATGCCTGACCAACTTTCTTTGACAATTTCCAAGGAAAACTACAAATCTTTCACATTTATAGTTAATTTCATTACTGAAATAACTTCCTAGTACTTAATTTAAATGCACAATTTAAATAAAGTTACTAGTTCTTTTCTCAAAAGTAGCTTCCCACCATCTGGTGTTCTCCAGATAGATTGGATTACGAATATCATCATTCTCAGACAACATAGACAAAGGGATGAATAGAAATTGCTGTCCAAAATACATGAAGGAAACATGATTGAGGAACATTGCCCTACAATTAAAGCAGCAGAAACTCTAATCATTATAGTTTCAGTCCTTTTGTCATCTTTGTGAAGTCATAAGCAATACAAATCCTGAGCAGCGTCATTCAACCTCCAGGTTCTTAAAGAAAACCTCCCTTGTTTCTTATTTTCAGAATAGCCTTGAACCCCTCATATCTTCCTAGTGGTTTTTTTTTAAATACAATGTTCTCCATGCCCTCCATCTTACCTTGTCAATGAAAGAGGCAAACTTGTTGTTGAGGGTCTTAATCTGTTCCCTCTCTTGCACCCGGACTCTCTGAATCTCAGGATCGACCTCCACATGCAGAGGAGTCAGTAAGTTCTTATTCACTATAACATTGTGGATTCGCCCAGGTGGGCAAGGCGCTGAGCCTGAAAGTACATATCCTCCACCACCGCCACCACCACCAAAGCCTCCAACATGACTACCTAGGCCAATGCCACCGCCAACCCCACCACCAAAGCCTCCATATCCTGTGGTATAACTGCTGAATCCCATACCACCACCCAAGCTTCTTCCAAAATGACCTCCTGCACCACCACCAGAAGCTAGGCCCATAGAAATCCTCTTGCTTCCACCACTGCCGTAGAGACTTCTGCTGCCAAAGCCACCACCAAAAGATCCCACTCCTCCGATGACCGAGGTCGAGCTGTTGCCCACTCGGAAGCCACTGTTGGAGACAGAGTAGTTCCTCCTTCCCCCCGCTGAAAATGATCTGGAACTGAATTGTCGGTTCATGGTGCGTCTGTGAGAGGGAGAACGGCAAGGGTGTGAAGCAGAAACAGAGGAGTAGAGATTAGAGGAGACCAAGAGCCCCCCTGTGATGTGGAAATGGGAGATGTCTCCTTATATGCATTCGAAATCTTGGGCTTGGTTGCATGGGAATGAGAAGAGGAAGGCAAATATTCAAGGGCTTGGCTTGCCTTCAAGCAATGAGTTCTACAGTAACGGCCCAACATCAAGTACAACACACCTATCCGATAACTTTAATTTGTCCAAATTGCTTGCCTTGCAATACCAGCTCATTTGCATCCCTTTCATGTTCACCATTACCATGTTTGCTTTCTTCAAAGAACTTTAAGCTATGGTACACAACTGAAGATTAATGCAAGGGGGGTACAGCTGAGGATACCTCCCTCTGTGCCAACAAATACTGTTGCACATAAAGTGCAAGGCACACAGATCTGGGTGTGTGATGCTCTGCAGAAGTTTGTAGAAGTCTCCAGAGCCGATCAGCAAGATGGCAGAGAGAGTTCTAAAGAAACATTCAGGGCTAGAAAACTCTTCAAAAGTTCATTTTTAGAAGGGGAACCCCTCAACACCATTTTGTGTATTTGTGTGTACGTATTTGTGTATGTTTATTATGAATCATATAACTGGTGTCATGAGGAATCTGCAAAAGAAGAATTAACCATGCTGCACCCCCATATCAGTTTTTTCTTAACGTTAGTTTCTTTGGATGCATTCACCTGCAATTTTGACAAACTACCACTATCACAAGCAATGTTCAGAAGATGAGTTTTAGGCTAAATACTTGAAGAGTATCAAGGTGAGAATCACTGATTTTCTACAAATCCATGTAAATGGCTCAGAAATGATAGATTGAGCCATTTGAGCAACCCCATGCTTTTCTTGGGGTATAGCATCATTAGGATTATACAATATTTTATCGAGAGCTATTGTGTGTGGCATTACAACATGGGTATTTGATTTAAGGAATACTATAAGCAAGTTCAATTTAAATCACAAGTTGTTTTCAAGGGTGATTTCAGGACTTTGGGGTGGTTTGGAATACCATGTTCAGCTAAATGTTTCCAGGTTCTATTCAAGCAATACTAAGTACTCTACTAAACCGCAACAAGTCATAAAAATTTCCTTAATTGCAAAGAAACTTGAGGGCAAGAATGTCTTGCATCTGAAATATTATGTATTTAAATCATGATCCTTGCCTGCCTGGGCACAACATGCAAGGAACAGAGATCTTTATAAAAGTTATTTCCCAAGCTTGCATAGAAACAAATGCAACCAACACAAAGCATCATTAGAAAAGCTGAAAAAAATGTGTACAATATGATCTAGATTCTGGCTTTTTCCCCAGGCATGTCGTAATGGGAAGAGAGAGAGAGAGAGACTCTTATTAGATCTTTCATGCTACTTTCCATGTGGTCTTCTCTTCTGAATACATATAATTCTTTGTGTTGTTAAAATGTTCCTTATGTTTTGAACATGTTATGGTGATCATAGTGTGATAGCCTTATACTGTAAATATAATAGACAAATTAATAATCCCAAGCAATTCCATTCAAACCACCCCCAAAAAACGTTCTCCTCTGATCAAGTGATGACATTAACTAAGTAATTTAATTCAACCAGTTGGGATGGATAAAATCAGGGAGAAGCTAAAAGTGGGAAAGCAAAATGAAAAATGTAACATGTCCTCTTCAGAACCAGATCTATTAAAATGTCTTTCTTAACTGGTCTTTCATAACTGCACACATTACAAGTGTACACTTGCTTCTCACACCTTTCCCCATAGGCCCTGCACATTTTCAGAGTAGCCATTATCTGGGTGGGCAAATTATGGATGTTTATGTTAATTGATGGATGTTTAAACTTGAAGAACAATTTGATCAGGAGCTGAGCTATGACTGGTATCATCTCAAGTACTGTGAAACTCAATTGCCTGTGTACATCTCAAAGGTCTCACTTCTTTCTCAGCCACAAAATTCCTGCACCGATGGCCTGGAAAAAGATACCTCACATGAATTTCTGTTTTGAAGACATCTTCTAAGGTGTCACCTTTGGTGAGAGGGGTCAAACACCTCCAATGGAGGTGACATGCTGTTCCTCTATTTCCAGATTTAAAGGGATGGATGTTGTTATTTTAAAAGCCTAAATGGCTTTAGGAAAATAGAAGAGAGGAAAGGTAGATCTGTGTTTCAGAATTTGGCTTGGACGGGAAATGAACACTCGGACACCAAGCTGGGTAAAATGGGTCACTTTATTAAATATTAACAAAAAGACCTGCAGCGGTCGTTAAAAGGGGGCGGAGTTTCCTGAACACAAACATACTTGGGCAATTAAATGGGCGAACTCCATGCCAGGTCAGGGTGAGGCATGCCCCGCCCATACCCAGCCCAAAAGCCATGCCCAGCATGTGGGAGGGCTCACCCTGCATGACCCGGAACCAGAAATGACGTGGGTGAGCCCCAAGGGCACCCCCTTCACACCGCTCCGTCCGTGGAGGAAGCATGAGTTGTGCGACGAGGGTGCCAATCATCTTACAATAGATGCCCAAAGGAGAACACACAGTTGCTACTGATACCCTTTCCGCCCCGTTTCTGCCATATAGTGACCAAGTATATATACATCCAATTGTTGAGTCAAAACCTATTTACATACATATGCTCCTAATAACCTCAAATCCTTCTCCTCATCCAGGATGGACTAGGCGAAAAAACAATCTGTAGCAAATGCTATAAGATTGCAAAAAATTCCTACTCGCCCCCAAACCAGGCGACCTATAAAAACACCCTGGATTGAGTGGAGGGTGGGTGGGTGCCTGCTCGGTGGTAAGCTCGGGGGGCAAGTGAAGCCGGGGGGTGAGAACCAGCCCTGATAAAGGGTGCACTCCCCGCCCCCGGCCTCCCAGAATACCCGAGTAGCCAATGGGTAGTCAGGGGCGTTCCCACACTACTGCGGTGAACGCCCCCAGCTGATAGGCGGTACCGAGTTGGTTCCCACCATTGGCAACTGTCGGCTGGGTGTTAAATCGACCAGCCTCTCATATTCTGCACAAGCCTAAGTATGAGTAGAAAACGTTCACAGGAGGCCAATTTTCTCCTACTCCTTTTCACACTTATCATTTTGAAGATCTTGTCAACTCTCTGTGACAATTGTCTTTCCCCTCAGCAGCATCCATAACAAACCACAAAATGATGACGTGTACACAATGGCATTTTGATAGAAATGACACAATTACATACTTGTATTGTTACTTCTGACTCAAGTATGTCAGCAGCACATTTTTCTGCCCATTCTTGTTAACTCTACCTCTGTATGTTTTATTGTGTAAAATTATTAGGTAACCTATTTCTACACAATGAACCTTTCTTACATTTATCCTCAGGTATTCAGTTCTCGATTCCACATGACAAAATGGGTAAGACATACTCTTATGCAATGCCATTTTAATTTCTGTTGATAAACAGTAGAGTACAGATTACTAACACTTTCCACCACCATTAATACAAGTTTGAAATGTCTCCATCCAGTTCACCATCTTTTTACTACTTTTTAAAGGTAGTATAAAGATACAAAAATAGATTTTAAAAACTTGTTTTGATTTTTTTATCATTTATGTATAATTTGCAATCACATTCTCACAATTTTTCCTGTGAAACACAATTACCTTGCTTCTTGTACTTTGTTTTTCAGATCTACACCAAGTATATTGTAATCTATTTAATATTTGCTGAAAGTCAATCATATTCTCAGCCAACAACAGGGCATTATCAGCATATAAAATCCACATGACCCCCAGCCAAACTTTAATGGCACCACAAACATTCCATTAATACATATAACAACCAAGGAGACATAACTTATCCTGTATTTTATTCTGTTCTGTGTTGAATCATTCATTAAGCATTCTATTTATTCTCACAGATGCTTTTCTTCCATCATATATTAGCCCAATCACATTCGGCATCCAAATTTCTATTTCATATTTTTAGAATATTCCATAATTCAAGCCTATTCATTTATCACACACTTCCTCTAAGTCAACAAAGTGGGTAAACTTTGTCTCTTGCATTCATGCATTCTTTACTGAATTCCCTTTTATGAACCTTAATCCCTTAATTCGGGGGAGAGTTAAGGCAGGACTGGATGGTGTTGAGTGTGATCATTTTTCTTTGCACTGTAGGGAAGAAATACCTGCTGCTACCAAGGATTGAACTCTCGACCTTCCGAGTGGGAGGTGAGCATCTTCGCCATTAGGCCACCAGACCGCTCAAAGAATGCTCATGCATTGTTTACTAACTTGCTGAAAAACACAAATCTAAACTAGCAGCCTATCCTAGAATAAGGTCAAATTGCAAATTCTCAAATTTTACTTTGTATTATTTCAATCAGAATTCAGCCAAACGCCTTCCCAAGCATACTTAAGAAATTCATCCTCTCGCCTTATGGTGACATAAGGTATTATCTTGTGAACAGAGGAGTGAAGGACACTTCTTGTGAAATATCTCTGGACTCTCTAAATTATATTAATGTCCAATATGCAGTGCAGGTTTCAGAGAGATGAGTTGTATTCTAGCATTAGTCTAGCAAATGTTTTGTATGCTCTAGTTGGTGGTACAATATTACCAGGGAAGAAGTTATGCAAGATTAGATTAACAACTCTTAATGCCTTTTTGCAATGTAGTTACAGTGGGCTCTGGCAGTTAGATCACTTCAGATGAGTATTTCAAGGTCCTTGACAGAGTGGGGGTTGTCAACAAGGTCATGTCCATCCAGTTTGTATTTTATATTCTGAGATATATATTTCGGCTTTATTTTGGCCTCATTAGCTAGCCATACCCTCACTGGGACTTGACCCTGCAACCTTTCTCTTGTAAGGCAGAGAATTAACCTCTAGGCTACAGTATCCAATCCTTTCTGCTCTGTACCAGGGAAGGGTTACATTTTGTGTCGAATCACTCTGGTATATTGAAGGAACATCACAGCTCCTTTTTTGCCTCTCGGCCCAACCCAGGGCCATTTTTATATGTGTGTGTGTGTGTGTGTGTGTTTTCGTAGATTTTCATGGGTACAGGTATGACGGTCTTGGTATATTCGGGTTTCTTCCCGTGTAGGATTTTGAAATTTCTGGCGACGTTTCGACGAGGTGAAGATGACGAGTGAGACCTCGTTGAAACGTCGCCAGAAATTTCCAAATCCTACATGGGAAGAAACCCGAATATACCAAAACCGTCATATATATATATATATATATATATATATATATATATATATATATATATATATGTCACATGTTTAAGCTGAATTTGAAAATTAAGGGAGACTAGGATAGATCTATTTCGGCCTTATTTTCACGGGTATATGTATGTAGATTGTTCTGAGTTCGGGTTTTGCCCTGTGTAATATTTTGCATGTTTATGCGACGTTTCGGTGAAATCACATCCACCATCATCAGGCTGAAGTTTCCAAGCTTCGTGCTGTTGTAAAATGGAATGTTTGCAACTGTCATTTCTTCCTAGTATATAGTGTGGGGGTGATTTTTATGAAGTTTCCAAAACCAGCCTTAAACAAAATAAACAAAAAAAAAACACTTCATAAAAATCACCATGTCAATCCTTCTAATAATTATGATTTTGGAATTTTGAAATTTGGAAACCAGCCTTAAACAAAAAACACTTCATAAAAATCACCATGTCAATCCTTCTAATAATTATGAATTTGGAATTTTGGAATTTGGAAACCAACCTTAAACAAAAAACACTTCATAAAAATCACCATGTCAATCCTTCTAATAATTATGATTACACCAACCAATCAGATCACTGAAACATAATCACCCAATCTAATTGCTACATTCAAACCAAATCTCCACCCCCACACTATATACTAGGAAGAAATGACAGTTGCAAACATTCCATTTTACAACAGCACGAAGCTTGGAAACTTCAGCCTGATGATGGTACAGTCAAGGCCTTTTTGAAGGGTAGCAACATTGTCGGTGGTGTTGAATAGTTGGGTACGAGGATGGGATTCTCTACTTGAATTTTTAATCCCATTTACTCTGTTCAAGGGCTATTGAACTTTCTTCTACCGTTTCCAGAGCCATTGTTTTTCAATCAACATCATTCTGCAGTCTCTCTGCCTCTTTTAATCTTCACTTAAATGCACTGTTGGATTGCATTGGGCAGGCAGTGTCAAGCACACTGAGTTTTCCATTTCCATGTGCCTTTGGAGATCCCAGCTCTCCATTGTGGTCCTGCCTTGATTTTTCTCTCTTGGGCTTTTCTTCATTGACTGGCTGTCTTCCCTGCTCTCTGTTCATGCTTTTAGAAGGGGACATCTATGTTAGAAGATCAAATCTTGTGCACAGGCATGATTGTGCTGGGACCAAGGTGTGCATGAAGAACCTAACAGTGGCTGAAATATACAGTAATGCACAAGTTGGGGCTCGCAACCAGGAGAATGTCTGTGGAGACTCTCAATCATCCAGGTCACAGTTGTCTCAAAGGTGCTTTTTCGAAAGGCAACTGGACTGGTTTGGTTTACTTGAGGAGGAAGAAGAAGAAGGAGAAGGAGAAGGAGAAGAAACATTTCGCTTCTCATCCAAGAAGCTCCTTAATAAGTTCTGGTACAGAGTAGACTTGGAGACAGTAATAACTAACAGCTCCTTATTGTATATCACATAGATCCAGCAAAGGAACCAGCTGGGAAGCTCTCTCTTCAAATCAGTGGCTCTCAACCTGGGGGCTGGGGCCTCTTTGGGGGTCGAACGACCGTTTCACAGGTGTCACCTAAGACCATGGAAAAAGACAAATTCCCCATAGTGTTATGAATTAAAGCTTCTATTCTGGCGCCTTGGAACATATTTTTACAATCCAACTAATCAGGCGTTTGCAGTGGGGGTGTCCCTCTGACCTTCCTACCAATCAGCTCAAAGCTCTGTTGGGAGAACTGGTGCTAGACTTATGGTTGGGTGCCACCACAACATGAGGAACTGTATAAAGGGGCCGCAGCTTTAGAAAGGTTGAGAAACACTGCTTTAAATAGACAGCTGCCGGCTGGTTCAACCAATCAGCGGTCTTGGTTTTTCCACTTCCTAGAGCAGCTCTTTGAGTAAACAGCTTCACACTATTTACACCTTAATATATAACCCTTCCAACTGATAAAGCTTTTTGGATGAGAAGTAAAATGTTTTCTTCTTCCTCCTCCTCAAGGGAAAGATAAAATAGTCCAGTTGACTTTTGAAAAAGCACCTTTGATGCAACCAGGAGAGATGAAACACACAGTGGTTTTAGTTTTTGTTTCCCTTGAGAACCCACAGCTATAAAACATATATTATGGTTTTAAGGGAGGGAATACATTCTTGCTTTTATGAAACCATCAAGAATGCTGTAATAAAAACAATCATTTTAATTTAATTGCTGAATTATGATTCAATGCAAACAGTACTGAATTGTTTTTTTCCGTAATTCTTTTACTTGTGGATTAGCATTAATATTTGGTATCTGTGCATTTTTGCAAGCGTATGAATGTGGCCCATTGATAAGCTGGCAATTCGTATGAATTTCAGATCCCAGCTGTAAATGTTACAGAGGCCATCCTTGACTTACAACAGTTCTTTTAATGACTGTACGAAGTTACAAGGCACTGAAAAAAAATGACTTATGACTGTTTTTCACACTTATGACCATTGCAGCATTCCCCATGGTCATGTGATCAAAATTCAGAATCTTGGCAACTGTCTCATACTTATGATGATTACAATGTCCTAGGAATACTGTAACGCTCTCTACATGGGGCTACCTTTGAAAAGTGTTTGGAAACTTCAGATCGTGCAGAATGCAGCTGCGAAAGCTATCATGGGCTTTCCTAAATTTGCCCATGTTACTCCAACACTCCGCAGTCTGCATTGGTTGCCGATCGGTTTCCGGTCACAATTCAAAGTGTTGGTTATGACCTATAAAGTCCTTCATGGAATCGGACCAGAATATCTCCGGGACCGTCTTCTGCCGCATGAATCCCAGCGACCAGTTAGGTCCCACAGAGTGGGCCTTCTCCGGGTCCCATCGACTAAACAATGTCGTCTGGTGGGACCCAGGGGAATAGCCTTCTCTGTGGTGGCCCCGACCCTCTGGAACCAACTCTCCCCGGATATCAGAGTTGCCCCCACCCTCCTTGCCTTTCGTAAGCTCCTCAAAACCTACCTCTGTCGTCAGGCATGGGGGAATTGAAATTTTCCCTTCCCCCTAGGCTTATAGAATTTATACATGGTATGTTTGTATGTATGATTGGTTCTTTAAATTGGTGTTTTTAAGATTATTTTTAATATTAGATTTGTTTACAGTGTCTTTTTATTGTTGTTAGCCACCCCGAGTCTGCGGAGAGGGGTGGCATACAAATCTGATAAATGAATGAATGAATGAATGAATGAATGAATAAATAAATAAATATGTCGTCACTTTTAGCAAACTTCTGACAAGCAACGTCGATGGGGAAGCCACATTCACTTAACAACTGAGTTACTAACTTAACACCTATAGTGATTCACTTAACAATTGTGTCAAGAAAAGTTGTAAAATGGGGCAAAACTCACTTCATAAACGTCTACCTTAGCAACATAAATGTGGGGCTAAATTGGGGTCGTAAGTTGAGGGCTGCCTGTCTAAGACCCATGTATCCTACTTTTACTCTTCCCACCCTTCCCATTTCCCTATATGCCCATTTCCCCTAAGACAGGAACTGTACTGTCTTTGCAGCACCCAAAATTTCTTTGTCCCATATGCAAAATTTCTCCTCTCTTATATCCTTCATTATTTCTCTCAACCCTTGTAATAAATTTCAGATTAAATCTATTTTTATTTATTAACATTGTATTCATGCATACAGTTGAATAGATGTATAAGTACCCCATGTATCTTAGTTACCCACCGACCGTTACAATTGTCATTCATTTTTGTCATTTCCAATGGCCCAATGGGATTTTTTTCCCCTTTATTTTTTATTCTGTGTCCCCACATCTATCCATTTATTTTCCCTGATCTGACCAGAGCCATTTTGAAGCTTTAGTGTTGACACACTGGAGCTGAGGGATAGGGAGGGGGGAATAGTAAGGTGACCAGATGTCCCGCTTTTGGCAGAACAGTCCCACTTTTAATAATTTGTCCTGCATCCCGCTGTGTTTCAAAAATGTCCCAATTCTCTCTCTCTCTCTCTCTCTCTCTCTCTCTCTCTCTCTCTCTCTCTCTCTCTCTCTCTCTCTGTCTCTCTCTCTCTCTCTCACACCCACACACACATACCCAAACATTCATGGCCACAAAAAGATTCTCTTCCCTCCCATCCCCTTCCAAGAGTCTCCAACTTCACAGCCACCTCACCTCTCCTACTTCGGGAGTGGAGCTGGGCACCGTTTCTCCCCGCCTGATGGCTGCAACTGGTAGTGCCTGCTCCGACCCTCCCAAGACCAGCTTCCCCGTCACAGTGTCCACCCAAACCCACTTGCAGAGTCTGAGACAGAAAGAGAGACAAAGAGAGGGGGGAGGAGAGAGAGAGAGAAAGAAAGAAAGAAAGACGGAGGGGATGGAGAGGGAGAGAAAGAAAGAGAAAGAGAGAGGAAGAAAGGAAGAGAGAGAAAGAGAGAAAGAAAGGGAGGGAGAGAGAGAGAAAGATAGAGAAAGGGAGGGAGGGAGAGAGAGATCTAGAGGGAGGGAAGGAGGGAGAGAGAGAGAAAGAAAGAAATAGAGAAGGAGGAAGGGAGAGAGCAAAATTTAGTTTGAAACTACGAGTTTAGTCAACTAAAGGTTCAGTCCTGCGTATTCTGCTGAAATTAAGTGACAAAATCTGGGCTGACTGCTGGAAAGTTAAGCCCTTTGCAATGGTCATGTGGATTTTTGCAATCCATGCAGACTTGTAGATTTACCTTAAGGGAGTTAGTGTGCAACAGAAATAAAGTAAGATTAGTCCTCTTAGCATTTTAAAAAATGTTTTACTGTTTGCAGTATAAAACAAAAATTCCCAGTTTGAATTGATATTGCCAAATCAAGTCCACATCTTATCATAGGCAAGCTATTACTACATTGGCCAGATTCATTCTTGGTTTTATGGCTGCAGTTTTTAAACTTCCCAGTATCAAGTCCAAAATTCTGGTTTCTTCTGAATGCTTCTATCCATGCTTCTTTTTAGATTTCCAAGTAATTTTCTATTTCTAATTGTTCTGTACCTCTTTCAAATTTTTTTTTTTTAAAAATCTAACATTTAACTCTCAAATGCAAAGATAATCTAGATTTGACTTATCAAATTTCTGTATCAATCACTCTTGCATACCTCTGAAGATGTTTACAGAGGCGTTTACACTTTAGACCAAATTATTAATCCAGAAACACCTCCCCCCCACCCTTGTCAATGGTGTCCCACTTTACCAATGTTAAAATCTGGTCACTTTAGGGAATAGAGATACAGGGTGCATTCCAAAAGTAATGTAATTGAATTTTCCGTGCCGCTCCTATTGGTCAGAGTGGGACGAAAGCACTTGGAGTAGGTTGGGGGGGATGCTAAGCTTTGGTCTCAGTGCTCTCCAAGCTGTGGAAGTGGCAGGACGTCAGTTATTGTAAACCTCTGCGCGCCGACTGTGTCACGAAAAAAATGGAATCGACCAACCGAGCGGAAATTTCAAGTGAACTTTTGCAACGTATAGAAATTGAACCTGATTATTTGGACAACATCATCACCCAGACACAGAAACGAAATGCCAAAGCTCTGAGTGGCACACTGATCAGTTCCCCAAGCCCAAAAAGGCAAGAATGAGCAAATCAAAAGTTGTCTTTTTCGACAGTAAAGGAATGGTCCATAAGGAGTTTATTCCTCAAGGACAGACAGTTAACACAGCCTACTATATAGATGTGCGGTAAAGACTCTGAAAAAGGGTCCACAGGATGAGAAAAGACATCTCTGCTACCTGGCAACTCCATCACGACGACGCACCTTGCCATAATGCGCTATGAGTCCACGAGTTCCTGGCCAAACACCAGGTGCCAATGCTGCCCACCCCCATAGTCCTGTCGTTGCCCCAGCAGACTTCTTTCGGATTAAGGCAGCCCTTTTTGTCCATAGAAGAGATCGAATCAGCCATGACGAAGACCTTGCGAGAGGTCCCCGAAGACGCCTTCCAGGGCATGTACCGGTCATGGCAGAGTTGCTGGAAAAAATGTGTAGAGGCCCAAGGACAGTACTTTGAAGAATTTTAAGTGTTTGTGCAAATCTGTTCAATAAATAACTTTTTAAAAATAATTGCATTACTTTTGGAACGCACCCTGTAGCTGGGGTTTTACAGACAAACAAAAGACTTGCTCCTGGGGACCAAGGCCTTTCCCACAGGTGCCCAAAGAGACAGGAGGAGTGAAGTTTATTTGTTGGATTTGTTGGATTTATAGGCTGCCCAACTCCTGACGGACTCTTTTTTTAGCTACCAGGCAAAGCAACTTTTGATTGGACCATGTGACTGACTTTTAATTAGGTGAACTGTGCTAATATGATATATCCAATAAAACTATTATTTGAAGAATCTACCTGCCTCGGAGTTTTGCTTGCTATGGATGTAATTATTATTGTAATTATCATTAAGTTAAGTTAAGTTTAAATTTTATTAGATTTGTATGCCGCCCCTCTCCGAAAAGTCGGGGCGGCTCACAACAACAGCAATACAATATACAAAGTACAAATCCAATATAAGTTAAAAGCAATTTAAAACCCATAAATATTTAAAAACGATCATTACTACACAATCATACCATTCTCATATATTACAGTTAGAAAAGGTGGTGCTGGGAAGACAAGATAGTTATTCCCCCCATGCCTGGCGACATATATAAGTCTTCAACATCTTGCGGAAGGTGGGAAGAGTAGGGGAAATTTGAATCTCTGGGGGGAGTTGATTCCAGAAGGCCGGGGCTGCCACAGAGAAGGCTCTTCCCCTGGGTCCCGCCAAATGGCATTATTTAGTCAACGGGACCCGGAGAAGGCCAACTCTGTGGGACCTGATTGGCCACTGGGATTCGTGTGGCAGAAGGCGGTCCTAGAGGTATTCTGGTCCGATGCCATGTAGGGCTTTATAGGTCATTACCAGCACTTTGAATTGTGACTGGAAACAGATCGGCAACCAGTGCAGGCCACAGAGTGTTGGCAAATGTGGGCAGATCTTGGAAGCCCCACGATAGCTCTCGCGGCTGCATTCTGAATGATCTGAAGTTTCCAAACACTTTTCAAAGGAAGCCCCATGTAGAGAGCACTGCAGTAGTTGAACCTCGAGGTGATGAAGGCATGAGTGACTGTGAGCAGTGACTCCCGGTCCAAATAGAGCCGTAACTGGTGCACCAGGCAGACCTGGGCAAACACCCTCCTCGCCACAGCTGAAAGATGGTGCTCTAATGTAAGCTGTGGATTGAGGAGGACACTCAAGTTGTGAACCCTCTCTGAGGGGGTCAATGGATGGACAAATGGAATTGTCCTTGAGAGGCAAGACCCATAGCCACTCCTTCTTGTCAGGGTTGAGTTTGAGCCTGTTGACACCCATCCAGACCCCAACAGCCTCCAGGCACTGACACATCACTTCCACTGCTTTGCTGACAGGACATGGGGTGGAGATGTACAACTGGGTATCATCAGCATACTGATGATACCTCACCCCATGCCCCTGGATGATCTCACCCGGCTGTTTCATGTAAATATTAAATAGCAAGGGGGAGAGGATTGACCCCTGAGGTACCCCAAAAGGGAGATACCTAGAGGTCGACCTCTGCCCCCCCACTAACACTAACTGCAACCGACCAGAGAGGTAGGAGAACCACTGAAGGACAGTTCCTCCCACTCCCAACCCCTCCAGCTGGCGCAGAAGGATATCATGGTCGATGGTATCAAACGCCACTGAGAGGTCAAGAAGCACCAGGACAGAGGACAAGCTCCTGTCCCGGGCCTGCCAGAGATTATCCATCAGCGTGGCCATAGCAGTTTCCATGCTGTAGCCAGGCCTGAATCCTGACTGTTGAGGGCCTAAATAATCGGCTTCTTCCAAGGACTGCTGGAGCTGGAGCACCACCACCTTCTCGACAACCTTCCCCATAAAGGGAAGGTTGGAGACTGGACGATAGTTATTAAGTACGGCTGGGTCCAGGGAAGGCCTCTTGAGAAGGTGGTGCACAAATGCCTCCTTGTAAGGAGCCAAAAAGCCCCCCCCCCTCAAAGAGGCATTGACAATCTCCTAGACCCAGCTCCGTGTCACCTCTCTGCTGGCCAAAACCAACCAAGAGGGACACGGATCCAGGAGGCAGGAGGCAGAACTCACAGCTCCAATGGCCTTGTCCACTTCATCGGGTGTCACCAGGTCAAACTCCACCCAGACAGATAGACAAGGACAGGCCCCAGTCACCTCGACTGACTCGTTGTCAGCCGACACTGCTATCCAATTGGAGTCAAGGTCTGTCCGGATCTGAGCGACTTTATAAGCGAAAAATGAGTTAAAATCCTCAGCACCGCTCTGCAAGGGCTCCCTAACTCCCCCCTGATTAAGAAGGGAGCAGGTCACCCTAAACAGAGCAGCCGGGCAGGATTCCACTGATGCAATCAAGGTGGCATGGTATGCGCATCTTGCCGCCTTGAGTGCCACTTTGTAAGTCTTAATATGAGCTCTTACAAGTGTTCGGTCAGATTCGGATGTACTCTTCCTCCATCACTTCTCTAGACGTCTCTTCTGGCCTTTCAACACCCGGAGCTCCTTGGTAAACCAAGTAGCCCTACGGGGTCTAGTGCCACAGAGAGGTCACAGCCCCAAGCGCCCTCTGAAAACCTTCTGGATCCATCAGGCGTCTGGGGCGGAACCACCTAGTTGGTTCCACCTCCCTGTGGGGAAATCAAGCCATAGGAGGAAATGGTCTGACCATGACAAAGGCTTATTTTTATATTATTACTATTATTATTATTATTATTATTATTATTATTATTATTATTATTATTATTATTATGTCAATACAACACAGCAAACGAGATCACTATGCTGGATTTCGGTACTTCCCAAGCACCTAGGACTGCGTGATGTAGCAGCAAATTATGTTTGCCAATCCCAGTAAAGCGGCCTTTTGCAATTGACAGATGGAGATTTTGTCAATTCCGATGGTTTTCAAATGTCCACTGAGATCCTTTGGCACTGCGCCCAGCGTGCCAAGTACCACTGGGACCACTTTCACTAGCTTATGCAGCTCGATTTTTAGATCTTCGTATTTCACTAATTTCTCTAGCTGCTTCTCCTCAATTCTGCTGTCTCCTGGGATTGCGATGTTGATGATCCATACTTTCTTTTTCTCCACAATCAGGATGTCTGGTGTGTTATGCTTCAGAATTCGGTCAGTCTGAAGTCGGAAGTCCCACAGTAGTTTTGCTTGCTCATTTTTGACCACTTTTTCGGGCTTATGATCCCTCCAGTTCTCTGCCCCTGGTAGATGGTAGTTCTGGCACAAGTTCCAGTGGATCATCTGTGCCACATCATCGTGGTTATGCTTGTAGTCAGTCTATGCGATCTTTTTGCAGCAGCTGAGTATGTGATTGATTGTTTCATCTGTTTCTTTACAGAGTCTGCACTTTGGATTGTCTGTTGATTTTTCAATTCTGGCTTTGACAGCATTTGTTCTAATGGCCTGTTCTTGTGCCGCCAGTATTAGTCCTTCTGTCTCCTTTTTGAGTGTTCCACTTGTAAGCCATGTCCAGGTCTTTTCTTTATCCACTTTGCCTTCAATCTTCTCCAAGAACTGGCCATGCAATGCTTTGTTCTGCCAATACAACATTGACTTACAGTTTTTCTGTACTGGTCCTTAGTTTGCTTCACCTTGAGAAGCTTCCTATAGTTGACCTCCATCAACACTGACTCTTTGCTCTCCTTCACATAGTCAGCTAATGCATGCTTCTCTTCTTCCACTGTCTGCTTCACTTGCAAAAGTCCTCTGCCACCTATTTTCCTTGGTAAATACAGCCTGTCAACGTCACTGTGGGGCTGTAGTGCATGATAGATCGTCATTAATTTTCTGGTTTTCCTGTCCAAGTTGTCCAGCTCTGCTTGAGTCCAGTTCACTATGCCAGCTGTGTATCAAATGATAGGTATGGCCAAGTGCTTATAGCCTTGATAATATTGCCACTATTCAGTTTGCTCTTCAAAAAATTTCTGGTCCTCTGGATGTACTCTTTGCTGGTCACAGTTTTCACATGACCATGTTTGATATTATATTATTATTATTATTATTATTATTATTATTATTATTATTATTATTATTATTATTATTTAGATTGGTATGCCGCCCCCTCTGAAGACTGGATGGTGTTAAATGGAAGGATTTATACTCCTTGAAGACAGCTGATCATTTGCATTCTTTTAGAAATGTAGTCCAATAACAGATGATCAGATTTTTTTTTTAAAGGATAATTATGGAGTTAATGTTATTTACATTTCAATTAAATTACTACCCACTGCAACATCAGGTACACTGCCCAATAGGATCTTCAGGCCTTCAAGCGACTTTATCAGCGAAAAACGTGTTAAAATCCTCGGCACTACTCTGCAAGGGCTCCCCAACTCCCCCCTGGTTAAGAAGGGAGCGGGTCACCCTAAACAGAGCGGCCGGGCGGGATTCCGCTGATGCAATCAAGGCGGCATGCTACGCACATCTTGCCGCCTTGAGCGCCACTTTGTAAGTCTTAATAAAAGCTCTTACAAGTGTTCGATCGGATTCAGACCTACTCTTCCTCCATCGCTTCTCTAGACGTCTCTTTTGGCGTTTCAACTCCCGGAGCTCCTCGTTGAACCATGGGGCTCTATGGGGTCTAACACCATGGAGAGGTCGCAAAGGCGCAATCCGGTCAAGAGCCCCCGCCGCAGCCCTGTTCCAGGCCTCCGCAAGAGACTCCGCCGAACTGTGGACGAGTGCCTCTGGAATAACCCCAAGCGCCATCTGAAAGCCCTCTGGGTCCATCAGGCGTCTGGGGCGGAACATCTTCATTGGTTCCGCCTCCCTGCGGGGGAGGATTGGAGCCAGGAAGTCAAGCCGCAGTAGAAAATGATCTGACCATGACAAAGGCAATACTTCTAAGCCCCTTAGTCTCAGACCATTACTCAATTGCTCGGAAAGGAATACCATGTCAGGTGCGTGCCCTCCCTCGTGAGTCGGACCCTGTACTACTTGAGTCAGGTCCACGGCTGTCATGGTGGCCATGAACTCCTGTGCCAACCCAGAGGTTTCGCCGAGTGACGGCAGGTTGAAGTCCCCCAGGACAATGAGTCCGGGGAACTCCACCGCCAACCTGGCTACCTCCTCGAGTAGCACAGGCAGGGCTTTTGACACACAGCTGGGAGGCAGGTACGTGAGAAATAAGCCCACCTGAACCCCTAAGTCCAACTTCATCAAGAGAGACTCGCAACCCACAATTTCTGGAGCAATGAGTCTACGCAGGCAAAGGCTCTCCCTGGCTACAATAGCCACTCCTCCCCCCCTTCCCTGGGGTCGAGGTTGATGCCATATCTGAAACCCAGCTGGGCAAATTTCAGAGAGAGGAACACCTCCCTCCGGGCCCAGCCAGGTTTCAGTAAAAGAATTTAATTTAATTTAATTTAATTGATCTAATTTATAGGCTGCCCAACTCCTTCCAGACTCTGGGTGGCATACAACATATAAAAACAGTTAAAAACCCCATAGAAAAAAAAATAAAAATGATCCATACCTTCGGCCGGATCTAAGTGGTATCACACTCAATGACCCCAGGCTTGCCAGCAAAGCCAGGTTTTAAGCATTTTATAGAAGGCCAGTAGGGTGGGGGCAGTATGGGCCCCTGGGATAGCTGATTCCAGAGAGCCGGAACTGCCACAAAGAAGGCCCTCCCATGCAATATCCGATATTGTCTAGCCAACAGGACCTGGAAAAAGCCAACCCTGTGGTCTCTTATCGATCGCTGGGAGCTATGCGGCACAAGGCGGTCCTGTAAATAACCTGGCTCTAAGCCATGTAGGGCTTTATAGGTGATAACCAACACTTTAAATTGCAACCAGAGACTAATTGGGAGCCAGTGCAGCTCATGGAGTGTTGGTGTAATGTGGGTGTACATGGTGCACCCACAACAGCTCGTGTGGCTGCATTCTGGATCAATTGTAGTCTCCAAAGGCATGAGTGATTCCAGATCCAAATATGAAGGCATTTCTTTTTTTGAAAAAGTTTTTATTTACAAATATACAATGAATACATAAAAAACATATAATGACAATTGACAGTTAAAACATGGCAAATTACATAGGCAATAGTCGTGTGTTTGGACGATAGGCCAAGATATAAAAACAAAACAATCAATGAACATACAAACTTACAAAGAAAAAAAGGGAAAAAGGAAGAAGAAGAAAAAAGAAAGGAAGAAAAGAATGGGCGGGTGTGCGGTGGAGCTGTGTTAAGAATATGAACTAGTTTTCATTTCAGCAGCTCGTTTCCTTACATCAAAATTTGGTAGTATAGATAAGTAAAAGCAGGGGTTGAATAAATCACGGTAAAGAGATTTTGAAAACAAAAGTTCATTCCATTTTTAAATATCTATATCTCTTACAACTACTGAAAAGAAAGGGAAAAGTTTTATACCAGATTTGTATCTGTTCAAATATATACAATTCTTATCATTTGTTAAGCGAGTTGTTCTCTTTTTTTTTAACCAACAGTAGAAAGTATCCCAGCAATTATTAAATGAAGACTCAGTTTCGTTTCTAACTGCCATAGTTAACTTGGTCATCTCTGCACAATATTTAATTTTCCTTATTATTAAGTCCTCTTGGGGTATATCTTCGTTTTTCCACCATTATGCGAAGGTTAATCTGGCTGCAGTGGTTATATGAATAATTAAATGCGCTTGATTTTTGGGTAGATTTTGTCTTAGGATACCTAAAAGGAAGCATTCCGGGGTTTTATCTATTTTCGAATTTAACATTTCCTCTATCCAGAGTCCAATTTTACTCCAGTAAATCTGTGATTTTTTACATTGCCACCATAGATGGAAGTAAGTGCCTTGTTCTTGGTGGCATTTCCAGCAATAGGGTGATAATTTATTGTTTAGCTTAGCTAATTTTATTGGGGTGATATGCCATCTATAGAATATTTTAATTAAGTTTTCCTTATAAGATGTAGCTATACTTAGTTTAAAGTTTCTACTCCATAACAGGTCAAGGTTCCATTGTTTGACGTTGACTTTTATATTAGTATTATCGAATTAATTAGTAGTTAGATAACAGTAGAATTTTTTGATCAGTTGATCCTGGGGTCCTGTACATATTTTGTCTAAAAGGGCATTTTTGGCTATTCCTAATGTACTTTTGTCTTTATTGAATTTTGATTGTATTTGTAGATACTCCCACCATTCTGTTTTTTGGCCAAGAGTGTCTAGTTCTGCTCTAGATTTAATTTTTCCATTAGTGTTTATTATCTTTATATCTTATTATATTATTTTTTTGGTAGAAGTTAGGGTGTACATAGGCTTCCAACGGGGCATACCATAGTGGAATCCCTTTATATAGCTGCTTCCTAATTTTTTTCCAGGTGTACACCAGAGATTTTCTAACAAGGTGGTTGGTAAAGTATTTATGCGTTTTTAATTTCCCCCCCCCCCATAAATAGTAATGCCAGCCTGAATGAAGGTCGTGTCCTTTTGCATTTGACTGCAAATATGGAGACAATTGATGCACTAGGCCAGGGATAGGCAAAGTTGGCTCTTCTATGACATGTGGACTTCAACTCCCAGAATTCCTGAGCTAGGATGAAGTCACAAGTCATAGTTTGCCTACCCTTGCACTAGGCAAACCTGTGCAAAAGTCCGCCTAGCTAAGATATGTTGTTCCAATCTCAGCTGCGAATCTAGGAGGATACCCAAATTGCAGACCTGTTCTGAGGGGGTTAAGATCTCCCCCCCTCCAAACCAAGGATGGACATATGGAATGGTCCTTCAGTAGCAATGACCACAGCCACTCAGTCTTTTCAGGGTTGATGTAACATCAAGACTGAATTCACTGCCATTGCCATTGACATGTGTATATTAGGAGAAAGTGGAATATATTGCAGAATAGAATGCTTAAGTTAAGGAAAAAACACCCTCTTTTCATTAAGCTATATTTGGATCTACAGTTTTGGTCAAAAGCCGAGGAATGATTTGTCATAATGACAAATCTATGGCAGCTGGATGGGAACCGCCGGCTGCCTCCTGGCCCTCTTTTTCTTCTTTGAACAGGAAATATTTTCAGTCATCCTTGGCCAGCTTAATCGCCAGCTACTGCTTAATAATGCAGGATTGAACATGACTGAGCAAAAAGAAGTGCTTCCCTGATAGCATCAAATCTTTCAAACCTGAAACTCTTTCCTGGGCTGTGCCTGTACATGTTTGACTACACGATAGATACACCGGTGTTTCACCGAATGGTGCCAAGGTCGGGCCAAAAGTCGCAGTGTTTCTCCATAGAAGGATGAAGAAAATAAGTCCACCCTACAATTTGGCTGCGGAATCACAACCACTAAGATGTAGTTTGCTAATCTAGGTTAGGGATGGACGAAGAGCCACCTGCAATGCTGGATGATTGGGGTGGGTGTCATGTGGGTGTCATTTTACACCCAAATGCTTTCTTTGAAGCCCAAACCACACAAATTGACCAGTGACCTAAATGAGCTGAGAAAGTTATGGAGGAAAGATAGGTCTTTTCTTCTATCGTGTCGCTAGGAGTGACATCATTGACATGGCTCCAATATTTGAGGGGCTGCCACAAAGAGGAGCAGGTCAACCTAAAACGGCGCCTAAAACACGATTTGAGTATTTCCCACAAGATCATATGCTGCAACGTCCTACCGGTCAATGACTACTTCAGCTTCAACCGCAACAACACAAGAGCACGTAACAGATTCAAACTTAATACGAACCGCTCCAAACTTGACTGTAAAAAAATATGATTTCAACAATCGAGTTATCGAAGCATGGAACTCATTACCAGACTCAATAGTGTCAACCCCTAACCCCCATCACTTCTCCCTTAGACTCTCCACGATTGACCTCTCCAGGTTCCTAAGAGGCCAGCAAGGGGCGTACATAAGTGCACTGGTGTGCCTTTCGTCCCCTGTCCAATTGTCTTTCCTTTCTCTCACTTATCATATATATTCTCTTCCTTTCATATATCCTCTCCTCTAAGTTCACTTTTACCCTTATATATATTACTGCATGTCTATTTTTCTTCCTATGTATTTGTGTATTGGAAAAATGAATAAATAAAATAAAATAAATAAAATAACCTATTCTGCAAAGCACATGAAGGCAGGATAAGAAGCAATGGATAGAAACTAGTCAAGGAGAGAAGCAACCTGCAACTAAGGAGAAATTTCCTGTCAATGTTAACCAGTGGAACAGCTTGCCTCTAGGAATTGTGACTGCTCCAACACTGGAAGTTTTTAAGAACAGAACCATTTGTCTGAATGTATGTTTTCCTGCCTGAGCAGAGGGTTGGACTAGAAGGCCTCCAAAGATCCCTTCCACATCTGTTATTCCATCACTTTGTGATTGTTGCCTGCTTCTCTTAACCGTCTTCAGAATTTCAGTGGCATAGCAAGAGCAACGAGCACAGTAAAATCAGAAAAATAAAGAAAGAGCCTTGGACTGCCATATTTAGAAAAAGGGAAATCCCTAAAAATTACTTATCAACATTGCAATGATTGTGTGCTTTCTGCAACACCCAGATTTTGCACCTGGAAAGGTCTGTGGTTCATACTAGGCTTTGCAGAAATTGGGTTACTTTAAAAAAAAAAAAAAAGTGTGCAGGAGTTTTAATTGAGACAGTTCCAGAAAATTGCATGAAGCCTGAGAGCTACAGGCTGCCCATCCCTGATCTAAGAGGTATTATTTTCACTCAGAAGAAAATCGAGTGAGTTAACATTATATGGAAGAAAAACCCTTCCCTGAAGGGGTTTCTGGTTTCTGGAAAGGAATAGCTTACATCTTAGTGTGTGGCAATGGTGGGTTGCTGCCGATTTGGACTGATTCTTCAGGATTGGTAGCAGAAATTTACCACCTCTCGCTAAACCGGCAGCGACGATCAGCAGTCCATGCTCCTGAACTGATCCTCTGGTCACCATGGCTTTGGGGGAAAAAAAACCTCGGCACATGCACAAAGTCTTCAGCACATGCACAGAGGGTCATTTCCAGGTGTTTTGCATGATGTTATGGAGGCACATACACGCACATGCAAAAAAACCACCTCCATCACAATCAGAACTGGTAGGGAAGATAAGTAGAACCCACTCCTGGTGTGTAGCATAGGGAACTTCCAAGACTCCACTATAGTATCTCCACTTAGTAAAGACTTCTTTCTTTGAGACAGTGAGAAACAAATGTCAGTGCCAGCCATTTTGCTTGAGTTCTGTGTGCTACAGTCCTGTCTAGCAACTTATAAAGATTATGGCTATCTAGTAATGCCATAGGGTTAGGGTTACGGTTACGGTTACGGTTGGGGATGGGGATGGGGATGGGATTGGGGCTATGGATAGTGTTAGTGTTAGTGTTAGTGTTAGGGTTAGGGTTCGGGTTCGGGTTCGGGTTAGGGTTAGGGTTAGGGGTTAGGGTTTAGGGTTTAGGGTTTAGGGTTTAGGGTTTAGGGTTAGGGTTAGGGTTAGGGTTACGGTTGGGGTTAGGGTTACGGTTACAGTTACAATTGGGTATGGGGATGGGATTGGGGCTAGGGATAGTGTTAGTGTTGGTGTTAGTGTTAGTGTTAGGGTTCGGGTTCAGGTTAGGGTTAGGGTTCGGGTTTGGGTTAAGGTTCGGGTTCGGGTTCAGGTTCGGGTTCGGGTTAGGGCTACGGTTACGGTTACGGTTACAGTTACAGTTACAGTTACAGTTACAGTTACAGTTACAGTTACAATTGGGGATGGGGATGGGATTGGGGCTAGGGTTAGGGTTAGGGTTACGGTTACGGTTACGGTTACGGTTACAGTTACAGTTACAGTTACAATTGGGGATGGGGATGGGATTGGGGCTAGGGTTAGGGTTAGGGTTAGGGTTGTGCCCAATAAGTCACTTTGTCCAGGGCCTCTCTGGGTTTCTGATAAAGTCTTCCATTGAGAACTGATTGTCTCTATGGTGCCTGCAGAAGAAACAATTATTCTATCACTGGCCAACAAAGCAAAAAAAAAGGAGAGTCTTGGATTGCAGTGAACTCCACATTGTAAGCATATAGTATCCAGAGTAGCAGTGGTGTAACGAGGCTAAGACACCAAGGCTTTTTAATAAAAACCTTTAAAAATTATTTTAAAAATAAATTGGTATCTCAGATCAAAGGAGATACTGCCTCATCCTTGTCAAACCCAGAGGTCATAACAGTTTTGGTATGCCAGCAGTACAACACACATTATCAACTGTCCCAGGGTAATTATCAGCTACTTGGCATCCCGGATCACCTGACATAATTTGACACCTGCTAAAGCAATCTCCTCCTCTTTAAAGTTACTCTGTTTGTGCTGCTTTTTGTTCATGTACTATACGGATGTTCACAATACGAACAGCTTTAATTAGCAAGAATGGATAAATTGCAGTTGTTCGAATTGTACCACAACCTATTTGGTACAGCTGGCTACCTTTACACAACATTATAAGCCAGGAGAAACCACCATGTGATTGGTTCGCATTGGGTTTGTATCAAGAAAGGACGATGGTATCATAAAATAAAACCCCTCTTTAACTGTCTAAGCCAGTGGTTCTCAACCTGGGGGCTGGAACCTGGGTGCTTTGGAACACATTTTTATAAGCCAACCAATCAGGCGTTTACAGTGTGGGTGTCCCTCTGAGCTTCCTGCCAATCAGCTTAAAGCTCTGTTGGGAGAATTGGCACTAGACTTATGGTTGGGGGCCACCACAACAATAGGAACTGTATTAAGAGGTCGCAGCATTAGAAAGGCATTAGAACCACTGCTCTAAGCATAAGTGTCAAACTCGCAATGTCATGTTGTCATCACGTGATGTATTGTGACTTTTTATTTTTATTTTTACGTGAAAGGACCGCCCTTTGCTTGCAGCACCACTCCAGTGTCCTTTCACGTAAAAATAACAATGTTTATTTTTACGTGAAGACCTCCCTTTGAAGGAACTGGGGAATCCCTCCCACGAAGAGATTCCGGGGGCGGAGCCTTGACGTCACCAGCAGGTTGCTAAGGACGCCAAGGTGATCACTTCATGGAATCCAGGAAGTGATCACCTTGACGTCCTTAGCAACCTGCCAGTATATGTGACGTCAAAGCTCCGCCCCCGGAATCTCTTAGTGGGATTCCCCGTTCGGGTTCGGATTCGGCCGAATTTTGAGTAAAGTTCGTCCGAACTTGCCGAACCCGAAAACCCTTGGGTTCGCCCATCACTACTGGTCTGTCAAAAATGTTTGGAAGTGCTATTTTTACGAACATGAAAAAGAAAATAAGTTTAATGGGAGGGCGATATGATTCTCTCATGTTGATGCTGGAAATTAAATTATGGAGGAGAACTTTCTGGGTATGGCAGTTATGTCAGTCTCCTACACCAGAAACAAGTTTTCTAACACCTGAAAGCAGGCATCACTGGCCTTTGTTTCAAAATATGCTTGGAATCTGAGTCGACAAGCTGACTCAGATCTCTTCAGATATACTCTTAAGGGGTCACCAAAGAACGAGTTTGAAGTCTAATGCATTTATCACTCTATTAATCTTCATAGACATATTTATCGCCCTATTAATCTTCAAAGATTACTATCCACTGTATCAGATGCAGAAAGATCTTGAATTACAGGATATTCGGGGGAGGATTGTAAAGAGTAAGATCATGTAACACAGAACATGCAGTCTGCATTGGCAATCATTATAAGTAGTTGCTGCTGTTCATACATAGAACATTGCAAGTGGAGATGAGACGGCCAACTCTTGGGGGGGGGGAGGGTTGCCTTCATCCAGATTTCTGCTTATGCTGGTGAATAGACTTAGAAAGCATCTAAAGATGGAAAGATGGAGAAAGGAGACAATCACCAGCAGCAAGATGGAGGGACTCAATTACAGTGGTGATGGGCATAGTTCCCTCTAAGCTGAGCAGTGAGCAATCGCTCACTTAAAAATCATCATCAACTCAGAGTTTTCCAAACCTGCCCAGAAGCCGAGAGGGAAAGAGTGAGAGGGAAGGAGAGAGAGAGGAAGAGAGAGAAACAGATAGAAAAAAGAGAGGAAGGAAAAGAGAAAGAAAAAGAATGGGAGTAAGGAAGAGAGAAAGAAAATCAAAATCTAGTTTGAAACTAGCTCAACTGTTTAAGTGGCATTTTGATATTGATAGAGTTGCCCTATTATGAGCTCACTGTTATAGACACACAGTACAGTATTTTATTTTGAAATTCTCTGAGGCAAAACAGGGTGGGTTTTTAATTTGTTTGTTTATTTGTTTGTTTATTTATTTATTTATTATTTCTGTGCCGCCCAGTCTCAAAGGGACTGCCGCTCAGACACTATACTTTTCCGCCCACCCCCCAAAAAAAATTAGAGGGAACACTGGTGATGGGAGCACTGTTGGAAGAGATGACCCCAACTAGGGATAGCTTATCATGGAGAAAATTTATTTATTTATTAATTTTATTTATTTATTTTTGTCAAGTACGTATTGGTAGTATACAAAGATATAACAATGTTTATATACATGAAACTAATGAGAGAGACATTACGACAGGAGACAGAAGGCACACTGGTGCACTGATGCACGCCCCTTACTGACCTCTTAGGAATCAGGTGAGGTCAACAGTGAGTAGTCTAAGGGGATTAGGTCATGATACTACAGAGTCAGGTAGTGAGTTCCATGCATTTACTACTCAGTTACTAAAGTCTTATTTTGTACAGTCGAGTTTGGAGCAGTTTACTTTGAGTTTGTATCTGTTGTGTGCTCATGTATTGTTGTGGTTGAAACTGAAGTAGTCGTTGGCAGGAAGGACATTGTAGCAGATGATTTTATGGGCTATGCTTAGGTTGTGTTTATTAAGGTGACTTAGTTCTAAGCTTTCTAAACCTAGGATTGTAAATCTAGTTGCATAAGATGTTCTGTTGTGAGTGGTGATCCACTTTGATCACTAAGAGTCAAAACAATACACAATATTATTCAATCAATCAATCAGCTCAATAGTTTGATAAACATTAGTCAACATGAAGAATAACCCTCCAGGAACCTTAATGCTTTCTTATTCGGTAATTTCTTTCTTTCAACCCATCTCTACTCTATTTTGTTTCCTTTCTGTTTCAAGCAGAGTTTCTCCTTGCCCTAAGTCAATCTTCTCTTCTGAGCCCATCTCCAATTACCCGAACGGGGAATCCCACCAAGAGATTCCGGGGGCGGAGCCTTGACGTCACCGGCAGGTTGCTAAGGATGCCAAGGCGATTACTTCCTGGATTCCATGGAATCCAGGAAGTGACCACCTTGGCATCCGTAGCAACCTGCCGGTATACGTGACGTCAAAGCTCCGCCCCCAGAATCTCTTGGTGGGATTCCCCGTTCGGGTTTGTGTTGGGGTTTGTGTTCGGTTCGGTTTCGGCCGAATTTTGCATAAAGTTCGTCCGAACTTGCCGAACCCAAACACTGTTGGGTTCGCCCATCATTACTAAAATGCTTTTTATTATAAAAAAATTAAAAATAAAAATATGCTTAGATTTTTTTTTCCAAATATGCATTTATTTAAATATTTAACATGACATTTATCTGCAAGCATTTTTCAATTTACAGATAGCTACAAAACCTACATGGCACAGATTTATGAGCTTGGAGGTGAACCCATGGCTGAACCATAACTCATATTACATTATTATTATTATTGTTGTTGTTGTTGTTGTTGTTGTTGTTTGTCTGTCTGTCTGTCTGTCTGTCTGTCTGTCTGTCTGTCTGTCTGTCTATCTATCTATCTATCTATCTATCTATTTATTTATTTATTAGATTTGTATGCCGCCCCTCTCCGCAGACTCATAACAGCAATTTAATTATCTTTCCCAGGACAGTAATTCAAGGGAAAAAAGATCTGTGGCCCTTCACATTTTGCTGAAGAAGCTATAGCTCAATCACAAGGTCTTGGGACATAGAAATTATAACTTGGGTTGAATACCAATTTAGTTGAATTTCCTGGGAAACTTCTATGTATGACCTGAATGTCTTCCTTTCACCAGCTTCCAAACTGAACATGGGCCAAATGGAAAAAAGCCTAAGTTCTTTAGGTAAATTTTAATTCCAGTGGTTTGGCACAACAAGGCAGAACTAATATCTTTGGATTCCTTATGTATGATTGATGAATACTAGGTAGATGTATTATTTATTTATCAAATTTTTATGTACCAGCCCATCTTACAAAGAAATGACTTTGGGCGGTGTACAAACAAGGCTAAAAACAATTAATTAATAAATGGCCTTGGGCATCACAAAACCCTATAATTAATATATCAGGCTTCAAAGGAATTGTGTCCAAATCATTCAGTAGGTGTATGTATTGCAGAAAAGAAGCTTCATGCCACAATCTATTTTCTCCCAGAAAGTTCACACAGAAGATTTGGTATGTATGTAGGTCACAGTGATAAAACAAAATATGTTCTGCAGTATCCATACTCCATCCAGTTCTTAAGGGCTGGATACTCTTTGTAAATTTTCAAATAAACTTTTTAATCCAAATTGTACAATTAATGTACAAATCTGCACATTAGGGAGACTGCATGCATTCTTTTGTATTTCTGAATGGAGGAAATAAATTTAGAGTTGAATACTTGCAAGTGAATTGACTGTTGGGAAATTTAATTAACTAACAAACATGGATCAGTAGTTAGACTGGTTGAACTAATTCATAGTTTGAACTGGATTTAAATGCAAATTCTAGGTCACTTTAAAAAAGTGACTCACATGATGAATTAATTGATAGATCATTCAAAATACAATTCTAAGTAAAAATAAACTGACTCATCTCTCAATTCATCCTCAAGAACCCATAATTCTTAACTATTGCTTTGCAAATCATCTTTAGTTTTACTTGTTTAGTCGTTGCCCTGAGTATCACATATCCTATTTACTTGAAAGGAAGACAATCTTGAATTTAAGATGATCCTTTGGGGGAAAAAAATAAGTAGAATTACACAAAAATATATTTAAATTTATACTAAAGCTCTATGTGGTGCCCATTTCCAAACCATAATTGCTGATTCTTCTTCCTCCAATACTTCTGTACTGTACATGTTTGTGCATTGCCGCATGTACAATATGTGTGCACATAATGGCTAGTGGCCATATTTCAAAATAAGACAGATCCAAAATGAGGAAGGAAGGAGTCTGGACAGGTGGCGAGAGGAGAAATACATGAGATAGGGATAAGAAAGGAAAGAAAATAATAGAGAAAGAGAACAGAAAGCCCAGTAGGTACTTGGACCTTATCCAGCAAGTATAAATCTGCAATAGGAGTGCTGTTGTAATTTTGAAATTTTACTAAATTCAGTTCATAGGCAGCTGCTGGGCTGGGAACAGATCACTTTAGTAGGGTGATGGAAAAGGGTTAGGTCTAGGGTTCAAACTCTCAAGGCATTGGAGAAAGCGTCGTCCCCCCCTCCCACACACACAAACACACACATATACATTCACACTTTCACTTGCAATCCAAACACTTTGACAGAGGTATTTAGAAACATAGAAACATAGAAGACTGACGGCAGAAAAAGACCTCATGGTCCATCTAGTCTGCGCTTATACTATTTCCTATATTTTATCTTACAATGGATATAGGTTTATCCCAGGCATGTTTAAATTCAGTTACTGTGGATTTACCAACCACGTCTGCTGGAAGTTTGTTCCAAGGATCTACTACTCTTTCAGTAAAATAATATTTTCTCATGTTGCTTTTGATCTTTCCCCCAACTAACTTCAGATTGTGTCCCCTTGTTCTTGTGTTCACTTCCCCGTTAAAAACACTTCCCTCCTGGACCTTATTTAACCCTTTAATATATTTAAACATTTCGATCATGTCCCCCCTTTTCCTTCCTTCCTCCAGACTATACAGATTGAGTTCATTAAGTCTTTCCTGATACGTTTTATGCTTAAGACCTTCCACCATTCTTGTAGCCCGTCTTTGGACCCGTTCAATTTTGTCAATATCTTTTTTAATCTGTAAGGAAATTCAAACTTCATGCAATGATTACAATGTCGCAAATGACAAATCTCCTTGAGATTAATGGCTTTTCCAAATGAATATGCTTGGGATTACCAGACCTGTTTGATCATTATGAAATCCATCAAGAGAGGTGGAAACAATTCAGGGAGAGTAGGAAGTCTGCATGCCATTCCTATCCATTCCTCTGGTTACCCTCCATAAGGAGGATGAAATTTAAAAAGGAATGAATGGGGAGCAGACATCTCCATTGTTTCCCCTTTTTGCTACTCACTTGTATCATTGATGGCTGGGTACCTCAATTCTCTCATTCATCTTCTTTACTTTGAACAGAATTTGCCCTTAATATAAAAGAATCCTCAAGGATAAGTAAAATATGTTTTGTTACCTCTTACTCCTCATCTTACATGACTTTTAATAGCTACAGATTAAAAGAAAACTTCATAAAACACACACTTAGCCTACTTGGAGGTCAAGCATTCTTTGTCCCTACACAGAAGGTTTCTTAAGTCTCTGAACTACAATCACACTTTCATCTCCAACCTGATGTAGACAATTGATCCTGTCAACGGGGGTTCTGTCCTAACTATCCCCTTGTAAACCACTTGTTCCTTGTTTTAAAACTCCCTTTTAAAACCTCTGCAAGAACAAAGTCACATCCTTCTGAAGAATGTGCAACTCCCTCCCAACCAATCTTCTGTGTAAGACCATGTGGTTAGAGTGCAGTAGTGCAAGGTGCTTCTTCTGACTACTGGCTGTAGTTCAGCAGTTCAAATCTCAGTAGGCTCAAGGTTGACTCAAGGTTGACTCAGCCTTCCATCCTTCTGAGGTGAGTAAAATGAGGACCCAGATTGTTGGGGGCAATATGCTAACTCTGTAAGCATACTTAGAGAGTGCTGTAAATTATTATTATTATGTATTATTATTATTTATTGGATTTATATGCCGCCCCTCTCTGAAAACTCGGGGCGGCTAACAGCAATCATAAACAGTGTACAATAATAATCCAATACTGAAAGCGAATTAAAAACCCCTTAATATAAAAAACCAAACATACATACAAACATACCATGCATACAATAGTAAAGGCCTAGGAGGAGAAGGAATCTTAATTCCCCCATGCCTGGCGGCAGAGGTGGGTTTTAAGTAGCTTACGAACGGCAAGGAGGGTGGGGGCAATTCTAATCTCTGGGGGGAGTTGGTTCCAGAGGGCCGGGGCCGCCACAGAGAAGGCATTGTTTAGTTGACGGGACCCAGAGAAGCCCCACTCTCTGGGACCTAACTGGTTGCTGGGATTCGTATATAAGTCTAAGTGCTATTGCTATGTTCTTGGCACCACCACCACCACCTCCCAAAACGTAAGAGTGGTATTCATTAGGGAAACATATTTCCAACCAAGTCCTTCTTCCTAGGATTCATTTTAACTCTGCTGGTATTTAACTCTGCCGGTATTTAACTCTGCCGGTATTTAACTCTGCCGGTATCTAGCCCAGGGGTAGGCCTCATTGGCTCTTCTGTGACTTGTGGACTTCAACTCCCAGAATCCCTGAGCCAGTCATGCCAGCTCAGGAATTCTGGGAGTTGAAGTCCACATGTCACAGAGGAGCCGACTTGGCCTAGTCCAACCCCACTCCATCCCAAGGCAGGAGACCTTTATTCAATCGTAAATGCCCATCCAGTCTTTCCTTGGGGACCTCCAGCCTCATGAGGGTGCCAATTCCTCTGGTGTTTTATTATTATTATTTTATATTTTTCTTTATATATATTACCTCATGTCTATTCTCTTCTATGTATTGTGTATTGGACAAAATAAATAAATAAAAATAAAATAAAAATAAATAAATAAATATTTCCTTTCTATTCTTGCTGTGTCATGCTCTTGTATTTCTCAATGAGGTTGAAGGGGCAGATCTGCTAGGTTGGAACTGGTTTGTCTCTGAATGCTACAATGGATTGTAAGCTTAGCAAGGGAGTGTAGGAACTCAGCTCTTTTCCTTTCCTCCCTGCTCCCTCTCCTCACACCCCTCCTCTTATGGATATTCCCCCCTAGGGTTTATTAACCCCTCCCTCCTACCCCTAATTGGGGTTGGAAGAAATAATTCTTCTTGAAAGAGCACCCCCTCAGCAATTTGAGGGGTGAAAAACATGCTATATCAGCATTTGGCAAAAAGCTTTTTCTCATGCTTTGGTAACATCTGATATGGAGATATGTTCCTGATTTTCCTACCAGCTCTCATTCAATGTGATGAATTTGCTTTTGAAAGTCTTCCTAAGGGGGAGAAAAACTGGAAAACTTCCCATGAGTGAAACAATGTGCTCTTCGGCTTCTATCACTACAAAGTGACCAATGGGGTATATGTTAATATCCAGCCTTTCACTGCACTATCATCATGCTGGGCCCTGGGCCCTTGACCTATTAAATCCTCATAAATATCATCATGACTGTATTTCTTCTGGAGAAATTCTGCTGTTACCCTCACTTGAGAAACTCTTATTTGCACCCGGAGAAATTTCTTAATTATCCCAGGGAAATTCTGAAAATACATTGGTCTCCACCTTAAAGTTTGGAAGGGAATTTGAAAGATCCCTCCATGCCCATCTTTGATCTGATTTGTCCTCTCGGGCCATTTGGGGAAGAGCCAAATTTCTTCCTAATCTCTGAAATGAGAAATGGCTTTAATTGGGAAATGTTATCTATTATATCTACAACTGTCATCTAAATTGTGAGAATGTCTGCTGTGGGGGAGAAGAAGAAAAAAATGATTTCACTGGATAATCTCAAACGTATATACTGTATATATTTCTTGGTGTGAGCTGAACTGTTTACTTAGGCTAGGTCTGTCATTAGGGAAAAAACACTTTCTGGTAAGAAATCAGTACCTTGTCCCTGTTGACAATGGAATATCTCTTTTATACTTGTAGTAATGTCCATCAGTGAGACACCAAAGGTAAATGAGGTGAACCTTAAATGAGTTGGTCAATTAAAACCATTTCATAAGGGTGTAAACCAAATATTCCTTGTTGTGGTTGGCTCTGGCCCAGCTCCTGCCACAGGGAATGGGGAGGTGGATGCAGGGGAAACTTCAACATGTCACAGGCCTGTGTTATTGCCGACATAATCAATTCAGAGTTTAGTTTCTCGGACGAAGAAGAAGGTGGGAGTGACTCGTCAGAGGAGGGCTTGGCACACAGCCAAGGCAGTCAGTCTTCCTTATCTTCTATTGCTTCAGATCATAGTTCCCCCTAAGCTGAGCAGTGAGCAATCACTCACTTAAACCCTGCTGTTCTGTTTAAAAAAAGTTACAAATCTTCTGTTCCCGGGTCACCCTGACCCGGACCGAAAACTCTTCATTTGCAGTGCTTATGTTTGGTCAATTTGAATACTTTTTTCACTTGGAAAGTAGTCTGAACATTTCTGCACACAATGATATGAAAATTGAACTGAATAAATTAATCCTTATTGGTTTATTTTGCACATAAATATGCCCCCCCCCGTTTTTGTGAATTTCTTTTAGGTTTATTGATAATTATGCCTGCAAAATACATTCTATTTTACTAAAGTTGGTGTGGGATTGGTAGCTTGAACATTTCTGAACATAATGATATGAAAATTGAACTGGAAAAATTGATTCATATTGGTTTATTTTGTTGATGAAATGCATGCCCCCCCCATTTTTTAAAATAGTCTTCACTTTATGGATAGTTTTGCTAGAAAAATACATTCTATTTTACTAAAGTTGGTGTGGGATTGGTAGCTTGAACATTTCTGAACATAATGATATGAAAATTGAACTGGAAAAATTGATTCATATTGGTTTATTTTGTTGATGAAATGCATGCCCCCCCCATTTTTTAAAATAGTCTTCACTTTATGGATAGTTTTGCTAGAAAAATACATTCTATTTTACTAAAGTTGGTGTGGGATTGGTAGCTTGAACATTTCTGAACATAATGATATGAAAATTGAACTGGAAAAATTGATGCATATTGGTTTATTTTGCACATAAATGTATGCCTCCCCCCATGTTCAATTATTTCAATTTATATAAAAATTATGCTGTTAATTTCAAACTTACATACTTTTTTTAGTAAAATGGATTTGTTTCATAAAATTAGTTCTCTGGCTACAATGTGGTTGATTTTCAAAAGGATATTCCAAATATTTCTAGCCAAATATGTATAAAAAGTGACAATAATGGCACACAGCAAGGCCGAGGGGGTGTGTGGCCCTTTTGTGGCAAAAATAAACCAATAAGAACCATTTTTCCAGTTCATTTATATTTTTCTTATATTCATAAATGTTCAATTTAGTATATCAAACCTTTTGGGGGAAAATTCCTTGGGGATTTGTAGCCTTAAAAAATAGAAATTGACACGAAATTCAGAAAGGATGGGGGGAGGGGCTTTTTGATCAAAATAAAAATATAAGTCTCAATTTTTCCAGTTCAATTTTCATATCATTATGTTCATAAATGTTTAAACTAGTTTTCCAGTTGAAAAAGTTTTCAAAAAGACCAAATTCAAGTACCTAAAAAAAATCATTTTGGTCCGGGTCTATATGACCCGAACAGACTAAACGTGACTTTTTTTTTTGCCCAGAAAAAAAAAATTTCCCCCACCCCCACAAATACTTTTTTGATGATCAGCATTGTTAAATTGAGTAAATGAATGCCTAAGATTTTAAAGAATATTTCGGATTTGGAGCATAAAAAAATAAAAAGTGAAAATGGTTGCAAGCAGCTGAGGGGGGAGAGGCCTTATTTCTGATGTTAAAAATCCAGTAAGAATCATTTTTTTCAGTTCCTTTATATTTTTCTTATATTCAGAAATGTTCAAGCTACCAATCCCACACCAACTGCAGTAAAATAGAATGCATTTTGCAAGCAAAACTATCCATAAATTGAAAAAACTTTCACAAAAATGGGGGGGCGTGCATTATATCAGCAAAATAAACCAATAAGATTTACTTTTTTCATTTCAATTTTCATATCATTGTGTGCAGAAATGTTCAGACTACTTTCCAAGTGAAAAAAGCTTTCAAAAAGATCAAACATAAGCACTGCAAATAAAGAGTTTTCGGTCCGGGTCAGGGTGACCCGGGAACAGAAGATTTGTAACTTTTTTTGCCCAGCAAAAACTAAGCCCCCCACCCCCCAAAAAAAATTCTCATAGAGAGAACCCCTGAAATGATGAACATTCATGAAATTTCAAGTTTCAGATATTCAGGGAAAATTTTTTACAGGGACTCAAACTTGGCTTCGGGTCAAATAGACCCGAAACAGAACAGCAGGGTTAAAAATCATCATCAACTCAGAGTTTTCCAAACTTGCCCAGAAGCCGAGAGGGAAAGAGTGAGAGGGAAGGGAAGAGAGAGGAAGAGAGGAAGAGAGAGAAACAGATAGAAAAAAGAGAGGAAGGAAAAGAGAAAGAAAAAGAATGGGAGTAAGGAAGAGAGAAAGAAAATCAAAATCTAGTTTGAAACTAGCTCAACTATTTAAGTGGCATTTTGATATTGATAGAGTTGCCCTATTATGAGCTCACTGTTATAGACACACAGTACAGTATTTTATTTTGAAATTCTCTGAGGCAAAACAGGGTGGGTTTTTTATTTGTTTGTTTGTTTATTTGTTTATTTGTTTGTTTGTTTATTTTTTCTGTGCTGCCCAGTCCCAAAGGGACTGCCGCTCAGACACTATACTTTCCCCCCCCCAAAAAAAAAAATTATAGGGAACACTGCTTCAGATGATGATATTTTGGACCCACGCAACCGCAGAATTATGTGTAGAAGAGACCAAGTAAGAACATATTACAGGAAATAAGGGAGGCCACCTGTGTTTGGGTGGGGCTCTGGTAATTAGGGCTGCTGCTATAAATAGCAGCATGTGGGTTTGGCCATTGTGGAAGAATATCTGTTTGCAGTTCGTCAGGAATCTTATGTGCTGGACTTCGTTGCTTTTTCACGCATTTGAAACCAAAGCAGAGCAACGTGTGTGTGTGTGTGTCACATCGTTGGAAGAAGAAGGGATGTGAAGTTTCTTCACAGTTGCTGGCTAAGTACTTAATGATTGCTTAAGGGAAATTGTACAGACTACCCAGTTGTTTTGGGAAGAGTGCTCTTTGCAATACAAAAAGAGTGCTTAGTTTATTTTGACTTTTGTGATAAAGAACATTGTTTTGAATTTTCAAATGTGTGTGTGTCTGAAATTTGTACCCTTGAATTTTTGGGAGGCTCCTATCAGAGAGCCCGGCAGAACAATTCCTAGTCTCCTATTTCTCTGTTCAGTTAAAGGTTCTCCATGTTTGAGTTCTTCATTGAGCTGTAATGAACGTCCATGAGTAAAAAGAAGGAAGACACCAGCAAGAAACAAGTTATCACAATGCAGTTTATTTGCAATTTCAAGCAGGAAGTTACGCAGAACAATAGACCGAGCAAAAGTAGCCAAACGGTTGCTATTTTATTTACATCAAGCATTTGGGGACAACTTACAAAATAAGCCATACAAGCTATTACGCATTTTTAAAATGTTCTTCATCGATTGGGAAATTTATTTTAATGGGTTAAAAAAAATCATCATTTTGCAGGGGGTAAGCGAAGGTCAACCAAAAGAATACTAAAATTGTTTTTCTGTGGTTCATGAAGTCAAATGCTATGCTTCTTCTCGGTGCTGAACAACAAAAGACATCCTTTAAAAAGATGGCTGACATAAGCACTTGTCTCCTAATTCCCTATTAAACAATGTGTTGTTTTGACTGTGTATATTCCTCGTGGTGTTGGAAGTGGCCTGCCTACTATTACAACTGAATTAAAATACAGGAGTTCTTTGTTTTTCTGTTGAGAACTATATTGTTTTAATCAGCCCATCCATTAAATTGCCCTTTCCATTCTCAAATGCCATTTTAGCAGAATCTTAAGTGATCTGGGAAAAACCAAAAGTATACCAAGAAATATGCCAAACAGAACAATGGGGCTTAAGTGGGGAAAGTACAGACCCTGATAATACAGACCAGTTTGGATTACCGTATACTTTCCTCCTGCTTTCAAGGGGATTTCAAAGGATGTAATTATATCGCATGCATCTGCTGGCGCAAAGCACTGAACAAAAAAGAGCAGCGTAAAATATTGCAGAAATGTGAAAAGAGAAGTGAAACTATATCCATAAAATGAATGCCAATGCTGAAAGCACTTCAGTCATGTTTTGGTTCTTAAAAGCAACCGGAACAAAATTTTCCCCATCCTGTCGATCTCAAATATGGAGAGTGGACTGAGTACTTCACCTCCCACTGAAATCAGCAGGGTGTTAAAATTTAGGGTGTTAAAATAATGTTTTGTGTGGCCTGATTCCTAAAAGTTTGCACTATAACAATAGTATTCGATATGGGGAAGGGGGTTCCTTTTAGGGATAATACTCAGAAGCTTGGCTTTCTGGTTTGTTTGCTTTTGACTAAAATCAGCTTGTTTGCCAATTCATTCGGGGGAGGGGGGTTGAACTAGGTAACCTACAAGGTCCTGCCAAACTGTCTGAATTCCTATCACAAAAGAGCATCATCATCTTTCCGAAAGAGAATAGCGGAGGAAACAATCAGTTCTGTCCAATGTGGGAAATATGGTACTGCAGGCAGAATAACAACAGAGAGGGGGAAATCAGAGACACCACGACAGCCACAAGTCACGTTGGTTAGGAAAGAGACCTTGTAACACTGAAACTGCCTGGCGAAGGGGGGGATAGGAGCCATTTTTCATGAACGCTAACACCTGCTCAGATGTGTTCGTTCAAGAGACAAGGGACAATGTCTGTTCATATTAAATTTCTCGGGGGGCGTGGGAGAGAAGGATGACTAACTTGGGGACTTGTGCTGATGCTGGTGAGTAGGGACTTTTTCCCTGGAATCAATGGGCAATGTGTTTGTTTGTTTGTTTAATATTTTTTATCTGACCACTTTTCGGCTGGACGATGAAGTTGTGGTTGAGACATATTTCATGCTGGAAGAGCATCCTCCACCTCCAACACCTATTCCTCCACCATAGCTTCCGGCGTTGTAACTGCTCCCCCCACTGCTTATACCAAAGCCGCCAGAACCAACCCCTCCCACTGACAGGCCCAGGCTGCCTCCAGCACCACTGCCGCCGCCTCCTCCTCCACCGATCCCCAGGCCAAATCCTCCTCCTCCTCCACCGATCCCCAGGCCACTGCTCATACGACCACCTCCGCTCATGGTAGATGAGCTGCTGATCACCGCTGCAAGAAAAACACAGGTGTGTTACTAAATTTTGTTCCAACCATTGGCTGTAACTTATAAGAAGGGATGGATCTTAGAATAGGATGAGCTGGAAAGGACCTTGGAGGTCTTCTAGTCCAGCCCCCTGCTCAAGCAGGAGAACCTATACCATTTCAGATAAGTGACTGTCTAGGCCAGTGATGGATGACGGTGAAATAAATGACGGTGAAATAAACAGGCAAACCAGAAGTTTGGAAAAAACAGACTTCTGGTCTGCCTGCTGGGCTATTTTTCACACTCTGGGGTTTCAGGGAAACTTTCCTGAAACCTCTGGAGGGCGAAATGTCCTTCCCCAAGGACGAAAATCAACTGGCCAGTGTGTGCATGCGTGCTGGAGCTGACATAGGGCAACAGCTCGCATGCCCTCTGATATGGCTCCATGTGCCACCTGTGGCATGCATGCCATAGGTTCACCATCATTGGTCTAGACCAGTGATGGTGAACCTTTTTTTTCCTCGGGTACCAAGAGAGCATGCATGTGCACTATCATTATGCCCAAACTCATAATTCAATGCCTGGGGAGAGTGAAAACAGCTTCCCCTGCCCCTGGAGGCCCTCTGGAGGCTGGAAACAGCCTGTATCCCAACTTCTGGTGAGCCCAGCAGGCTCATGTTTCTGCCTCCCCAGGCTCCAAAGGCTTCCCTGGAGCTGGAGGAGGGCAAAATGTCCTCCCTCATCCCTCCCAGGCTTTTCTTTAGACTAGCCCAGGGGTAGGCAAAGTTAGCTCTTCTATGACATGTAGACTTCAACTCCCAGAATTCCTGAGCTAGCATGACTGGCTCAGGAATTCTGGGAGTTGAGGTCCGCAAGTCATAGAAAAGCTGACTTTTCCTACCCCTGGACTAGCTGAACCCTAATCCTGCAGACGTTCTTCATAGGCTGTAGTCTCCAGGACTTTGATCATCTTAGTTGCTCCAAGACATGATGGATGACCATCATGCTCAAGTCTTTGGGACTACAAGGACATATCCAAGTCATTCTCATATTCCAGGATGCTGATTTCCCCACTATAGGCCCTGGCCCTGAAATTATGAAACACTCCCATCCAAATTCTAACAAGGTAGGACCCTGCTTAGCTTTTTAAGGTTACAAGTAGTGATGGGCGCACTGAACCCACACAATTCAGGTCCGTACCGAATATTGCGGTGTTCGGTATGCCGAACACGAACACAATTTTTTTCCAAACTTCAGGCAAAGTTCGGGGTCGTGTTCGGTGTTCGGAGCTTTGACGTCACTGGCAGGTTGCTAAGGATGCCAAGGTGATCACTTCCTGGATTTCATGGAATCCAGGAAGTGATCAAATTGGCGTCCTTAGCAACCTACTGGTGATGTCAAATCTCCGCCACGGAATCTCTTCATGGGAGGGATTCCCTGTTCGGGTTCGAGTTCGGGTTCAGTTCGGTTTTGGCCAAATTTTGTGTAAAATTCGGCCGAACTTGCCGAACCCGAACACTGTTGGGTTCACCCATCACTAGTTACAGGTGCTGCCACCTGTTGAAGGTAAAATAAGTAGCATTACTGCCAAATTACTCGCTCATATTTCCCATCATTCTGGGATGCCGTTCCAAATTAAATATCATGGGGTGCTCATAGACGATGGCCTTGGAGAAGAAATTGAAGATCTACTACCAAGGCGATGATCCGGTAAGCAAGATTTGAGACCAAGCAAGGAAAGTGGTTTAGGAAATCAGCCGGCATCCCCCATGGCCCCACCCAACTTTAATTCACATGAATATACAAGAGGGAGAAAGCAGAGCACATTCAGACTTGTGCAATTCTGTTACTATAGCTGTTCTAATAAAAGTAGCTTTCAATCTACATAGTGTCTGCTTCTTCATCTGCTTTTGTCAGCCTTGCAAGGCAAACTAGACAGGAATCAATAGCCAGACAAGCTGACACTGCTTTATTTGTCAAGTTTCATTGACAGACCCTTGCCAGTCTGAATGTTCAATCCTTCCTCACTGCCCACTCTCCTTTTCAGCCAGAGAAACTAAGCTTTTTGCCATGCACACTACTCAGCTGCCATTACGCTATCTCTTAACTGATCATTCCTTTCTTTTCCCGGCCAATCAGAATAGAGCTGGAAAGGAACTTAGAGGTCTTCTAGTCCAACCCCCTGCTCAGGCAGGAAACCCTATACTCAGACAAATGGTTGTTCAATCCCTTCTGAAAGAACACTAGTAAGGGAGCACCCAGAACTTCTGGAGGAAAGCTATTCCACTAGTTAATTGTCCTCACTGTTGGGAAGTTTCTCCTTAACTCCAAATTGCATCTCTCCTTGATTAGTTTCCATCCATTGTGACTGGTGCTTTGGAAGAATAAGCTGAGCACCTCTTCTTTGTGGCAGCCCTTCAAATACTGGCAAATGTCCTAGTCCTAGTTTGAATTGACCACAACGCAATCCATTTTTTTAAAGCTTCATGTCTCACTTTTGGAGTAGAATAGTACAGAATAGAATAGAATAACAGAGTTGGAAGGGACCTTGGAGGTCTTCTAGTCCAACCCCCTGCTTGGGGAGGAAACCCTACAGACAAATGGTTATCCAACATCTTCTTTAAAACTTCCAGTGTTGGAGCATTCACAACTTCTGGAGGCAAGCCGTTCCATGGATTAATTATTCTAACTGTCAGGAAATTTCTCCTTAGTTCTAAGTTGCTTCTCTCCTTGATTAGTTTCCATTAATCTACATTATTATTTTCATCAATAGCATAAAATAGGGAAGGCAGCACCCCTACCCACACACACAGTGCAATACTTCTTATTTGATCCTCTTGTCAGTGATAGTGTATTTTTCAAGATGTCTAAATTATTCAGTATTAATATTAAACAATACAGTCTGTGCAAACAAGTGTATTATCATGGGCCCTTATGACTAATTAGTACAAATGAAATACTTACACATGCTCACAGGGGCAGTGAGTTCTCCAGACATCCTATAGGCAAGAAAGAAGAAACAGTGTGTGTATAAGTCAATTGCCATTATCATGTTTAGCTCATAGCCTATAAAACCCTGTCCTTGCAAATAAAGATCTTGGTATAAAAGTATTAAGTGAAAACAAGGAACATCCTGTCACTTTAAGTTCTCCATCAGATACAAATTAAAACAAAACAAAATCCTAGGGAAACTTGTGAAGATTAAACAATCTACACACATCCGCTTATAAAAGGGATTGTTCAAGAGGTAGGGCAACTGCATGACATTTATGCACCATCTGAAGCACACATGAAGGATTAGGATTTGGGAGGAGAATGCAACAGGTTGCACAGAAGTCTTTTCAGCTGGCTTGCAGGGGTTCACCCCTCCCTCGGGGGATCCTGCCCTCCAAGTCTGAGCAGAACAAATTCCTATAGGTCCTTGTTCACAGTAGACTTCAGTTGGAAGCAGGGGAGAGGAGGCTGCCCTCTAGTGCTGGCAGGACTTATCTTTCAGTCCTGAGGAAACAACCTTGCGCAAAATGTCCATGCTCACTCTGCGGCTCAGCCAGAAACCCACAAGAAAGCATTTTGTAGCAATCGTTGACTGTGTTGTTGCAACACAGATGGTGCAACCTCTTTACCAGCTTCCCTCATCTTCTCATAGAATGCAAAACCTGTCTTCTGTGCCCAGTTAGCATTGTGCTCTCAGCCACAAGCTGCCTTGATGGGGTTGTCTTAAGAGCGCCCTCCTGAGGCCGCAGTGCTCATCTGCTTTGTACAAAAACATTGTGAGGGGAAACAACCCTGACCTTTATTGAATTTCAGGCTTATGTAGATGGCAACAAGAGTCCACCATAGCATCTGCTGTTTGTTCGCCAGAGTCAGAAATTAAGTAGAGTTAAGCACATGAATAAAAGTTGCCACCCCAAGTCTTCAGAGAGGGACAGCATACAAATCTAATAAATTATTGTTGTTGTTGTTGTTGTTGTTGTTGTTATTGTTATTGTTATTGTTGTTGTTGTTGTTGTTGTTGTTGTTGTTATTATTATTATTATTATTATTATTATTATTATTATTATTATATATACAGATTCTCCTTCATGGATTCAATCCAAGATCATCGCAGCTGGGGACTGCAGCCAAGAAATTAAAAGACACTTGTTCCTTTGAAGAAAAATCATGGCAAATCTAGGCAGCATACTAAAAAGCAGAGACATCATCCTGCCAACAAAAGTGCGTATAGTCAAGGCTATGGCTTTCCCAGTTGCAATGTATGGCTGTGAAAGTTAGACCATAAGGAAGGCTGAGCGCCAAAGAACTGAAGCCTTTGAACTCTAGTGTTGGAGAAGACTCCTATGAGTCCTTGGGACTGCAAGTTGATCAAACCCATCAGTCCTAGAGGAGATCAAACCTGTTGGTTCTTTAGAAGGCCAGATCCTGAAGATGAAACTCAAATACTTTGGACACCTAATGAGAAGGAAGGACTCACTGGAGAAGAGCCTAGTTCTGAGAAAGATTGAGGGCAAAAGAAGAAGGGGATGACAGCGAATGAGGTGGCTGGATGGAGTCACTGAAGCCATCGGCGTGAGCTTAATTGGATTGCAAAGGATGGTAGAAAACAGGAAGGCCTAGAGCAGTGATTGCAAACCTTTTGTGGCTTGTGTGCGCACATGCTCATACCCATTCCACCACCACCCATGAATGTGCACCACCTCCAGACTGCCCCCTGCGCATGTGCACAATCACACACACATCCCTGTCCATGTGCACAGGCCTCACTGAAGCCTGAGGCAGTGAAAAGACAGCCAAACGGGCAAACCAGAATTTCAGAAGAACAGACTTGTCTATTGTGATGTTTCTTGCACTTCCTGAAGCCTCCGGAGTGTGAAACGGCCATTCCCAAGGCCAAACATCACCTGGCTGGCCTGCGCATGTGCGCTGGAGCTAACATATGGCAACGCCTCATGGGCCCTCCGATATGGCTCTGCGTGTCACCTGTGGCATTCATGCCATAGGTTCACCATCATGGGCCTAGGGGAACATTGTCCATGGAGTCATGATGGGTCGGACACAACTTCACAACAGCCAACAATAATATACAGATTATTCCTTTTTTACATAGGTGTAACTACTGGCAATTATTTCACCCCCAGAAAAAAATACATTTAGTCCAAGGGTTACTACAGCGAAAGGTTTTTCCAATGTACTGAATCAGACAGTGGCCTGAAGGAAGGCTCAGAAACAAACTGCACCAACACACATAAGTCAGAGGTTTCTTCTTCTTCAGACAGAATGTATTTCATAACAATTCTTTTTTTTTCATGGTCTGTAACTCAGTGATTTTAGATCCTGGACTATTTTAGCCAGTAACATTAAACCATTGTCTTTATTATCTAAAATTACTCCTTGCTCCTTCTATCAGGTGGTCATGCTCCATGCTTCATTATTTCACACAGTGAGCCCCGATCTCTATTCTTGTGGGCATCAGAGTTGGTTTATGGTTTCCAGAAATAACTGCAGCTATATCTTGGTGAATATAGAAGAGTGCATTGCAATTTAGCATCAACACTCCCAACCCCTTCAATAGCTGACAGAATTCTGGGAATGGTGTGGTCTTACAATTAATGTTCAACAAAACTGAAGATATTGCTGCAGCTGACACCAAGTACCAAAATCCAGCCAACCATTGAAATTCCCAGAATACCATGGAAGCACGATATCTCAGAGGGATGAGGAAAATGAACAGCACGGCCTTTCTGCCCTAGCATTAGTGGGAGCATTTTGGCACAAAATCAGTTAAGCTCCCAAAGCATGTCAACAAAAGAAGTGACCACAAGATGTCACTTTGCCCAGTTGCCTCCCAGCAAGTCCTTCTGCCATTAGTTCGTATCATGCTTCAAAGCATAGTTAAGTAGTGGAGGACAAAATGAAAGGTAGGAGCTCTTCATATTTAAAAACAGGTTTTCCTCATAAGGTTAATAGAAGCTAATGTCCTTTCAGAGAAGTCAAAGACTTTAAATCCTATCTTTTTTCCCATTGTCCTGCCTCATTATCCCAACAAGGAAAAAATACAGAATAAGTTAGAAGGGATCAGGAGGTTTTCTAGTCCAACCCCTCCCCACAATTGAGCAGGACACCCAAAACCATTCCAAACAAATGCCTGTCCAATCTTTTCTTTAAAACTTCCAGTTTTATGGGCTCACAACTTCCTAAAGCAAGCCATTCCACTGATTTATTTTTTTCACTGTCAGGAAAGATCACCTTAGTTCTAGGCTGAATTTCTCGTTGAGAGGTTTCCATCAATTCCATTCTTGTCTTACTCTCAGGAGCTTTGGAAAATAAGCTGTCATCATATTCTTTGTGACAACCTTTCATATATTGAAAGATTACTATCATAACACCCCAGTCCTCCTCTTTGTTAGACTGCAACCATTTATCATTAGTGATGGGCGAACCAAACCCGCACAATTCGGGTCCATACCGAATTTTGCGGTGTTCGGTATGACGAACACGAACACGAAATTTTTCCAAACTTCGGGCAAAGTTCGGGGTCGTGTTCGGCGTTCGGAGCTTTGACATCACTGGCAGGTTGCTAAGGACGCCAAGGTGATCACTTCCTGGATTCCATGGAATCCAGGAAGTGATCACCTTGGCGTCCTTAGCAACCTGCCGGTGACGTCAAAGCTCCGCCCCCAGAATCTCTTCGTGGGAGGGATTCCCTGTTCGGGTTCGGGTTCGGTTCAGGTTCAGCTGAATTTTGCGTAAAATTCAGCCGAACTTACCGAACCCAAAAACCGTTGGGTTCACCCATCACTATTTATCATATGTTTTAGCCTCCAGACCCTTATTCATCTTTGTTGCTCTTCTCTGCACTCCTTCTAAAGCAGGGGTGTTAAACTCATGTTGTCACGTGACATATTGTGACTCCCTCCCCTTCACTAAACCGGACATGTGCGTGGCCAGCAGATGACACATCCGGCTCGTGGGCTGCAAGTTTGATACCCTGTTTTTACATTATCAATATCTTCTTCTTCTTCGTTTGTATTATGGTAATGCAACTGCTATTTTTTCTTTTGAAAGGATTAGATACCTTTTCTTGGTTTAAAAATGATGGGCTTTGAGCCTTACCCAGATGTCTTGGACATATCTTGCAAACTCTTGGTATAGCACAAATGATTATGGTGCCCTCACATTTCTAGTTATCTTCTACTTCCTCTTTCAATAAAAACCTATTGATATGAGTGGGCTGGGGAAAGAGATTGGTAAAGCCATAGATGTTCTTCTAAAGAAGAACAGAGTGGTTTTCATCTCATTCTCCACTACTATAGTCACTGGGTTGAAGACAACACAACTCTTGGCCTAAAAAAGTTTAGGACAGCTTTTTCCAATCTGGTGTAGACCAAACCCTATTAGCCCTAGGAAATTAAAATATGTACAAACCATCTGAAGGGCATCAGATGGTAGGAGATTAAGTTATGGTATGAATCAAGGCAGCTAACCTGGAAGAAAATCTGTCAAACATAGGGGGAGTTACTTTAGGAGTAAATATACACACATTTGGATTGCAAATTGATGAAATCTTAAAATGTAAAGATATTGCAGAGAGAGAACCAGATTTAATTTCCAGCACACATTTTTATGTAGAACAAAAGCCTAAGGCACATTTACTTGGGGAAAGATTGCTTCTATATATGTGCAGGATTTTCCCTTCTGAATTTTCACTACTAATTAAAAATATCAGGAGTGAAGGATAACTGTGTGTCTTTTTCCAAGTGAGGAACCAATTCTTACTATGAATAATGACTAAGCAAATGGAAATGTCTTATATTATACTGATGATATTGAACAGCATGTAGTACTTCCTAAATATGCACATTAAACATTCAGACATTTCAACATTTTTGGAAGAATGCCATACAAATGTTAATATTTGCATGCAGGCACACAGACACAAACACACTTGCCACATTCTAGACTTCCTTCTGACAGCTTGAGAATCACTTTTATTTGCTGGCTGAATAGACTATAACATATACTCTAGATTTGGGGATAAAGTTAGACATCATAAGGAGACAACATATTTAGAGGCAGAAAGAGAGAAATCATTTTAGCTACAAAAAAATTGATATCGTTTTTCATTGACAGAACTCTTGTTGTTTTCAATGAAAATTTTTCCTATTGCTGAGTTTGGAGAAAATGTCCTCTATATCATGTCCTCTCTTTGGAGCCATTTGGAACTATATCCTACACACTAAATTGTGCTAGGCAAAAGGAAACCGAAAGAGAGAGAAAGAGGAAGGAATAAAAACTGCTCAGAACTGAATAAACTAAGGATCAAATCCAGGGACAGTATGGTTGAAGAAAGACAACTTCTAAAATGGGTGAACTAAATGCATTTTTTCCCTAATTTGGCATCCATCAAATGTACTATTCATCTCCGACTGGAAATCCTGGGAATTTTCTAAGAAAACAATCAGTGGAGGATGCCTCCAGAGCTCTGAAAAGAGAAGCAATAGAAAACCTAGGACAAGATCTTTGTTACAGGCCAAAAAAGAATGATGAACAAACAATAATAATAGTGGATGCACAGGCTGCATTTCATATAGTTATAGAAAAAGCAGAACAGGTACTATGACAGGTACACGCGTGTATATTCCTATGTTTGAGATTGGGTAAAATCAACACATAAGAAACATGCATATAGATACGTTTCACTCTGAGCTTCCAAAGGTGCAGTCCAATAAGGTACGCTAGAATAATGTTTGTTTTTAATTTTTTCCCAAGTTTCAATTAAAGAGTTTGCCTTTGAAAGTACCTATTGAAAGTCCATTTTCCATACCATAAAAATGAATGCCATCCTATCTGTAAATCGTGTCCTTCTAAAGTAAAGTCTTTTGTTTCTGAGCATTGTCCATTCTTTAATCCATGTCATTGCCACTGCTTTGATAATACAAATGCCAGCAGAGTACAGTGGAATAAAATTTCAAGATATAAAGATTTAATAGGACAGTCAAAAGGTTGAAAACAATGATAGAATTAGAAAAACAAGGTATAAACCATGATTGGTATACATATATACAATTACAGGCAAGATATAATGAAGATAATAAAGAAGAAGATATAAATCTTGAAAAAACTAAACTAAATGAAATTTTGTTTGGCTCAGATGTGTATATGATAAAAAGTTTTATGGTTATTTTCTATCGATTTATAATTTGAACAAGTTAAAGATACAATGATAAAGTGGATGAAGAATATAGGATATTCAATAGATAGAGATAAGTGGCAACAAATTTGGGAAAGAAATTATAAAATGTTAATGTCAACAGCTTATAAGGAGAATATATATAAGATGTTTTATAGATGGTATATGACACCAGAAAGATTAGCAAAAATGTTTAAGAATAGATCAATGAAATGCTGGAAATGTAATCAGTTACCAGGCTCTTTTTATCATATGTGGTGGACATGCACATAAGTTAAGAAATTTTGGAAAGAGATTCAGCAATGGATACAGAAGATTTTGAAAAAGACTATTGAATTTAAACCAGAAATATTCTTATTAGGTATTTTACCAGAAAATTTTAATAAAGAAGAAACATATTTGATTATACTTATTTTAACAGCAGCTAGAATAGCAGATGCACCAAATTGGAAGCTGAATAAAATTCCAAACGAAAGAGAAATATTATATAAGATTTTAGACTGTGCTGAAATACTTTAAAACTTAAAGATAAAGTGTGATTACTATAAGATTTCGGGAATGTTTTATGAATGGTTGGAAATTAAAAATAATTGAAAAGTATTTTCTTTTACTTACTTTTGAAGAAATACATGATGATTTAATTTTAATCTATTAAAGACCCAGATGATGAAATAAGGACTGGTGGCAGCATTGGATAAGGAGTCAACACAGAGATGAAAGGATTAAATTAGATATTGAGTTAAGATGTTAAGATGTTCATGTTTTATTATAAATAGAAAAAAGGAATATAAGGAAATGGGTTTTATAATATTGTTATTTGTAGATGAAATATATCTCATGTGTGGTTAATTTTAATTAATTTAGCAAAGAAGAGGATAAAATGTACATATTGAATGTATTATTAGCTTTTCTCTCTCTCTCCGAATGTTTAACATATCTAAGAAATATTATTAATTATTATTTTAAGCATTGATTCTGTGTTTTTTATTGCTCATGTTGTTTTATTGTATGTTGAAAGAAAAATTTAAAAAAAATTATAAACCCCCCCCCCCCAAACAAAGATATGTTTCACTCAGAGACATAATACATTGCAAGATAGCACCCACCTGCATTCTTCGCCTTCGAGCAGCGTGCGGTATGTAGCAATCTCAATATCCAGAGCCAGTTTGACATTCATCAGCTCCTGATAATCCCGCAGAAGACGCGCCAGCTCATCCTTCGAATTTTGCAGAGCCAGTTGCAGGTCGCTCAGTTTCATTCGGGCATCTTTGACGGCCAGATCCCCACGCTGTTCAGCTTCAGCAATTGCTCCTTGCAAATTGGCAATCTGGATACATTGGTATATTAATTAGGCTCCAATTTTTAATTGTATGTCATAGGATGCATTGCTTTTGTGAAGTATTAAATATAGATGTCTTAAAACTTCATTGGTAAGAGTCAACACTTTGCCTCTCATTTCTGTTTTACTAGCAGACAACTAAGTGTTTACAAGAGGATTGCAAACAGGATCACATTATTGTACACTGGCTTTTATTTGAATCTCAGAGCCTCAAAAAAAAATCAGATGGTAACATTTCATTGCCCCAATTATTCTTCAGATCCCTACCTCAACTAGGATATTGATAAAAGTATGTGTTATTAAATTGATGAGGTGAACAGATTCAACAGAACTCGTTCATCTTTCAGTGGACAAGTTCAAAATCTGGTTGAAAGGCCACTGGGCAAACTCAATTTCAGTACAATGAATTTCAACAAGATACACTGCTCAAAAATATAAATAACACATCCTAGATCTGAATGAATGAAATATTCACATTGAATACTTTGTTCTGTACAAAGTTGAATGTACAAAAACAGCATGTGAAATTGATTGTCAATCAGTGTTGCTTCCTAAGTGGACAGGTTGATTTCACAGAAGTTTGATTTACTTGGAGTTGTTTAAGTGTCCCCTTTATTTTTTTGACCAGTGTATGTAACTCAAGGGATCCCTCTGTGAATTGTAATACCGGTAGTCCTTGTTAAGTGATACATTTATTAAGTGAGTTTTCCCCATTTTACATCCTTTCTTGCCATATTTGTTAAGTGAACCGCTGCAGCTGATAAACTAGTAACACGATTATTAAGTGACTCTGGCTTCCCCATTGACTTTGGTCACAACATATTCTTGGGACACAGCAACGATCATAAGTATGAGTCAGTTTCCAAGCACCTGAATTTTGATCACATGCTACAACAGTCACAAATGTAAAAAAATGGCCATAAGTCACTTTTTCCTGGGCCATTGCAACCTTGAATGGTCAATAAATGAACTGTTGTAAGTTGAGGTCTCCTTCACTCTCTCTTTCCATCAACAAGTTTATTTTTCAGCAAACCACCTCAGAGGGAGTGCCACCTTATGTTCCTAAGCAACCTCCAACTATGAGACTTAAGATGATAAGAATCATTTAGGTCAATGATGGTGAACCTATGGCACATGTGCCAGAGGTGGCACGTAGAGCCATATCTGTTGGCACGTGAGCTGTTGCCTTAGTTCAGCTCCAGCGCACATGTGTGTGCCAGCTGTCTAATTTTCGGTTTGCACAGAAGCTCTGGGAGAGCGTTTTCAGCTTCCGGAGGGGAAGCCTCTGGAACCTGGGGAGGATGAAAACGGGCCTACTGGGCCCACCAGAAGTTGGGAAATGGAGTGTTTCTGGTCTCCAGAGGGCCTCCAGGGGGCAGGGAGGCCATTTTAGCCCTCCCCAGGCATTGAATTATGGGTGTGGGCACTCACACATGCACGATAGCATGCGCGCACACGCTTTCGGCACCTGAGGTAAAAAAGGTCCACCATCACTGATGTAGGTTAATAACATGAAAATGTGCTTAGATAATTAAAAAGTTTACTCTGGTTTGATGTGCCAAATGCCAATAAAGCCTTTCATGATCCTCTTTTTTTCCTTGTGCCTAAGGCTTGATTCAAATTATTGACAAATACTCCCCCTCCCTTAAAAATCTTGAGGAAATGCATACAGTATCATAACAAAAACAGATCTTGCATCTTGAATTTTTCATGCATTCAGAAAAATAGGTGCAAAGGCTTTGCTTGTGGGTGGTTTTTGAGATTCTATCGGCATAAGCCAACAAAAATGTAAACCAGAAAATTATCAAATACTGTATGTTCCTACAAATGAGAGACCGAACCTCTCTGAACCAAGGAATCATTGCCATTATTGCAAGTCATATAATATAATATAGGGTGGTGCAGTGCTTAGAATGCAGTACTGCAGGCTAACTCTACCTACTGCCAGTAGTTCAGTTCTGACCAGCTCAAGGTTAACTCAGGCTTCCATCCTTCTGAAATCGGTAAAATGAGGATCCAGATTGGGGGGTGGGGGGACAATATGCTGACTCTATAAACTGATTAGAGAGTGCTGTAAAGCACTATGAAGCGATATATGAGTCTGCTAGTTCTATTGCTATTCAACTTTGAGCAGTATTTTTTTCAAATCATAGTCTCTCTGAAGCTGGTGAGCCCATTTCTATGTGTCTTGTGAATAAATTTTGCACTTTGCCTATAAAATAGGATCTAATGTTGGCATAGTAGGGTCACAGGTTACTAGAATTTAGATGAATGAAGTGAAGCTATTTTTATCCAAGCAGAACAGCAGTTGGCGCCCATTCAAAGATGGTAATGCATGACGGACAGATAGTCCTGACAATCAAAGAACAACACCTCCATATAAACACTTCTTGCAGAAGGGGATCATTTAATCAAGGAGCTATCCAACTTGAATGGATATGCTTGGTCATTTTCATTCATTCAGTTATTCATTAGTTTGTTTGTTCATTCATTCATTCATTCATTTATTTGACATTAATATTAAAATAATAAAATCCCATTATAAAAGCCTACCAAACAAACAGTACAATCAACATACATGCATACCACTCATAAACAATTCGGCTGTGACCAATGTAATATTCAGGGGCCCCAGGCCTGACAACAAAGCCAGATCTTTTTGTAAGGTCAGCAGGGTAGGAGACAGGGTACGGACATCGGGAGGGAACTGGTTCCATAGACCTGGGACAGCCACAGAGAAGGCCCTTCCTCACAGTCCCGCCAACCTGCATTGCTTAGTCAACGGGACCTGGAGAAGGCTGACACTGTGTGATCCTATTGGTCTCTGGGAGGTATGTAGAAGGAGACGGCCCCGTAAATAGTCTGGTCCTAAGCCATATAGGGCTTTATAGATAATAACCAACACCTTGAATTGTGACCAAAGACAGTAGCCATTGCAGCACGTAGAGTGTTGGTGTTATAGGGTGTACTGGGGTACACCCATGACAGCTCGCATGGCTGCATTCTGGACTATTTTTCCTTGGAAATAAATCCTGTTGAAATTTGGTAGGAAAATGTTCCTAGCACACATACATGAATGAACTGCAAAATAATGTGCAAACTAAGAGAAGATGGGCCTGCAACAAAGATGCAAAAAAGAGAACAGATAAACCCATGCAGATAGGAATATTGCTATATTCAAATGCCCGCTTACCTGTTTCTTCAAATTGTCAATTTCTGCTCTAAGTCTCTGTATAACCCTATTCAGTTCCGCCATCTCATTCCTGATATTTTTCAGATCATCCCCATGACCAACAGCTGAGCTCTGAAGTTCCTGAAACTGTTAACACCAAAAGAGAATCGTTATGACTGATAGGAAGCAATACCAGCTTCACAAATTACACAAGTGGCTTTGGGTATGGGGAGAACTCCATGTGTCACCTTTCCTTGGGAAAGGCAAATAAAAGATTTGCTGAATTTGCCACCTCTAAACCTAAATCTGATTTCAAAACAAAAAGTGGAATCTGAATTTTTGCCTCTTAGGAATATATTACATATTGAGACAATGGCATCACAGTCTGTGTTTGTGTTTCGGCAAATCTTGGTTAAAATGATAGGTATGGAACTTGTAGTTGTATTATGAGAAATTGCAAAGCTCTTGAGGTCCATCCATCATGGCTCCTCAAATATCTATCTATCTATCTATCTATCTATCTATCTATCTATCTATCTATCTATCTATATCTCATCTATCTATCTATCTATCTATCTATCTATCTATCTATCTATCTATCTATCTATATCTCATCTATCTATCTATCTATCTATCTATATCTCATCTATCTATCTATCTATCTATATCTCATCTATCTATCTATCTATCTATCTATCTATATCTCATCTATCTATCTATCTATCTATCTATCTTTCTATCTTTCTATCTATCTATATCTCATCTATCTATCTATCTATATCTCATCTATCTATCTATCTATCTATCTATATCTCATCTATCTATCTATCTATCTATCTAATCTATCTATCTATCTATATCTCATCTATCTATCTATCTATCTATCTATCTATCTATCTATATATATATATATATAATCTATCTATATCTCATCTATCTATCTATCTATATCTCATCTATCTATCTATCTATCTATCTATCTATATCTCATCTATCTATCTATCTATCTATCTATCTATCTATCTATATCTCATCTATCTATCTATCTATCTATCTATATCTCATCTATCTATCTATCTATCTATCTATCTATATCTCATCTATCTATCTATCTATATCTCATCTATCTATCTATCTATCTATCTATCTATCTATCTATCTATCTATCTATCTATATCTCATCTATCTTACAACATAAAACGGAACAATATAACGTCCTAAATCCAATTAATGTCTAGGATTTTTCTGTTCTTCCTAGAAGTATTATAAAGGAATCTAGGAGACAAGACAAATGTTCTACATCAGATTCAATTCAAAGTCTAAACCCATGGTCTGACTATCAACCCTCTCACTTCAAGGCTTTCCTTCTAGTTAAGAAGAGCATTTATTCCAAATTGAAAGCTTATTTTAACTCCACAATCATCTCTGGAAATGTTATACCGAGTCTTACCTTGTTTTGATACCATGCCTCTGCCTCAGCCCGGCTCCTGTTGGCAATGTCTTCGTACTGCGCTTTCACTTCAGCAATGATACTGTTGAGGTTCAGATCTCGGTTGTTGTCCATTTGCAAGACAACATTAGTGTCACTAATTTGTCCTCGGATTTGAACCATTTCCTTTGTGGAAAAACAAGATGCTATTATCTATCCATCCAGATGTTTCCCATTGCTACTCACTCATTCAAGTTCATCTTTGCCTAGCAAAATATTCTGTGGAAGCCAACTGAAAATAAAGGTTGTGCCTAATTTTGGCAAAGCAGGAAGTTGTCAGCAGGCTGTCTAGTTAGTGTTTTCATCACAGACTACAGCATCACTGGAGACTCTAGATCAGTGGTTCTCAACCTGGGGGTCGGGACCCCATTGGGGGTCGAACGACCATTTCACAGGTGTCGCCTAAGACCATGAGAAAAGACAAATTTCCCATGGTGTTAGGAATTAAAGCTTCTATTCTGGCTCTTTGGAACATATTTTTACAATCCGATCATTCAGTGGGGGGTATACCTCTGATCTTCCTGCCAATCAGCTTAAAGCTCTGTTGGGAGAATTGATGCTAGACATATGGTTGGGGGTCACCACAACTTGAGGATCTGTATTAAGGGGTCACGGCATTAGAAAGGTTGAGAACCACTGCTCTAGATCAGTGTTTCCCAACCTTGGCAACTTGAAGATATCTGGACTTCAACTCCCAGAATTCCCCAGCCAGCATTCACTGGCTGGGGAATTCTGGGAGTTGAAGTCCAGATATCTTCAAGTTGCCAAGGTGGGAAACACTGCTCTAGATGGAGGTATGTCTAGTCCTATCTAGAAAAATGGCATGTCAATCTAGGAGTTATGTGCTATAAAGATGGAACCATACCCTGTTAAAGAACACGATCTAGTATCTGGGGTTAATGCAAGGCAATTAATGAGAGCCAATTGATTTGGACAAAATAAAAATCACATGACCAATTAAATCATGGGTGTCAAACTTGCCACATCACATTGCCGTCACATGATGTATCACAATGTTTTTTTCGCCTTCGCAGAGCTGGGTGGGTGTGGCCTGTATGTGACACATCCGGACCACGGGCTAGCAGTTTGACACCCTTGAATTAGATGCAATCATAATATACAGTTTTTGCCTTTTTGTTGCTATCTGCTGATCATTCAGGATTTTGCAGCCTAGATGTGGTAGGGCTAAATTCCCTTGGAAGATTCACCAAATGAAATCTCACCAGGGACTTGGCAAAGCTCAGAATGATAAGAGGACTGCATTCATAATTGATTAGTGGATCTGGCTGACTTTCTCTTTCTCCTTTGTAGTTCAGTGGTGCCTCTACATTGTGTGTCAATCAACACCTTTTTAAAGAAGCTAAATAGCATATAGGTATATGTAGCAGTACTGCAGTTAGGTTCTCACATTACGTCATGCCAACATGAAAGAAATAAAAATACTGTACATCTTGATGCAAAATGTGGTCCAGGCAATTGTGACTTAATCAACAAATCCGGGCTAGCAAAATCATACCTTAGCATGATGTGTGAATTCAATCAGGAGACTCCCAAGTCCATATAGTGTGTACTGGCCATTCTATTCTATTCTATTCTATTCTTTAAAAAAAGTAATCTTTATTGACAGAAAGAAATAACAAACAAAATAAAGGAAGGCCAATAATGCATGTGGATTGATATTCATAACAAATAAAGTCATAGTCATATTAGTATTATTGAAAAGCATAGAATGTGTAAAATATATAATCATATTACTATTATTGACAATAAAGAAAAAAGGGAAAGAAAAGAAAAGAAGAAGAAAAGAAAAGGAAGAAGGAAAGTGTGAAAGGAAAGGAACGATAGAAAAGATAGAAGGAAAAAAGAAGAAGATAACGAAGAGAGAAAGGATAAGAGGAAAAGAGAGGGGAAGGTTGGGGTAATAGAGTCCATCTAGCCACTGGCTAGGATTATGAATATTTACGACGTCCGTTTCAATGGTGTAGTTCGAATATTCTTTCCAATCTTATAGGTTTTGCTTCTGTTTTGTATTGAGGGTTGCTTGTTCAAGTCATCGAATGTTGTAGGTAGAATTTATAGATTATTTGTGTTTTTGTACTATATTCTATTCTATTCTATTCCTGGCAAGATCATTCGATTTCTTCCCCAAATGCAGTATGTTTTCTGGCCCTGAAGGTCTTTTCATTACTTTGGATTCAACGATAAGAACATTCAACACTTACGGCATCATAGAGAATCTTCAGGAATTCGATCTCATCTGCCAGCCTATCAGCCTTTGCTTGCAGGTCTACTTTTTGCATGAATGAAACATCGACATCCTGCAAGAATGCAACACACACCAAAATTACAAGAATTCCTAGACAGCTGTTTCATACCACTTCAGATATTTAATTTGTTTAGCCCATTGAGCAGTGATGGCAAACCTATGGTATGGGTACCACATGTGGCCTGTGGAGCCATATCGGCTGGCGTGTGAATCTTTGCCCTAGCTTGGCTCCAACATGCATATATGTGCCAGCCAGCTGATTTTTGGCTTGCACAGAGGCTCTGAGAGAGCATTTTTGGCTTCCAGAGAGCATCCAGGAGGATGGGGGAGGGCATTTTTACCCTCTCCCAGCTCCAGGGAAGCCTTTGGAGCCTGGGGAAGGTGAAACACAAGCCCATTTGGCCCCCCAAAAGTTGGGTAAGAGGCTATTTCCAGCCTCCAGAGGGCCTTTGGGGGGTGGAGGAAGCTGTTTTCGCCCTCCCTTAGCATTGAAATATGGGTGTGGGCACTCACGTATGTACAATAGCATGTGTGCATACTTTTTTGTCACCCAAGGGAAAAAAGGTTCGACATCACTGCCATAGAGTGTACTCCAACTGGTAGTATTTCTTCAGAGTGTCACACAGAAGCTTCTAACTCTTTGTTTTTAATTAACAAACTCAGCATTGAATTTATGCCTTTTCACAACAAAGGAAAACATTGGGGAACAGGAGTCCTCTAAGTATTTTATATCATATAAAAGGGGTGGAGAAATTGAGGTCCTTCAAAAGTGGCTGAATTACAATCTCTTGCAGATGTAGCCAAAACAGCTATTGGTAAACAAGGCTGGGAGATGTAGCTGCTTGTGGAAAATTACAGATTGTCCAATCCACTTCAACATTGCTACAAAGTTATGTATGATGTGTATTTCTATTTAGAACTATATCTGTTATTTCAACATCTTACTCTGAGCATGCATATACTACAAGCTCACTGCCTGATAAATTAATGCAAGTTTAATATTGTATAACAATAGGTAAAGAATGAACTCTTCCTTAAAGTGATGTAAAATGTAAGCATAATTTTAAGTTGTGGCTTTATCAGTGGTCAGTTTACATTCAATAATAAATGTGAATGTTCCAATGAAAAGTCCATTCAAAATATTTTGGTAATCGTCTGATAATCTTGATGCAGTTTCTTGCTTTAGACAGTAAAAAGTGAATGGGTTTGCAGGTATTAATGGACTCTGATGGCCATCAACCAAAGTGAAGAATGAGAAATTATAGGAGTTGTGTCCAGCAATGACTGAAATGCTGTAAATTTCTCAGCCTAATTAAGACTTGAACAAAAGTGCTTTTTCTCTGTGTGTAAAATTCTCCCATATATTATTTTTTCTTTTTCTTAACTTAATTCTTTTGTTTTAGTATAGTCACCTTTTTGATACCAACAAAATCATTTTCAGCAGTTGTGCGTTTGTTAATTTCGTCTTCATATCTGGGAAGAGAAGAAATACCGACTTTCAGTCATCAGGCAGAGAAAATGTCATATGATCTGAATGTTTTCTACTCGAGGTTTGAAAGGCAACTACAGCCACCTATCTCCACAACCTCCATCCCAGACACACCAAGAACAGCTAAACCTCCTACAACTAACCCCATCCCATTAGGTTCACAACCCCTGGTGATCACAGAAAATGAAGTGCAAGATATACTTCACAGGCAGAAGCCTGGAAAAGCACCAGGTCCAGACAAGATAATTCCTTCTTGCTTAAAAGTCTTTGCTGACCATTTTGTCCCCACCTTCACCCAAATCTTCACCAAATCACTAGAGATGTGCCATGTTCCTTTTTGTTCAAATGCTCCACTATCATCCTAGTGCTGAAGAAACCCTCCATCAAGGAACTAAATGACTACAGACCAGTTGCTCTAATATCTATAGTTATGAAAACCTTTGAAAGGCTAGTGATGTCCCACTTGAAAACTATTATGAAGCCACTATTAGACCCCCTGCAATTTGCATACCAAGCAAATAGATTGACAGATGATGCTGTTAATATGGCTCTGAACCACATCCTACAACATCTTGAATCTCCAAAGACCTACGCAAGGGTCCCCATTGTAGACTTTAGTTCAGCATTCAATGCCATCATACTGGACATTTTTCTAACTAAACTAAATCAGCTAGCAGTACCTAAACACACTTGTAAGTGGATCACAAGCTTTCTAATAGACAGGAAGCAGCAGGTGAAGCTAGGCAAAATCACATCAAATATCTGTACAATTAGCACGGCGCCCCCCAAGCCTGTGTACTCTCACCACTTCTCTCTATATGCCAATGACTGCATCTCAAACGATCCATCTGTTTGCAGATTGATTGAAGTTTGCAAATGATACAACAGTGATTGGTCTCATTCAAGACAAGGATGAAGCCGCATACAGACGGGAGGTTGAACAATTAGCCTCATGTGACCAGAACAATCAGGAACTGAACACGCTCAAAACCCTCCCAATCTACCATCTCTTACAGTATTAGACAACACAGTATCAATAGTAGAGACTTTCAAATTTCTAGGTTCTATCATCTCTCAAGACCTAAAATGGTCACCTAACATCAAAAACATCATCAAAAAAGCATAACAAACAATTATTATTTTTATTATTATTACTTATTAGATTTGTATGCCGCCCCTCTCCGCAGACTCGGGGCGGCTCACAACGATAACAAGAACAATGTAAGAACAAATCTAATAATTTAAAAAACCACTAAAAACCCCATTATTTAAAAGCAAACATACACACAAACATTCCATGTATAAACTGTATAGGCCCGGGGGAGATGTGTCAGTTCCCCCATGCCTGATGGCAGAGATGGGTCTTAAGAACTTTACGAAAGGCAAGGAGGGTGGGGGCAGTTCTAATCTCCGGGGGGAGCTGGTTCCAGAGGGTCAGGGCCGCCACAGAGAAGGCTCTTCTCCTGGGTCCCGCCAAACGACATTGTTTAGTCGACGGGACCCGGAGAAGGCCAACTCTGTGGGACCTAACCGGTCGCTGGGATTCGTGCGGCAGAAGGCGGTCCCGGAGGTATTCTGGTCTTGTTCTTTCTGCGCCAACTTAGGAAATTCAAACTGCCCAGGGAGCTGCTGATACAGTTCTACAGAGGAATTATTGAGTCTGTCATCTGCACCTCTATAACTGTCTGGTTTGGCTCTGCAACCCGATAAGACAGACACAGACTTCAGAGGAGAAGCAGAACTGCAGAAAAAACAGTTACTGCCAACTTGCCTTTCCTTGAGGATCTGTATACGGCACAAATCAAAATATTTATGGACCTCTTGCATCCCGGACATAAATTGTTTCAACTCCTACCCTCAAAATGACACTATACAGCACTGCACAGCAAGACAATTAGACACAAAAACAGCTTTTTCCTGAATGCCATCCCTCTGCTGAACAAATAATTCTCTCACCACTGTCAAACTATTCACTGGCTGCAATACTATCAATATTAATCTTCTCATCATTCCTATCACCCATCTCCTCCCACTGATGTCTATGTGATTGTAACTTGTTGCTTGTATCCTTATGATTTATATTAATATTGATTGCTTCCTGATTGCTTATTCGTACCCTGTGACAATTAAGTGTTGTACCTCATGATTCTTGACAAATGTATCTTTTCTTTTATGTACATCAAGGGCATACGCAAAGACAAATTCCTTGTGTGTCCAATCACATTTGGCCAATAAATAATTCTATTCTACTCTATATCAAATAGCCTTCAATGGTCTTGTCAAGGCTATCATAAAAGTTCCTCTTCTAGGGGAAAATATGTTTCTATGTCAATTCTAAATTAAATTGTGGCACAGCAACCATATAAAAAGAAAAAAAATGAAGATTTATTTTACAATACTGAATCAAACCATCTGCAAGGAATGTCAAGCACGGGATTATAAATATCACTCCTGTTTGTCATTCAGAGAGGGCATTTCACTAAAGTCACCAGCACGAGACCGCCTCCTGCCGCACGAATCCCAGCGACCGATTAGGTCCCACAGAGTGGGCCTTCTCCGGGTCCCGTCACCTAAACAATGTCGGTTGGCGGGCCCCAGGGGAAGAGCCTTCTCTGTGGCGGCACCGGCCCTCTGGAACCAACTCCCCCCGGAGATTAGAACTGCCCCTACTCTTCCTGCCTTCCGTAAACTCCTTAAAACCCACCTTTGCCGTCAGGCATGGGGGAACTGAAAGATCTTCCCCTGGGCATGTTTAATTTATATATGGTATGCTTGTGTGTATGTCTGTTAGTATATGGGGTCTATTTTAAATTGTCAGATTATTTATGATTTGTTTCCACGTGTTGTGAGCCGCCCCGAGTCTTCGGAGAGGGGCGGCATAAAAATCTAATAAATAAATAAATAAATAAATAAATAAATAAATAAATAAATAAATAAATAAATAAATAAATAAATAAATAAATAAATAAATAAATAAATAAATAAATAAATAAATAAATAAATAAATAAATAAATAAATAAATAAATTTATTTTACATCCCATGCTTGAGGAACCTGAGTTTCAATAGTTTGTCTCCATTACCAGGCCATTAATTCGGCTGCTGGAACAAAGCCAGCATTTCTGCATGCGAGGGACTGTCAACTTTCATCACTGCTGCTAACAATAGGTCTTTACAAGTGTTGGATGTTAATGAGCTTCAGCGGTGCAATGGTTAGAATGCAGTACTGCAAGCTACTTTTGCTGATCACCAGCTGCCAGCAGTTTGGCAGATCGAATCTCAGTAGAGTCAAGGTTGACTCAGCCTTCCATCCTTCCAAGATCGGTGAAAAGCCTAGATTGTTGGGGCCAATATGCTTACTCTCTGTAAACCACTCTGAGAGGGCTGTAAAGCACTATAAAGTGGTATATAAGTCTAAATGCTATTTCTAGTGTTTAAATAAGCAGCTATTTATTACTTATGATTTATACCACTTTAATCAAGGTGATTCTAAACAATTTGACTAAGAACATGCATTTTAAAAAAAAAACGTAAAAACTGAACTGAAACAATTATATTGGAGAAATTAACACCATATAATTTAGTCAGATTCATCAACATTAATTCATAGCACTGCAATCTCTAACAGTGGTCTCCAAGACTTTGCACAATAGCTGAGATTGCACAGGCTTTTGGAATACCATAAAGGAAAGGGTTATTCTTGCTTCATATTACATATGTAATACATTATGGCTATGAAGCACTCCCAATTCAAAGGTTTTTAGTAATCTGCTATAACCTCTCCAGACAATTTAAATTTTTCCCTAGGTTCACACATGAGCTCTATAATGCTACTGTATAATTATGAGAATTAAATTTGCATAAAAATAGAAGAGTAATTCATTTTTTTTCATTCTCCTATTTATCTTCATGTTAGCTTGTTTAGTTATTTGCTTTATTTATTTATTCAATTTTTATGGCACCCAACTCCCTAAGGACACTAGCTGGCTCACAACCAAACATATAAAACATCCAAATAATATTAAAACTTCTAAAACAGTTTAAAAACAATTTAAATACAACATTAAAATCCATGCATAGCATTTATGGTCAGATCTCTGTGGTTATCACTATCAGATCAATTGCCCCAGGCCTTCCGGAAAAAACAGAACTTTGCCACTTTCCAGAAGGCCAGTAGGGTGGGAGTAATCTGGATCTCAGGAGGTAACTGATTCCAGAGAGTCGGAGCAGCCACAGAGAAGGCTCTCCCCCATGGACCCACTAGCTGACAGGACCCAGAGAAGACCATCTCTGTGGGCCCTTACCGGTTTCTGGGAGCTATGTGGTAGAAGGCAGTCTCAAAGATAGTCTGGCCCTAAGCCATATAGGGTTTTAAAAGTAATGACCAACACCTTGAATTGTGCCCGGAGACCAATCCAGAATGTACGGCTGCATTCTGGACCAACTGTAGTCTTCAAACACTCTTCAGGGTAGCCCCATGTAGAATGTGTTGCAATAATCTAACTGTGAGGTGACAAGGGCATGAGTGACTGTGAGAAGAGTCTCCTGATCCAAGTAGGGTCACAATTAGTGCACTAAGTGAACCTATGCAAAGGTCCCCTTAACTTCAGCTGTCAGATGTTGGTCTAATCTTAGCTGTGAGTCTAGGAGGACACACAAATTGTGAACCCATTCCAAGGGGGGTAATTTCCACCAGCACCCCATACCAAGGATGGACAGGCAATAGTCTTTCGGAGGCAGTACCCTTTGGTTAGCCCAAAGTTTTTACATTTTTAATTATTGTTGTAAAAAAAGCAATCATTTTTTTTATTTTTAAGAACAGCCCTATAATATATGGACATAGAAAAAGCATATATAGCATGGCTATATCACTTCTACTGTATCACGTACTCTGTACATGTGTGTGTGTGTGTGTGTGTGTAAGTGGGTGGTTTCACTAGTTTTTAATACTCTTAATTTAATCTGAAACAACATCTGAAATCTATTAATGTAAATAATAATCTTCCAAAATAGATTCAAACAAAGAGGCAAGTAGCTTTGTCAAATATATCATAAGTCTGGGTAGCCATTAGAAAGTATGACGGCGCTACAAAATATAGTTGTTTTGTTATAAACATTCTTATTTTCACTGATTATTCCATTTATATTATCATATTTGATTCCTGTTAGTTCCATTTTATTGCAACTGTCTCCTCAGCACATTTGATTTAATTGCTATCAGGAGTTTTCATAATCCCTTTTTCATGAGCCAAAAGGCATTTTAATGAACCTGTAACTGCTTGCTTTAATGTCCTCATTTCTTTGATAAATCAAAAATGTCTCCACCCTAAATCACAAGCTCGATTTCATGCCAAAATGCCACAGCCCCCAGTTATCAGTTGGGCATAGTTCCAAGGAATTGGGGTAGGATGGGCTGTTGCATCTGGGTGCTTCCTCCTGACCCACAAGAGGGTTTCACCAAGGGATTCTCAGGGGTCTGGGCAAAACCATTCGGAGGTCGGGGGTTGTCTGCAAAGTCAAAGTTTCAATATTTTAACATTTCTCTGTTTTCATGTCCAATACATATCAATAGTACTGGATCCACATAAACCAAAATTCTTTGGGCCCTTAAAGGAGTTCTGAGACCAAAATGTTTGAGAAGCACGGCTCTGCTAAAACCTTCCAGTAGACAGCAGGCAAACAATGTGACTAGGGAGGGTCTAATATGCTTATTTTCTGCAGGTTTTAGTTTTCCATTTTGTGTTTACATTTCCATAAGGGAAGGCCTTAAATCTTTTATGCTTCACATGCACACTTGTAGACTGAATAGTACAACTTTTGCCATCCTGATCCTTCTCATCCCACCTTTGCTAAGTAGGCCTTGGAATCTCACTTACTTCCTTCTGTAGTCTTCTACAAGATCCTGTACATTTCTTAGATCTCCATCCAACTTTGCCCGATTGCCCAATAACTGATCCACTTGTTTTCTGAGGTTATTAATGTAACCCTCAAATAAGGATTCTAAGTTAAACTTTGGAGGTGAGCTGCCATGTTGGTGAAGAAGATTCCATTTTGTTTCTAGTACTTTATTCTGTTGCTCGAGAAATCGTACCTGAAGTCCAGAGAGAGAGAGACAGAGAGAGACAGAGAGAGAATAATGCTTTTAGAAGCCCTCTTAGATTGGAATACACACCTTGTTATATAATGAGGACTAGCAGCATTCAAATGAAGGCATGACAGCCACAGTACCACAAGTGCGGCAAGACAACCAGGAGGCCACCCAAATCCTTAATAGGGATAGCAGGGGATGGCAGCAAATATTTGGAATCTTGTACCTTTCTTTTCTGTAATCTAGAAGTAATCCAGACCTTGCAGCTCAGATCTTATAGCACTGCCATTGAATTATGTATGTGCACACACAAAAATATATTATTTTATTGGGTTGTGGACAATTGGTTTTGTACTTATTTGCTAAAAAATAAGGCTAAATCTGGCTTCCAGTTGTGTCCTTCAGGAAAGTTGGAGTACAGCACCTATCATCCCATTAGTAATGGGTACTCTAAGGCAGTATTTCCCAACCTTGGCAACTTGACGGTATTTGGACTTCAACTCCCAGAATTCCCCAGCCAGCATTCGCTGGCTGGGGAAATCTGGGAGTTGAAGTCCAAATACCTTCAAGTTGCCAAGGTTGGGAAACACTGCTCTAAGGAATATGGAGCTGGGCAAAATTACTTTAAATTATGGTGTAATCTTTTGTGAAAGAAAAAAAAGTTTGGCACCAATAGTAATGCAAACTGACCAGGGAAAGAAATAGTAGCAAATGGCTATAAAAATAGCTTCCTTTCTATCAGCACATGTTAATTTTGTGCTCAATCTAGAACCACAGGTATCATTTTATGACAGTCTAAACATTACATGAACGGCTGCATTATGAGGATTGCCAATTAACTTTGAGAAAAAAGAGAAGTATATGTATTCTTGTTATATTTAGCACAATCCTAATGTGCAAGGGAGGGGGGGAATTTCCCAGCAAAAACATTCCTTACTGACATTTCACATCAAAATTCTTATAGCACAGTTGAGAAGGTACAGTTTTACAAAATCAGTGGGTAGCTTCACAGTGTCTATAAACCTTGCTAAAGTATAATTTGATGTAGCCTTAGAGTGATTTTACATCTTCTCAACTGAGAAAGAATACAGGACCATCATCACTGCCACTACAATTACATCTATGAGTATAGGGTCTTAAATTCTGTGAAGATGACTGTAATATCTGTTTCCAAAGGCCTTCTGACTATTGCTCACACTGGATACATTACAGGTAGTCTTCCATTTACAACCACAAATGAGAATTTATGTTGCTAAGTGAGAAATTTGTTAAGTGAGTTTTGCTCCCATTTTACGATTTTCCTGCCCAAATTTGTTTAAGCGAATCACTGCAAGTGTTAAATTAGTAATACAGTTGTTAAATCAATCTGACTTCCCCATTGACTTTGTTTGTCAGGAGGTCACAAAAGGTGATCACATGACCCCAGGACACTGCAACTGTCATAAATATGAACCAAATGTCAAACATCTGAATATAGGGATGGCCTTTACAATTTTATGCATGGTATGTCTGCATGTATGTTTGGTTTTACAATAAGGGTTTTTAACTGTTTTAATATTGGATTGTCATATGCTGTTCACTACTGTTGTTAGCCGCCCCGAGTCTACGGAGAGGGGCGGCATACAAATCCAATAAAATCAAATCAAAATCAAATTATGTGACCATGGGGATGAGACAATGGTCATAAGTGTGAAAAATGGCCATAAGTGTGAAAAATGATCATGTCACTTTGTTGAGTGTTGTTGTAACTTTGAACAGTCACTAAATGAACTGTTGAATGTTAAGGACTACCTGTATTTTAAGAGCTGCAAGCCAGGGGTGGGTTCTAATTTATCTCGCTACTGGTTCACTTCCTCCCATGCTGTGTAGCCTCGCCTCATAACCGTGTGCATGCTTTGTACACGCACACATGCACAATGCCAAAAAATCCAAAAATAATATTTTTTTTAATCAAAAACAAGATGGCAACTGCATGTACAGTGCCAGAAACTTTGCTTCTGCGCATGCTCAGAAGAAAAAAATAAATTTATTTAAAAAAAAAAAAAGAGATGGTGGCCCTCACAGACCGGTACCAACCGAAATGGGTCCATGACATCATTGTGACATCACCAGCAGGTCACTACCAGTTCAGGCAAGCCAGTCTGAACTGGGAGGAACCATCCCTGCTGCAGGCCCAAAAATATCTTCAAGCTTGAGTTAAAAATCTCTTCAGGAGAACTTGTATTCAAATTTGCAAAAAAAAAAAAAAACTTAGAATAAAACATAGCAAATGCTGCTTGAAGATACTGTAGACAACAAAAACCTACAATCCTATCTGGTAGATGTAAGTGGGGTTTTTTTGGTCAACTTTTCCTATGGAACTCTGGGGGTTGCAGTCTTGTATAAAATATGTGAGATGAGTGGTAAAGTAGCTGCTGAAACTCTGAATGATTTCCTAAATATGTTCTGTGAACAATGCATTGTGGGAATCTTCATTTGACTCCTCCAGCTTTGGAGGAATAACAGGAACTTGGAAAAACCTGAAAATTCAGCAGCTGTTCTGAAGCTTAAGAGGTTCATGGTAGTGTTTTGAGCTGTGATCTCTGAGATGATCAAACTTTAGTAGTAGTAGCAATAATAATAATAATAATAATAATAATAATAATAATAATAATAATAATAATAATAATAATAATAATAATAATAATTTTAAGAAACCCCCAAACCAGAAAGCTCTCTCACATTTGCATGATTATTATGCAAACTTTGCAGGCCTTGGACAGCAATGCAATACAATCTCCTGACTGCTAAAGTATTACTTTAATTCCTTCTGTCTTTTCGGAAATTAAATGTTTGGTTTGGAACACTCATATCTGTCCTCATTTTCTTTTCTTTTAAATAAAGTTTTTATTCACAAATCGAAAAACAATATAATTCAAAAAGAACAATAAATGAGTATTACAAAAATAATAATAAATCTGTCCTCATTTTCATCCAAGATGTACTCGGATGGTTCATTTATCCATTTCTCCCTTGCAATCTTATTCACAGACTTGCAAAGAATGTGATAATTGACGTAAGTGACTCACCTTGTCAATGAAGGATGCAAACTTGTTGTTGAGGGTCTTGATCTGTTCCCTTTCTTGTAGCCGCACTTTTTGAATTTCAGGATCAATCTCCAAGTGTAGTGGCGATAGGAGGTTGGGATTGACAGTCACTTTCTGGATGCCCCCAGGAGGAACCATGGGCCCCATTCTTAGCCCAGCATCATAGCCTCCTACCGAGAAACCTACACCAACACCTCCAGCTCCATATCCATAGCCACTACCAGTACTACTATATCCTAGGCCACTAAAATAACTACCTCCTCCTCCTCCTCCTCCTCCTACACCACCATATCCTAGGCCACTACCAAAGCCTCCTCCAACGCCACCATAAGAGATCCGTTTGCTACCCCCCACATTGTAGAGGCTTTTACTACCAAAGCCACCACCAAATCCTGCACTTCCCTTCACACCACGAGATAATGAAACGGAGCTGAAACTAGCTTTTGTCCCACTGGGAATGACAGTAGTGGAAGAGGTATATCCCCGGGATGTCCTAATTCCTCCCCCAGATCTGGAACTGAATTGCCTATTCATTGTGCCTAATTCAAAGAGCGCTGAAGACAGATGAGCAAAAGTTGGGCTAGAGAAGAAAGGAAGAAAGAGAGAGAAGGACAGCACACCCCACTCCGAGGTGCGGATTTGGCTTCCCTTCTCTATATATACACATCTACACGTGGAGATGGGCTTGGTTGGAATTAGGTAATTAACTAAGATCAGATCGTTACTGGGCTGGGTTGTATCTGGCAGCAGTAAAAAATCTCTCCAACTTGTTTCAAAGTTGCCTTTGAAGCGAAGCGCTGCCTTGAAATTGCTTAGCTTGCAGGCTTACATGACACAAAAACCATGTAAACTAACAAATTAATTTTCCCACCACTGCCTCTACGCATTAACCAAAAAATAATTAACAGAGCTGACAACAAAGAATTTTTTTATTGCTAAAAAAAAATCATTTGCTTTAATTGTGGATGATTATTATTCTGTGCCATACTTCAAAGCTATGTAGAGGTTCCCACCTGCACACACACACACACCCCAACCTCCCCTGCCACCATTGGCTGAAAATCTAAAATCTATAGCCCAGCACAGGTATTGCAGATGGTTGATTGCTTCCCCTGAGGGGTATTTGATGCAATTCTCTTGCTTATTCCTCAGGATACTTTTGAAAGAACTTTACCCATTTCTTGGAACAGCCCTTGGCCAATCTCATCCGTGCTTTAGGCAGCAAAACTCCAGCTTCTGGTTTTATGAGTCAGAAAGTCTACGTTTTGTCCAGCACTGCTATCAAATACAAGCTTCTATCAGTTCTTCTGCTGTTGCTGAACTACAACTCCCAGCAGATGTAATCAATATAAATGGTAAAGAATGTTGGGGGCTGTCCTGGGCCTTTCGAGGTATGCACATTTCTCACCATCACTCTGCAAGCTGCATTGGTTGCCAATTGGTCTCTGGATGCAATTTAAAGTGTTAGTTATGACCTATAAAGCTCTACATGGTTTAGGACCAGGTTATTTATGGGAGAGTCTTCTGCCTCACGTATCCCAGCAGCTGGTCAGCTCCCACAGAGTTGGCTTCCTCCAGGTCCCATTGGCTAAGCAATACTGGCTGGTGGAACCTATCATTAAGTGTTGATCATTAAGTGTTGTACCACATGATTCTTGACAAATGTATCTTTTTCTCTTATGTACGCTGAGAGCTTATGCACCAAGACAAATTCCTTGTGTGTCCAATCACACTTGGCCAATAAAAATTCTATTCTATTCTAGAAGAAGAGCCTTCTCTGTGGGAGCCCCGGCCCTCTGGTATCAACTCCCTCCAGAGATTTGCACTGCCCCCTTCCTCCTGGCCTTTTACAAGGTCCTAAAAACTGACCTTTGCCGGCAGGCCTGGGGCTGTTGAGCACTAACATCTTGTTCCGGACAATGATATGAATGTAGGACTGTAGCTGAATGAACCTGAACGTCTGGTTTAAAATAACTTTGGGGTTATTTGGGGTTAGAGAGAGAGAGAGAGAGAGATTAGTTCAACCACAGCTAGATCCTATAGGGACCTCAAACCTGAACTGCAAAAAAGGAAGGATTCCCAACTCTCAGTACCTTTTCACTAAGAACTTTCCTGCTCCTGATCTTTCCTTAAAATGAATGAGAACATGGCATTGTTTTGATTCTAAGGGTTGTCCTTAGTTTGAATGGCAGACTGGCACCTTATGCTACGATTGTTGACAATGTTCTGAGAAGTATTGGGTTCCGAAAGTTTATGATGCCTCATCTAGTCCAGAAAATGCCTCATCTATTCTAGAATGTCCTCTTAATTTAATTTGGGGAATAATAACCCAAACAAGCCTAAGCCAATCTTCCAGGTGAATGTACCTTATACCAATCAAACAGTTCAATCTGCTTGTGTAGAATCTTCCTCCCACAATTGCAGGAACAGACTTTTCTTTCCCCATGAAACTTGAAATGAATAAACACCCATCGGGGACAGGGCACATTCACTCCATCCAGCTCACTTGGTACGTTTCTGCAACTCACTTTATCTCTAAATATCTTAATATATATTAGGCATCATTTACTATTCAAATACTCACAGGCAAAATGGTATACCCCTGGTGAAAGGCATGTCAGGACCTGATTAGCAGCTAGTGATTATTTTTTTTTAAAAAAAAGGAGATTTAAAACAAGAACTCAGTAGCTTCAGCTGGAGGCAACCGAAGTCGTAGCTATGAAATGAAACATACAGAAAATACAGATGTAGAAGCAGAGTATTATTTATTTATTTATTTATTTATTTATTTATTTATTTATTTATTTATTCCAATACACAATACACATTGAAGAGAATAGATATGTAGTAATATATATATAGAAAAGGATAGAAGAAAATATATAAAAATAGAGGAGAAGATATATGAAAGGAAGAAAAGATAAATGAGATAAGGAGAGACATTTGGACAGGGAATGGAAACCACACTAGTGCACTTATGCACACCCCTTACTGATCTCTTAGGAACCTGGAGAGGTCTTATCCTCCCGGAAACCATTAGACTTGGTTAATCTAAGAACTTCATATTATTTGACTATTTCAACAATTGACATATCTTTTGGTCTTTGTAGCTGCACCAGGTTCATAGTGAAATCCCAAACAACCATTAATAGCCAGTTTAGTCTACGATAGTAGTTAAGGCACCAGAATATTGTGAATTCAAGTCATGCCTTAACCATGAAAGACAGCTGGATGAACTTGGGCCAGTCACATTATCTCGGCACAACTCACCTTTTGGAGCTGCTAAGGAGAAAATATGAGGAGGAAGGTGTATTGGATAAGTTTGCAGCCTTTAGTTGTTTGTAAAAAAAATGTAATAAAGATTGGATATAAATAAATAAGCAGTGTTTCTCAATCTTAGCAACTCTGTGGACTTCAGCTCTCAGAACGTCCTAGTCAGGAAGGAAATAGATAACCTGAAATTGAATCTTTGTATTATCCACAAAAAGCTAGAAAAATATTGAACCTACTGCTACATCCTTAAAGTTAATATAAATAATTGGCTGGGTTCCTTGGGGACCTAAAAAACTCAGTTTCTTCAAACCATCCCCAGTCACTCTCATGAAACTGTACTTGATATACTATATTAAGATATAACATATATGTTATATTACACTAAACTATAACTGTATCCCTAATCCCTACATACACCCTGTTTTAATGCTATATATTAGGACCTCTGGCTTTTTTTTAAGGTAACAGGACAGGCAAATGAAGCAATGCCAAATTATTTTTGAAAACTGGCAAGAAATCCCTCTCTTGACAATAAGGTTGGAGGAAATTAATATAACTGAGGGAAATCCACCCTAGCCTTTGGCGATACTTCTGTTGAATTGGCAGTAATTTTACAACCCAGCATTCATTCAAGTCAGAAGCTAGGGGGCAGAGACCAAACTATCTGGAGCAGGTGAGTCCTATTGGATAACATCCACATCCTGGAGCCATGTTACTGCTTCAAACTGCCATTTTCCTGAGGTAACAAAAGTAGAATGTTATTAAAATTGCTAGCAGGGAGAGGTGCAATGTTGCTTTTAGAAAGGAAGGAATTAGACCCAAAACCCATTTTGCTGCTTATATCTCGCTTGTAAAGTCTCATATAGAAAGATCTGGCGAGAAAAAACACTAACAGTAAAGACTGAAGCCTTATCATAGCCATAGGGCTCCCTAGCATAGCAGTCTCTTTCTTATAAATGTGTTCGTTTGTTCCATCCATGTATTTATAATACTGTCCCTACAGGACCTCCTTTGAGTCCGTACTCAAATGTAGCATGGTCGATGGGTGTAATTACTGAGGAGACTCCAAGGCTGTTCCAACATAACTTTAATAGCACAGTAGCTGTCAACAACAGCGAATTACATTGACTGGCTAAAACTGTGGCTGTCCCTGTTGGACAGCTCCCTTTTATATTCAACTGCCACAAGGATTAGCCAATCATGGGCTCCCACTGTTCCCACTCTTGGAGTGCCCTCCTAGTGGCCTTCCGGGACATTACACACCTTTCCATCAAATTGGAGCTTACATACTCTGCTAAGTACCCCGGGCATCTCCAGATTCTTCTGGACCTTCTCAGCTCCCCCGGATGGTCCACACCCTTTTACTTTAGATAGAGCCAGGACTCTTCGGTGACTGCGAGAGATTGTCAGGATCCATTTGAAGGTGATGGTTCCTTTTCCTTCACTTCCAAAATGATGTTGATTAGGCTAAGTCTGTCAAGGAAATAATAATTTTTAAACATTACTTCATTGCCCAGTGGTTCTCCCAATTAACTAAACAATGGTAGCATTTTATTTTGCAGTTGTAAACCATAAATGATTGATCAAATGTAGTATCTCATCAGCAAACAGGCTGAGTGGAGTGTAATGTCGGTAAGCTAGACAGAGGGCGTCCGTGAGTCACTTGACTCTCATTGGTTAGTTTTGTTGAAGACAGTTTTCATTGGTCAATTTGAATTGCTTCACTATATAAAAGAGCTTTCAGTTACAGCATTCAGTTGTTCCATTAGTTATTGGTTGAAATAAAAACGAAATTTACCTCAGCCATGTATGTCGCCCTGATCTTTCCATTATTTCATGGAGAGCCCCTGATACAATGACATATCTACTTTGATGCCAAATAATATGCAGATATAATGGTGGCTTGATTTCTATGTTGGAGTGAAGGTATCTCCAAAAGTAACATGTTTTACTTTTGATGTTTAGACTTCAAGAACCGTTTTCTCCTATATATGTATATGAATTAATTTGTAAATATTTGTTTGTTGTCCATTGGCTATACAATTAACCTGACAATAGTAGCAAAACAACTGGAATAGGAGGCAGGAGAATTAGGCATGCCTTGAGTTTTATATAAATAATGAAGGATAAAATAATACTATAATAACATCAGGGAGAAGAACTTTATTCAGCTATTGTAAATCTGAAACATTTCACCAGGTGTGATGCTTCATTAGCACCAGGCTGAATCAAAATAATCTCTGCTCTTTTGCTAAATAATTTATAAACCAAGTTACATCATGGTTTCCATAGTAAAACCAGGCAATAACCAAGAGTAAGTTTCCATTATTGACCTTTCAGTTTTAATTGCCACTAGGCCAGTGATGGCGAACCTATGGCATGGGTGCCACAGGTGGCACACGGAGCCATATCTGCTGGCATGCAAGCTGTTGCCCCTGCTCAGCTCCAATGTGCATGTGTGTGCCAGCCAGCTGATTTTTGGCTCGCACAGAGGCTCTGGGAGGGCGTTTTTGGCTTCCAGAGAGCCTCCGGGGAGATGGGGAAAGGTGTTTTTACCCTTCCCCGGCTCCAGGGAAGCCTTTGGAACCTGGGGAGATGAAACACGAGCCTACAGGGCCCACCATAAGTTGGGAAATAGGCCGTTTCTGGCCTCCAAAGGGCCTCCAGGGGATGATGGATGCTGTTTTCACCCTCCCCAGGCATTGAATTAAGGGTGTGGCCATTTGCACAGGTGTGATAGCCCATGTCCACGCTCTTTTGGCCCTCAAGGATAAAAAGGTTTGTCATCACTGCACTAGGCAATCCATGACCCATTGGGTTATCATTTCAGAGATACGTTTTTTCCCTAAACAGAGTAATGTCCAGTGGCCAAAATGAATAATATGCATACTGTACTATTAAAACTCTTGTACCTGTAAGCTTGAACTAAGCAAAACAGTAATCAAAGGGCAAAAGTATTTCAACAAAGTTGCTTCAAATGGGATAACTTACAGAATACATCCAAAATTCAAGATCCATGATTCCCATGGGATTCAAATTCAGCAATTTTGGAACAACTAATGATAATTGGATATGTGCATCTTCATGACATATAAAGGGCTCCCCACTGATCTGGAAGGTGGAGCTGCTCAAGCTAATTTCTAGACACTCAATCTTCTGGATACTAAGGTCCAAACTGAATTTATTCATTTATATTTTGTCATGTTTTTGTAGTATATATTAGAGGTGGTGACCCTTTGAAAGCAGTATGCAACAAAAATTCATTTTAATATATGGCGATTAGTGTACATTTAAAGTGACAAGGTTGTTCTAAGTTTATTGGTTAAGATGTTCTTTCCATATATGGACAAAGCATTGCACTTTTCCCCTGGTGGCAACCATAAGAAGACTATCAGCAGCATAGAGAAAGGCCCAGGAAGCAGTGTGATGCAGATCTCACATGAAAGTATCCATGACACGAATGAACAGCAATGGCAATAATGATGAGCTTTGGTTGCATGCCAACTTTCATAGGAAAGGTGACAGAAAGGTCAATGATGCATACTACAGATAGTTGTTGACTTACAATGATTCATTTAGTGACCATCTGACGTTACAATAGCTCTGAAAAAAGTGACTTACAACCATCATGACCATTGCAAAATCTCCATGGTCATGTTATCAAAATTTGGCCACTTGACAATTGAAATGTATTTATATCCAGGGGTCATATTTTGTAACCTTCTGGCAAGCACAGTTAATGGGGAAGTCAGATTCACTTAACAACCGTGCTATTAACTTAACAACTGCAGTGATTCACTTAACAAGTTTGACAAAAAAAAATTGTAAAATGGGGCAAAACTCACTTAACAATCCCTCACGTAGCAAATTTTGGGCTCAGTTGTGATCATAAGTCAAGAACTACCTATACACAACCCTGATTCACCCTCATTGGTAATGGCAAGTGCAATTAACATATAATCATTGTAAAGGACTTGTCCTTGAAATTTGTTCACAAATTTTCTTGGCATCTATAGCAGGGGTGGACAGCTATGGTTCCTTTATGATCTCAACTTTATGACTTCAACTCCCACATGGCTGACTCAGGAATTCTGGGACGTAAAATTCACAGATCATAAAGGGCCCATAAACAGTCCCCATCCCTGATATATAGTATCTCATTATGATCCAGAGAGCCTCCCTATTTACAATGTCAAATGCCTTTGTCAAGTCAAAAAAGGCAAGTTCTGGACCTGTCTCCTGGCAAATATCATGTTTACTATATTTCATTCTGGCCAAAAGCCATACCAAGCTTCCAGGAAGTTCCTTTATGAGAAAGTGGCAAGTCTGTTCAGGAGAATGCTGGCAAAACTCTTGCTTGGGATGGACAGTAGTGAGATATCACTGTAGTTTGCTTTGCTTGTCTTTTTTTATAGAAAGATCAAAGAGGACATCACAAAAGTTATCAAGTATCTCTTCTATAAATCATATATCTTCTGGAAAGTCTTGAAACACCAGCAAGGCATTTTCATCCAGGACTTTGTTGATGCCAGACAAATATCCATAATATAAAAGACACAGATCAACATTTTAAAAAGTGGAAACACTTTTTAGCATGGGCCCACCAGTTAGGAGTATTGCCGCCCCGAGTCTATGGAGAGGGGTGGCATACAAATCTAATAAATCTAATAAATAAATTAAATTAATAAATAAATATTTTCTATGACGCAAAACAAAAATACTTGATCTTTGCTTACCTGCCCACTAGCAGATGTAGCTAGGAACCTTCCAAAGTTTGTCTAATCTATCTTCTTGTGTTGTATAAACCACCTGTGTGGCTTGGTGGGCATGGCAGGAGAAGGAAACCACAAATTCCTGTTTTTTTCCTTCTTGAACATGATTTGTTTAGGATTTGTTTTCCTAATACTTTAAGGCAGAAGAAACTAGTGTGCCTGATTCGTATAACCCTGGAAATACAATTAAGCAGGCAGAAAACAGGGAGTATGACTAGGCTCATTTCCCAGTTGAAGCTTAGCTTATCATAATATGCAAACTTCATATTCAATTTCCCATCTTGTCAATGGAAACAGGAAAATTTCTTCTCAGTTTGCTCTTCTTTGTGAACATCTCAGGGTCAATTTCCATTTTAAGTGGTAATAGCAGACTTGAACATCACTCAGCAGAGCTAAAAAAGCTGAGGTTACGTTGACCATTACCAAAGTTGCCATTGTCTCATCCAGTCCCAGCAAACCCACCTAAAGAAAGCCCAGGACCACCACCAAATCAACTTGCATCCATGGGAAGTCCCTCCTGGAAATCATAGTTTGGGAAATACTTATTGTCCCCACTAAGATTATGGAGACTTCTGCTATTAAAGCCAGAGTTTCTGCTTACTCCTCTCCAGTGGTGGATTCCCCCACACATAAAAAAAATACTGATGGTTCTATGGGAGTGGCCTGATGGGAGGGGCATGGCTTGGTGGGTGTGACTTGGTGGGCATGGCAGGGGAAGGATGCTGTAAAATTTCCATTCCCTCCCCACTTCTGTGGGAAGGATACTGCAAAATCCTCATTTTCTTCCCATCAGCTAGCTCTCTGGAGGTAGAGAATAGATGGCTGTAGGACCAGCGGTGATATTTACCCATTCTCTGAACTACTCAAAAATTCTGCTATCGCTTCTCCAGAACTGGTCAGAACCTGCTGAAACCCAACTCTGCTCCTCCTCTGCTTTTACACCTTGGTTTAATTATTTCTGTCCTATCCAGTACCTGACCCCATCTTTCATCCTAAAACTTTTGTATTCAACAGTCAATTCTGTATTGTGATGGTAACAGCCATAAAGAGATATACAGTTCGATAGCCTCGCCGCAAAGTGATCCTTTATGTATGACTACCCAAAGTAGGCTTGGTTGGACAAGTGAAATGAAAGTAATTCAAAGTGTTCAAGGGCTTGGTTTTGAACCATTCCATTTTTATTGAAACCTGCTAAATATTGCTAATTTTCTTTGGGATTACCTCACCCTTGTTACATCTCGCAATAGTTCACAAATATTTTAACTCCGAGAAACTTACTCTATATAATTTACTAGCTAGATGGGTATTAAATTTGACAACTGAAATCTTTTGAAAAGTTTTGAAATGTCTTTTTAATTGTTTTCTGCAATGCAGTCAGTCTTGTCAAGTTTGACTAGTAACCTATGGAAATGGACAACAATTTATGGCATCTATCTCTCCAGCCTTTCCTTCAAAAGGAACGTAGTAAGCATTCCTGGATTGATTTTGAAATGTTTTGGTTGAAGAGAGTGATCATTAGCAGTGGAATAGCATGTAGCTGAATAATGAGTAATAGAAATGTTTTTCAGGAGTTCAATGTTTAGAAATTATTAGATGTATATAGAAAATAAAAGAATGAATATAAATCTGTCAAACTGAAGTAAGAGGGAGGTATCTCCCAAATTATTAATTGTGTATGGTATGCTTGTGAGTGTGTATGTACTATATGGGGTTTCTTTTTAAATCTTAAATGTTTTAAATGTATTCAGATTATTTATGATTTGTTTTTCTCTGCTGTGAGCCGCCCCGAGTCCTTGGAGAGGGGCAGCATACAAATCTAAATAATAAATAAATAAATAAATAAATAAATAAATAAATAAATAAATAAATAAATAAATAAATAAATAAATAAATAAATAAATAAATAAATAAATAAATAAATATTCACAGCAAGAAAGATATTGATGACAGATTTTGTTTAACATCAAATCATACACTGGCTCATAGGCCATTGTAATATATATTATATTATACTGTAATATCATACAACAAGGAGCAGGGCAAATGGGCAGAGGAAATAGATTCATAGGGTAATTTCAAAGGAGATTGGCCAGTCTCAGACACCTTCCACATAATAAATGAAATTGCTGATAACAAAAGATTTGTCCAAGGTATTGCCAGTATGTAGATAAAACTAAACACTTTTAACTGGCTTGTTCTAGTATTTCTATGAGCAACCACTAAGCAGGGATCCTTCCTTCTGCATTTTGAAGCTTTTCAGAACATAATTCTGAGGTATTCAGTCAGTAGTTGCCACAGACATGATGCTGACCTTCAAACAAAAACCAGACAGACTCAGCTACTCTGCCTAAATATTTGTGGCTAAAAACCAACATGAAACTGACTGAATGGAAATAAGGAAGTGATGCTTCCATTCCTGTCTCTTCTACTTCTTTTAACATTCTCTTCCCATTAAAATCAATAAAAGATCTATTATTTCAACTTTGGATCTGGAGTTTAGAGATTAGCACTGTGCTTGAGGATGCAAGTGGAAGTCAAGAGGAGTTTATATCTCGTGCATCCTTCCTAGTGCTGCTGTTTAGTGCAGTTTTGGAGTCTTGGTTTTAGACTAATTATTGGTTATATCATTTAAAAATCGATGTGTGACTGGTATTCTTTTTATGATCTTTAAGCCAGTCACATGACCTTTAAGCCACCCCCAGGTCATATGATCATCAAGCCACTCCCACCTGGTCACATGGTTGGCAAGCGACACCACAAAATAAGCCATGTCCACAGCGTGGTAGTAAAACTTTTTGCAGCCCTTTACTGCACTGGCGCTACCAGTTCACAGAACTAGGCCAAACCAGGATCAATCCACCGCTGATGGAAACTAAAGAAGGAGACAACCAACCTAGAACAAAGAAGAAATTTCCTTTAGAACAGGTAATCAGTGGAACGACTTGCCTCTAAAAGTTGTGGGTGCTCCAACACCGGAGGTTTTTAAGAAGAGATTAGACAACCATTTTGCTGAAATGGCATAAGATTTCCTGCTTGAGCAAGGGGTTGGACGAGGAGACCTCCAAAATCCCTCCCAACTTTGTTATTATATTATTCTGTTATTCTTGAAAAAACAAACAAACCATGGCTGGGGAAATGAAATGAACTAATCCCATGTGCCTGTTTGGCATCCAAGGAAGCATTCCTATCCTTTCTCTCTTTTCTGGGGCAGAGAGACCTCCTGTCTGCTTTGTTGCCAAGACAGAATAGGAGTTGGAAGAGTAGCCAGCCCTTCTGTAAGCTGGCATAGTTTTCTACCAGGTTCTTATACTAGGTAGCAGTTGCAGTGCAAAAGAGCCCCTAGGCTCTGTCTGGTTTTATATCAAGATCTGTTGTGCTTGAACTTGGGCAACAAGGCGCTTTCCAAGGAATGCTCTGTTGGGTTATATGAACCAGCGTCCTCTTATTTTTCTGCAAATGGAGCAGAAAAGGAGGCTTCAGAAGCTTCAGGGAATTAGGTCACTCCCCACTTCCCAACTACACAGAATCTCTCTCAAGTGGCACACAGATTTGTCCCAATGTAATGGATTGCCACTAAAACAGAAAGCAAAATATGGTTTCCAATGAGTCAGTTTGGTCTAGTGCAGGGGTCCCCAACCCCAAGTCCGTAGACTGGCACAGGTCCATGGCATGCCAGCAACTGGTCCACGCACCTTATACCCTCTCCAGTCCACTGAACCGGTTCCTGGTGCCTAAAGGTTTGGGTCCCACTGGTCTAGTACTGTATGTAAGGCACCAGGCTAGAAACTGTGAGTTCTAGTCCTTCCTTAGGCATGAAAACTGGCTGGGTGTCTTTGATCAATCACTCTCATTCGGCCCAACCTGTTTCACAGGGTGGTTGTTGTGGAGAAATAGGAAGAACCAATATTAGTTCAGTGAAGCAGTGGAAGTGATGTGCCGGTGTCTGGAGGCTGTTGGGGTCTGGATGGGTGTCAACAGACTCAAACTCAACCCTGATAAGACGGAGTACCTGTGGGTTTTGCCTCCCAAGGACAATTCCATCTGTCCATCCATTACCCTGGGGGGGGAATTACTGACCCCCTCAGAGAGGGTCCGCAACTTGGGCGTCCTCCTCGATCCACAGCTCACATTAGAGAAACATCTTTCAGCTGTGGCGAGGGGGGCGTTTGCCCAGGTTTGCCTAGTGCACCAGTTGCGGCCCTATTTGGATCGGGAGTCACTGCTCACAGTCACTCATGCCCTCATCACCTCGAGGATCGACTACTGTAACGCTCTCTACATGGGGCTACCTTTGAAAAGTGTTCGGAAACTTCAGATCATGCAGAATGCAGCTTCGAGAACAATCATGGGCTTCCCTAAATATGCCCATGTCACACCAACACTCCGCAGTCTGCATTGGTTGCCGATCAGTTTCCGGTCACAATTCAAACTGTTGGTTATGACCTATAAAGCCCTTCATGGCACCGGGCCAGGTTATCTCCTGGACCACCTTCTGCCGCACGAATCCCAGCGACCAATTAGGTCCCACAGAGTTGGCCTTCTCCGGGTCCTGTCAACTAAACAATGTCGTTTGGTGGGACCCAGGGAAAGAGCCTTCTCTGTGGCGGCCCCGGCCCTCTGGAACCAACTCCCCCCAGAGATTAGAATAGCCCCCACCCTTCTTGCCTTTCGCAAGCTGCTTAAAACCCACCTCTGTCGTCAGGCATGGGGGAATTAAGATATTCTTTCCCCTTAGGCTTCCACAATTTATGTATGGTACGTTTGTATGTATGATTGGTTTTAAAATAAGGGTTTTTAGCTTCTTTAGTATTGGATTGTCGCATGTTGTTTTTACTACTGTTGTTAGCCGCCCCGAGTCTACGGAGAGGGGCGGCATACAAATCCAATAAAATGAAATGAAATGAATGGTTTATTTGCCTCCTTGAGTCATTTATAAAAATAATAAAGATGGGATAAAAAATAAACATTGTCCCTCTCTCTATCTGCTAAACTTTCAATTGAAATATAAAAGGGTTCCCCACCCCCATGCCTCTGAGACATGTTACTGTTGTGTTCGTTTAAAGAAATACAGAAAATCGCTGATTGGTTAAGACGCGGCTAAGTTTAGGTTGCCGCCAAAAACAAACGGTTGTCAGTTAAAAAAGCCCGCGCTTAAGAAAAGGTATAAATAGGGCAACGGATTAGCCGTTGCCCTTGTTGGGAGTTGCTATTGAGAGGAACGGTTGATTGTTATATCCTGTGAATAAATAATGCTTTTGAATGAACAGAAGTCTCCGGTGCTGTGATTTAACAGTGGCGACGAGGAGGTCGAACTCCCCCTAAGCAACCATGAGCTCGGTCATGGCTCCACCACCGCCTTTCTTCAATCAGGACACAGAATCCTGGACATCGTACATGTCCAAATTTTGGATTTTTTTACAAGCAAGTAACCTGCAGGACGCAGAAGACGACAGAAAGCGAGTTATATTTTTGAGTTATTGCGGACCGGCAATTTATAGCTTAGCCTCCACTCAGTTACTGTAATAGAGTTCTCTTGCATATACAGTGTTCCCTCGATTTTCGCGGGTTCGAACTTCGCGGAATGTCTATACCACGGTTTTTGAAAAATATTAATTAAAAAATACTTCGCGGATTTTTCCCCTATACCACGGTTTTCCTGCCCGATGACGTCATATGTCATTGCCAAACTTTTGTCTGCCTTTAAAAAACATTTTTTAAAAATAAACTTTAATAAATAAACATGGTTGCTAAGGGAGTGGGAAATTGTAATTTATGGGTTTAAAGTGTTAAGGGAAGGCTTGGGATACTGTTCATAGCCAAAAATAGTGTATTTACTTCCGCATCTCTACTTTGCGGAAATTCGACTTTCGCGGGCGGGCTCGGAACGCATCCCCCGCGAAAATTGAGGGAACACTGTATCTATATGTGGTCCTTCATAATACTTCTAAACATACGTCTAAATACAGGTGTGATGGGTGTGGCTAAAGAGGACTTGGGGACAGGTTAGCTGAAGTTCCTTAAAAATGAATAAATGGTTGAAACAGATAGACAGAACCCACTTTTTGAGCATGACTCTTTGGAATCATCAAAAGCTTTGACTTTACTACTCTTTCGTGTCTTCACCTGCATTCTCAGCCAATTGAGGCACGCCAGGTCTATCGCCCTGGAGGGCTATTAAAAGAAACTACAGGAATGCAACCACTTCTGAAAAACATCTATTCCGTGAAGGCCAAGTAATAACTGAATCCGCACCTTCCTTGCTGGTTTTACTCTTGCTAATTCTGGCCCTTTATTTTTATCTTCACAACTGTGCCTTACATTCCTATCATTCTTACCAATGTGATAGAAAAAAAACTTAAATGCCAGTTTCTCTCTCATTGCACAGCCCAGAAGTAAAATTAGGTCTTTCTAAACATTATCAGATTAGCCATTCAGACAGTCAGGAGTCCAATGTCTAGTGCTGACCTGAAGCTTACTGAAGGCAAGCAGATTAAGGCAAAGTAGAACAAACATCATGACCGGGCAACTTCAAATATCAACCAGCAAATGTTCTACCCTCCACATCGGCAAAAAGAATCTGAACCTCATATACTGTATAAACTGAATAAACAAAATCTCACAGCTAACCCCCACTCAGTAAAAGACCTTGGAATACTAATATCAAATGATCTAAGTGCCAAAGCCTACTGCAACACTATTGCCAAAAAGGCTTTTAGAGTTGTTAACCTGATCCTACGCAGTTTCTGCTCTGGCAATCTCACACTACTTACCAGAGCCTACAAAACTTTTGCCAGACCCACCCTTGAATACAGTTCATCTGTCTGGAACCCATACCACATCTTGGACATCAACACCCTTGAAAATGTCCAAAGATACTTCACCAGAAGACCCATTCACTCCTCCACTCAAAACAGAATACCCTACGAAAGCAGACTATCAATCCTAGGTCTTGAAAGCTTAGAACTACGACGCCTAAAACCCGATCTATTCTTCTATTCTTTTCTTTATTTATATTACTTCATATCTATTCTCTTCAATGTGTATTATGTATTGGACTAGATAGATAGATAGATAGATAGATAGATAGATAGATAGATAGATAGATAGATAGATAGATAGATAGACAGACAGACAGACAGACAGACAAACAAACAAATAAATAAATAAATAAATAAGTAACTACTGTATTTTTCTGACTATAAGATGCTTTGGAGTATAAGACTCACCTATCTTTTGGGAGGAAAACAAGAGGGGAAGAAACTGCCTCTGCCTCCCAACATCCATCCAGTATTCATCCGGCCCATTCGCAGCAGCCTGTTTGCTGTGGCCCATTTACCGCAGTCCGTTTGCCATTGTTGTGGCCCATTTGCCATGGTGGCCCATTCACTGCAACCACATGTTTGCTGCCACCACCATTTCCACAGAGGCCCATTCATTGTCCCCACCCATTTGCCCTGCTCATTTGCTGCTGCTGCCTCCTATTCATCAACACCCATTCACCGATGCCAGTTCACGGATGCCCGTCCCCTGTAACCATCTGCCTCCACTGTGGCCCTTTTGGCATGGCCCATATTAATTTAATATAAATAGGAGAAACGGAAATGAGAAATATGATTGCTATAACCCGGATGACAAAAATAGTCAAGGTGGCAGCATAAGGTAAATAACATATACTAAAAATTAAATTATAATAGAATGGATATAGAAATAAAGATTTAAGATTGTGATTATAAGAAGTAAAAATTGAGAAAAGTCACCCAGTCTGTCATTTAATATAATTAAAATTAGCCACCAGAAATAAATTCTCGGACAGACTGATCTACTGGGAATTTGAAATGCAGTTCAGGCTACTTTATTAGTTTATTATAAGAGATAATAATATATAGATTGGTATTAAGAGCCTATGTGTTGTTGTGTATGTTTTTTCAATGTGGAGAAAAATAAAAAACTTTTTTCAAAAAAGAACTTCAAAGCAATTCTTTAGGTTGTTCTTGATTCCTTTCTAGTATCCATGTAGTAAAGATCAACATTAGAAGAAGGAAAAGAAAAAATTGGGGAAAGGAAGGGATGGGTATGAAATGTATATTGTTACCAGTTCTAAGGCTGTTCTTATTGCCGTTAAATAAGGAAAAAATTCCCTTCTTTTTTATTAAAAGAAATTAATAATAAAACAAAACCAAAATCTATTACTATTAAAACTAAAACAACCAGCAAAACCAAAAACACAACTATTAATAAATCCATGCTTTAAAATCTTCATTTCTTAAATATTTATCATAGTATTATAGTAATCTAATAATACTATGAAAATCTATCTGAACACCAATGTATCAATTAATATATTTCCATATTTACTTTACTATAATTTCATTCAATATTTCCAAGCTCAATTAATTTTCAGGCACTTAGCATTTACTATTATTAATTTCATCAATCTTCTACATTTCCAAGTATATTTTAAATTCATAATGCAAACTCATAAAATCATACAGTACATATCATAAACCCCTTTTTTATCCTATGTATCTTCCATTATTTTTACCTATGTAATTCTATATAGTTCTAAAATTCTAATCCAATTTTACGAATTAATACATCCTAATATTAAACAACATCTAAATATATCTTTTACCATCATTCCATAGTTAATCCACATTTAATAATCAATCATCCCTCCTCAAATTTCTACCACTCTTGCCAAAGGGAAGAAACCATGTTATTTTTCAGTAGCCTGCGTTTTTCTTTTGATATTTGTTATTTTACTTTTTAATTATAAGTTACCAAAGGTTTTTACGCAGCTGAGAGGCATGAAAATTGAAGCATATTAAGAAATTGGATGATTGATATTGTTTTGCTGATCTTAATCTGCAGTAAAGATATTTTGGTTTTTAAAAAACCCACCATATTTTGCCTCAGAGAATTTCAAAATAAAATGCTGTGTTTGTAACAGTGACCTCAGAATGGGCAACTTTGCTAAGTATCAAAATGCCACTTAAATAGTTGAGTTAGTTTCAAACTAGATTTTGATTTTCTTTCCCTCTCTCTCTCTCTCTCCCCCTTCCTTTCTTTCCTTCTCTTTCCTTCCACTTTTTCTCTTTTTCTTCCTTCCTCTCTTCCCTCTTTCCCTCCCTCTCCCTCTCTCCCTTCCTTTCTTTCCTTCTCTCTTCCTTCCACTTTTTTCTTTCTCTCTCTCTTCCTTCCTCTCTTCGCTCTTTCCCTCCCTCTCCCTCTCTTTCTCCCTCCCTTTATATTTCTCTCTTCCTTCCTTCCACTCTTCCTCCCTTTCTCTCTCCCTCTCTCTCCCCTTCTCCCTTTTCTCTCCCTTCCTTCCCTCCCTCCCCTCCCTCCTTCCTTCGTCTCCACTTCTCTTTCCCTCCCTCTCTTTCCCTTCTCTTTTCTTTCTTTCTCTCCACCTCTCCAGCGATCAGCCGGCTTTGCTGGCCGGCACAGGACTTGAGCCTGGTGCCACGGGGGGGGGAGAGGTGGCCACCTCCCCCCCCCCCGCCCGGGAAACCGGTGCAGGAAAGCAGCGCGTTTGAAAAGTACGCCGCTTTCCCGGAAAGCCGACTTTGCTGGCCGGCACACCCTCCCCTTGGCTCTGCACCCTCCCCTTGGCTCTGCCTCCTGCCACCACGGCACAGCTCACCTCAGAATCCTTGACGCTTTGCTGGCCAGCACGGTGGCGGGGGAGGAGACAGAGTTCAGGGCAGAGTAGGCCGAGCCCGGACCCATCACCCCCAGCTCCAGGGGGCAGCCCCCAGCATGGCAGCGGGGGAGGAGGTGGTGTTCAGGGCGGAGTAGGCTGATCCTGGGCCCATCGCCCCCGACTCCAGGGGCAGCTCTCAGCGTGGCGGCGGGGTAGGAGGCAGAGCTCAGGGCTGAGCCCGGGCCCATCACCCGCGGCTCCAGGGGACAGCCCCCAGTGCAGTGGCGGGGGAGGAGCCGGAGCTCAGGGCCGAGCCTGGGCCCATTGCCTCCAGCTCCAGGGGACAGCCCCAGCACAGTGGTGGGGGAGGAGGCCAACGCTGACGCCGCACGGGTGGGTATCAGAGCTGGGGCAGCCTCGGCCCTGGCTGCCAACGCCAAAGCGGGGAGGAGAGGAGAAGGTCCTCTGCGTGGGAATTCAAAACTCCCGTGCTGAGAGGGGAAAACCAGCACGCTATAGCGCGCTACGCACCTTAGAGGGAACACTGGTTCAGACTGTACAGTTTTCCCACAAAGATAATGAGATATGCTAGAATTCCCTTCCCCACCCCCCAAACACATTGTACAGCTTGATGTGATTGACACAATCAAAACCCTTTCTAAAATCAGTGAATGACATAGTACTTATTTTTGCATTCTTCGGCTTTCTGATATCCATGTACATTAGAAATATTGCCTCGTGTTCCCCCGTGTTCTCTAAAACCAGCTTGAACCTCTGGCACCTATGTAGGGCTCTAATCTAACAAGAAACCTGAAGATTAGTTTGCCAGCATATGAAAATGATATTGTGCAATAGTTTGAACAATCTCTCCCTCCCTCCCTCCCCCTCCTCTCTCTCTCTCTCTCTCTTGCTTTTTCTCTCTCTCTCTGAATTGGAATGTAGATGTATCTCCTCCAGTAGATTGGCCGTTGTGTCATTCTTCCGATTTGCTTGTGAGAAGCTTGGCTGATTCTTCTTTTGCTTGCCACTTTTCTATAGGTATTCCATTGATTCCTATAACCAACTTGATAATGACCAGAATGCTGATATGACTTCATCTTCTAATATTAGAGGTTATTCTAAGTAGGGGTTATCTTCTAAGGTATCTTCGATATTGATGTTTTTACTAAACGGTATTTTAATAGATATTCCTTCCATCTTTCTTTGATCTCTTTCAATCAATTATTCTCAGTCAATTGGCAACCTTTGGCATACTACTCAAGATTAGAACCTCCTTCTGAGGTTTGTCAGCTGTTAGCTTTTGAATTAGTCTTGTATTAAAGGAAAAGCAAGACCAGGCAATATGATTCCTTGCAGCCTAGATTTAATTTAACATTAATTATTTTAATGTTTGAAAGCAAAAATGTAAGATAAATGTACTTAAATAGGCTGATACTTTTCTTTTTATCTCTCTCTCTATGTGTGTGTGTCTGTCTGTCTGTGTATATGTAATGGGGTTTTTTTGTTTTGTTAGTTAAATTGTTTCATTTGCTTTACATTTTTTAATCTATTCTTTTTATATTTTTAATGATTTTTCCTCTAGATTGTTTAGTAAAAGGTTATTTTCCTTTATGTACACAAGAAACCTATTATATAACAAACTAGGGTTTTTCTTCTTCTTCTAAAGTTAATGGTGTTTTTTATAAGATTCCACACATTCAATACTATTATATAATTCTTTTTAAGAAACGTCAACTGCAACATTTATAGGATACAATTGCTTAGAGAGAAAAAAGAACATCAAGACTTGAAAATCTGCAGTTATTAACTCCTTCAAATGTCGATGTCTCTTTTCTGAAACATACAGTCTGAGGGACCCTTGGTGCTGTTGTGTTTGGGCCTGGGCCAGCCGTTGCTCCCACAGATGGGAGAGATGCAGCACAAAGTGAATGTGAAAGCCTGGCTGACAGCCAGGAAGATGTGGCAGACAGCCAGGAAGATGTGGTAGACAGCCAGGAAGATGTGGCAGACAGCCAGGAAGATGTGACAGACAGCCAGGAAGATGTGGCAGACAGCCAGGAAGATGTGGCAGACAGCCAGGAAGATGTGGCAGACAGCCAGGAAGATGTGGCAGACAGCCAGGAGACGAGGCCACTGGGACGCAGGATTCAGCAGACAGTCTTTCCTCCCTGGGTTCTTCTGCAGATCAATATATTGATCTACGTAGCTGAAGAGCTATGCAAAGAAGGCATCGCTTTAAGGAGTATTACAAATCATTATAGGAGCACCTGGGCTGGGTGTGGTTCCCTTAATGAGGGCTAAAGGGATAAAAGGGAACAAAGGCCAAGGCAAACTGTGGCTGTTTATCTGTGTTGCTTTGTGGTTCCTGCTTCGAAGTTTCTGTGCCGTTGGAGTTTTCAACCCAGCTTTTTCAGACAAGTGGGAGGTGAAAACTCTGGGACTTGCTGTTTGCTTCAAAGATTCAAAAGGACTCCTGAAACGTCTTTGCTCATTCCAGGTTGTCTTTGTTTGTTTTTCCCTGTGTTTTTTGTATGCGGCTGAAGTAAGCCTTGCATTGTTTTCGGACATTAACAACTGTTTTTTGAGTAAGCTATTTTTGTTTATCTAATACAAGTTTGCTGATTAGCAGAGCACGTGTGTGTTTGATTTCTTTTCCTTGAACTATTACGCATTGCGGAGCCAGTCAGGCAGAACAGATGCTCTCTGAGCTTGCTTATTTTCTTGTAGTCATTTCATTACCCAAATTGGGTAACCTCATCGATGCTAGTCACTGAGCTACAAATATTCTCCTTTATTGTTATGTAAGGTATGCTTTTATTTCCAGCTCACCACTAACCAGGATCTGCAACAGCCAAGTATTAAATGTCTTAGTATCATCATTCAGTTATCACAGAAGCCTGTTATTTTGACAAGATAGCAAATAGAAAAGGCTACACAGGAAGATAGTTAGATATCCAGACTGCCTGGTAACAACCAGGTCCTCTATTCAGGTGGGGAAATGGAGACTGCTGATTGGCTGATTCCTATAAAAGGGCTAGCTCTCAGACTGGCTCTCTGCTGGATCTTGTAACCTCTTCTACCAACAAAGATGCCTTTGTATCTTTGAAGATGCTCTGAGGAAATGATTGAAATGATGCAGCAATAATAGCAGAGGAAAGGAAAAAGCTAGCTACTACAGGAAAAGATAGTGTGGATAACCTTCTGGTACTTGCAGCCTCCACCCCATCCCACCCGACCCCATTGCATCCTACCCAGCGTAATTCTGAGTTGATGATGCAGAAAAGAGGCATGTAGTTGCTTCTGTTAAATGGAGTATATGTATGATGTCGAAAGGAGGTAGAAGACAGAAATGCTGGGTTTCCATTGTTTGAGAAGAACAGACACATACATCCTACGGACAGACCTCAGCTATGTAGCTTTAGTGCAGTTTTAGATCAATGATCACAGAGCCAACAAAATGCCAACTTAATTCTTAATTATGTGAAATTGAATTATCATCCATTCTCAGATTGATCCAGCATCCTTGGGCTGGGCCACGTTGTATATCTGTGTTCTGATGTGCTCAAGGTATCATTCAATCATTGGGAGTCAACTCTTTGACCTACTTCAGGAGTAATCAAGCCTATTTCACAGCGTGACATGAGATAGTTTCCTGGATACCACCTTAATTTTTAGAACAGATACAAATAATAAGCAGGAGATAAAACAACCCAATAAAAATCATTTTGAGAAACAAGGACTATTCCTGAGATTCTATGGATGGTAAACTCAAAAAAAGCTAGATGCTGCATCCAAGCTGAAGTTAAAATTTCCATACCAGTTTTAGGTTAACAATTCTGAATACAAAGCAATATTTTTTAAAAAAAATTAGACCTTGAGTAAATAGTTTAAAAACTGCATCAACCAAAAAACCCAAAATCCACCCAAAGTTAAGCACTTTTAAAGGCTGCTGAATTCACTGATATGAAGCATCCATCTTTAAACTACTCCTATTTATCATAATGCTTAAGTTTGGTTGTTCTTATGTTTTGCTGATTTATTTTAATTGGGAGATAGCTGGCCTTAAGGCAAAAGGGATCTTTATTAATTGGCCTGTCCACTGGAATACATCAAGGTTGTGCACAACCCTGGTTTCCATGAAAAACATGATTCTGGGCAAACAAGGATACAGCCAGAGCATCAGTCAATATTTTCCTAAGTTTGTAGATCAACTACCGAAGACCACTCCATAGGTCCCGGAGCAGCAGCTTTGAAGTAGTTTGAGATGTTCCTGACAGATGGTGCACAATATATCCATGTTTCCTCCAATCATGTAAGCTCTTTGCTCTTTGAAACCAGAGTTCACCACACTCCAAGTAAGTAGCTCTGAATAGACCAATTAAACATGAAGTTTTTTTGTCTGACTCCATATTGCCCATATTATTATATCCATATTATTATATGCTGTTTTATGGAGACCCAATTAATTCAGTGAGGTCTATTCTCAGATAAACAAATCATCTTCATGAAAAGTTATTTCCCAGAAAATGATACATGGAGTTTGTGCAAGCCACTTCAGGGATGGTCCATTTTTTCAAATAAAATAATATGCGTGAAACCAACCATTAAAACAACAACGAGACAACAGCTAACTAGACTGCAGTTTATTGAAAATGATCAGCTGCTAAGAAAATGGGAAAGAAAGCCTTAGAAATGAAGATAGGTGCAACATAATCCGCAAAACTGGCCCAAGATTGAATGTTTTCACAGTACAGTCCTTGATTCCTGATTTCCTGACCATGAATTGTTGCTTGCTCAGGATTCTGCAGGACCGTGTCTTTGTGCAAACCGAACTGTTGAGTGAAAATGCAGTGGTGGTATAAGAAAATTGGCATTTAACTTAGCAGTACAAGTTTGACCTGTCTAACATTGACCAAACATATACAATGAAAACAAATGATCTCCTCAATGAAGCAGGGAACTATAGCAAGACTGAAGAGAACCATTGGTGGGAAGAAGACTCCAGGCAGTGGGGAAACATCTGTTTCATGCACATCACAATTTGGCAGCCACCAGCTAGGCCAAGTATATACAGCATACTTAAGGATGCGGAACCCAGATTCATAGTTGATTAATCTCCCCTTTCTTTCTTGGCTGTCCTAAAATGGAATTTGGTTACCATTTCATGACTGGTCATCGAAAGCAATAGAAGTGAGATGGGCGATGACCTCTGCATGGGCTGGTTGCAGGTTTCCTCTGGGAGCGAAATAGAGACCAGATCTTACACTTTAGAAAACACAGTTTGTTGTTTTCTGGGTAGCCAGAATGGGGTTGAAAGAGTTGTGTAAACACAAGCAGCTAAAAGATGTTCCTTTCCTTTGTGGGGGACCAGGAGAGATGCCTAATATCTTCCGCTTGATTTGGTGCACGAGCTGGACGTGGTGGTTCTTCGGATGACAGTGCCGGAGCCGCTTCCTGAGCCACGAGAGAATCCTCCTCCGCAGACAGAGCCACCAGCCCCTCCACCACTTATGATGCCACCATAGCCTCCACTTCCGTAGCCACTTCCAATGCTGCCGCAGATGCCGCTGCCAGCGCCGCCACCAATGCCGCCACCGATGCCACCACAGATGCCACCGCCGATGCCACCGCCGATGCTGCCACCCATGCCGCCGCCGCCAATGCCACCGCCAATGCCTCCACCGTAGCTACTACCCCGCACAGCTGTAAAGAAAACACAGGTTTAGTACACACATCTTCCACAACTGTGAAAACGGTAAATATATTTGGGGGAAGGCATAAGCTACTTACAGACATGGACTGCAGATCCGGAGCCACAGAGTCTGTTTAAAAAACAAACAACCAGGTGATTTTTGAATAAAATTCTCCTTCATGAAGTAGACAATTGCTCAACAGGTCGAATGATATTTCCATATGATGGTCTACTACATGTGAATCATAGAATTATTAGCTGCAGCTTGAAACTGACAAGCACAAATCACCTAACCAATTTGTTGTTTGCAAGATGGATCCCCCCCCTCTCTTAAATCCCCATTTCATACCCAATGATGGGCTCCTATGGGTAGTCAGGTATGTAGAACAAGTAGAAATGGTTTGGTCAGGTTCGCAGAACTGGTAGAAAAATTTTGAATTTTTTTCTTTTCCCTTCTGGGCCCTGGATATGTTTTTCCTATCGCAGTAAATGAGGTTGAATGTGTATAATTTTAGAAGAGCTCTCTCTCTCTCTCTCTCTCTCTCTCTCTCTCTCTCTCTCTCTCTCTCTCTCTCTCTCTCTCTCTCTCTGTGTGTGTGTGTGTGTGTGTGTGTGTACATACATACATATACAATTTAAATAATAGGTAATGTATATTTTTGTGTGCCTGTGTGTAATATATACAGCATGTACACATATGGCATATATACATAGAATTAAATAGTATATTTTGGATGTTCAGTAATAGTAAATAGATAGGGAAATTGTATCTCTCTGAGGCGAGGAGAGGCCAGGCATCTTAACCCTAACCCAAATCCTTGACGTGAGTGACGTCAAGTTGGCCAGCTTTAATTATTATTATTATTATTATTATTATTATTATTATTATTATTTATTAGATTTGTATGCCGCCTCTCTCCATAGACCCGGGGCAGCTCACAACAATAACAAGAACAGTGTAAGAACAAATCTAATAATTTAAAAAATGCTAAAACCCCCATTATTAAAAGCAAACATACACACAAACATACCATGTATAAACTGTATAGGCCCAGGGGAGATGTCCCAGTTCCCCCATGCCTGACGGCAGAGATGAGTCTTAAGAACTTTACGAAAGGCAAGGAGGGTGGGGGCAGTTCTAATCTCCGGGGGGAGCTTGTTCTAGAGGGTCGGGGCCGCCACAGAGAAGGCTCTTCTCCTGGGTCCCGCCAAACGACATTGTTTAGTCGACGGGACCCGGAGAAGGCCAACTCTGTGGGACCTAACCGGTCGCTGGGATTCGTGCGGCAGAAGGCGGTCCTGGAGGTATTCTGGTCCAATGTCATGAAGGGCTTTATAGGTCATAACCAACACTTTGAATTGTGACCGGAAACTGATCGGCAACCAATGCCACGCATGACCTTTAAGCCACTCCCTTAAGCCACATGATCATCAATCCACTCCCACCTGGTCATGTGGCCAGCAAGCCACACCCACAAAACAAACCACACCCACAGTGTGATAGTAAAAAAAAATGTTGCAGCCCTTCACTGGTCCTACCTGCAAACCAGCCCACAAAGGGAACACCTTTGGGATCCAGGTAAGGTAGAGAGTTGGACCTGGAGTACCCACATGGCATGAAGCACATCAACCTTTCCAAAGGCAATTCCCCAAATTAGGGTGTTAAATATTGACAAGACACTCTCCAACTATTCAGATATTTAAACAGACATTGTTTATATCTATTGGTAGATTTTTAGATTTAGCTTGTGGACACTTGGCCCATTTAAAACCAGACCAGCAGACAAACCTGCTCTCTTCTCCTTCCAGCAGTTTCCTGTACATGGCAATTTCGATATCCAGAGCAAGCTTGATGTTCAGCAGGTCTTGGTACTCTTTCAGGAGGCGAGCCAGTTCTTCCTTGTCTTTCGCCAAGGCGCATTCCAAGTCGTGCAGTTTTTGCTTAGCATCTCGGAGAGCCAATTCACCACGTTCCTCAGCTTCATTAATGTCAGACTGCAATTTGGCATACTGCAAGGCAATGGAGGTAACAAACAGCTCTAGTTGCCACCATGAACATCTTTTTTTAAACTCCTTTTAGATGAAGTATTTATCATGCTGTCATTCTATTTCATTTGGGAAATTTTCCAGGGGCTTCTACCAATAGTGCTGAATATTTCTCTCCCAACTAAATAAATTCATAAATTTAAACCCACTGTAAATAATGGGATACTTCTGTACTATCACTTCCTTGGTGGGACTTGGGAGCTGGAGATGTCCAGATCAGAAAAATAATTAATCCATGTTAGTGTTCTAAGTTCACTGTCTGGTTTGGTTTTATTTCATTTTTTTTAAAAGATCTGATAAAACTCAGCCTTTTTTCAGCTATCCAAATGCAAGAGTATTTTAACATAATTACCTTTAATTACAGTTTAACACAAATGATCTCAAGATAATATCAATCTCTAGAATTAATTTCCATGATGTCATTCTTTGTTAACTTACATTTCCTCAGTGTAGGTTTTTAAAATATAAGTTCTCCCAGGTAAGTTATTTTTCTTTAGGCAGCTTATTTCAGAAACATACTATCTATCCAAAATAGCTTCCTCTCTTTTTTTCCCATCCAAGTGGACTAAGAAATGCTTCTGTTCATAGTATATGTTACAAAGGAGTCTGCCTTGGTGGCAGAATGCCCAGTATAGAAACACACTTAGAGACCAAATCAGATTACTTCGTTGATGGTCCTAGGGATTTGATGGTTCATTGATGATAGTCAGAAACCATGAAGGGCTCAGCACTCTGTCTGAATATAACAATCCTTTTTTATTCTCATGTTCCAGGTGTCAGCTCAAATGCTCAATCCAATTTTTAAAAATGCATTATTACTTCTTATTTATTTGAATGTATAAGCTGCCAACTCTAATGGATTTTGAATTTCTGCCCAGGCAAGCCCTAAATATAAGATCATCTGAAACTTTTTTTTGCTATTGTTCTTTTCTGAAGCATCATCAACATAGAGGGGAGTAAGAGAGCTAAATCATTTACACTCCACTTTTTTTCAATTATCATTCCTTTAAAACACCCTGTTACTATGATTCCTTCTGCTTTTCAATTTTCTGAGATTGTGAACGAGGATGCTTTCTTTCCCTTATTTCTCCAACTATCCTGGTGATCTCCTTATACCACCTCCAGGTTGATGGGGGGGTGGAGTGTTTGTAAGACACTCATTTATATCAAGCTAGATCAACCACCTTTTCAGAAAGCCTTTTCCAGCCATATAATGGTAGACCAGTGTAGTTATTTTCTGTGAATGAACTTATATCTGGGCACGGATGAAATGTGAACTCTTTTCACTTCTCTTAACAATCTCTTAATGCACTTCAACAATCTATAGATATCAGCATGGAAAAGGCATCTTAGAAGCTTCTTTAAGCCTTTTGTTGCAAGGCTTAACATGTTTATGAAGATTCTCAGTTGTCTAGGACCAGGGTAGACAAAATTGGCTCTTCTATGATTTGAGGACTTCAACTCCCAGAATTCCTGAGCCTATCATGCTACCTCAGGAATTCTGGGAGTTGAAGTCTACATGTCATAGAAGAGCCAACTTTACCTACCCCCTTTACCTACCAACTCTAGCTCATTTCACTTATCATCCAAAAAGCTTCTTCGGTTCTGAAGAACTGAAGAAGCTTCTTGGATGACAAGCAAACATCTTCAAAGAAAAACAAAGAAAAGCCAAGTTCCTCTTGAAAAAAAATCTTTGGGACAAGGCTTGACTTATTATTATTATTATTATTATTATTATTATTATTATTATTATTATTATTATTATTTATTGGATTTGTATGCCGCCCCTCTCCGGAGACTTATTGCTGTCTCCCCCCCCCCCCAGTCCCATACAGTGTTTATGGACCTTAATTGAGGCTGGGGAATAAGCCTTGTAAATAAAGAGGGCTGCTGTGAAAAGATTCTCTATCTATATGGTGCATTAAAATGTACAGGTTCTTTTCAGATGGAAGCATCAGCACTTAAGCTTCCCACTTGCAACATGTTCTCCCATGAACCACTAAAGAGCAGATTAAAATTATGAAGAGGCTAAGGACGAGGAACAGAGTTGAATCATTGGCTCATCCAGTTAAGAATTGCTGACAATGACAAACAGCAGATCTTTAAGATTTAAAGATTTATGAAGATTCTCCAGCCCTACCTGAAGACTCCTAAGACATTATTCTTGCCAAACCAGTCTTCTATCGTGAGCTGCAGCCCTTTCTTGGTACACAGCCTTTCCTTTTCAACCACTGGTTCAGTGCAGAAAAGATTCTATCCCCAAACCAATGCAATTCACATTGCAACACCCATTCCATTTTGCTACCCAAGCCAACTATATCACACCTGGATTTATTTAAAGATAATGCAATTCATCTTGTGTACAAGAAAGCTCAGCTGCGATGATGCAACAAGATGTGTGGTGCTGCAGTTCAGCTCTTACCACGCTGAAAGATGGGAGAAGTAATTTAAAAGGATTGCAGGTGTCAATGAAATGTGTTAAATTACTGAGTCAGAATGTTATCTGCCTGAGAAACAAAAATGCTTCAAGATCTTAAATCAAATGATAAAAAACAGGCACTTAAATGGCTTTAAAAATAGGCAAATGTCCTAGAACAGAGGTAGGCAAAGTGTGCTGTTCTATGACATGTTGAAATTTGTGGAGTTGAAATCCACAATCATAGAAGAGCCCACTTTGCCTATCCCTATCCTAGAATAAGATTTTGTACAAACCTTCACTAAGAGATTCTTTCCCTTTGTAGCGGTAAATTCAACACTCATGTACCCTGTTTTCCCCAAAATAAGGCATCCGCTGGTAATAAGCCCAATCAGGCTTTTAAGAACATGGCAATAAGGCCAAGAGCTTATTTCAGGGTTCAAAAAAGTATAAGACAGGGTCTTATTTTGGGCAAAACACAGGTAGTGACCTCGATCTTCCAATGAGATTGAATTGTAACCCTTCCCTGCACACTCCATACCTGCTTCTTGACATGCTCAATTTCTGAACGCAGTCTCTGGATGTTCCTAGTCAACTCTTGAATCTCCTGCCTGGTGGTGTGCAGATTGTCACCATGCCGTCCTGCTGTGTGCTGCAGAGCTTCATACTGTTGGGCAGAAAAAGTGTAATTATCCATTTTGCTGCATCAGCCCAGTGGATGACAATGGAAGCAGAACAGCTCAGGGATGGCAAAGGATGGCCAAACAAACATTCCTAAATTACAATTTTTCCAGCAGACCCAGCCAGCATAGTTAATGGTAAAGGATGCTTGAAGTTGTACTTCAGCCACTTCCAAAGAGCCATGATTTTCACATTTTATATTGATTTGACATCAGTTTGATTATTATGATTCCCAGAAAGGGCTTTGTAAATAATTGCGAGTACTGAGTCCATACTTAAGAACTTAGGGCCAAGATGTAGAAGCTGCTAAATCATTTTGTATTAAGGGGATGTTATTGTTTTTATATCATTTTTATTGATTGTAGGCCGCCCAAAGGAATTGGGCGGCTTACAAATCTAAAATTAAATTAAAAAATTAAATTAAAAAATTAAATTAAATTAAATTAAATTAAATTAAATTAAATTAAATTAAATTAAATTAAATTAAATTAAATTAAATTAAATTAAATTAAATTAAATTAAATTAAATTAAATTAAATTAAATTAAATTAAATTAAATTAAATTAAATTAAATTAAATTAAATTAAATTAAATTAAATTAAATTAAATTAAATTAAATTAAATTAAATTAAATTAAATTAAATTAAATTAAATTAAATTAAATTAAATTAAATTAAATTAAATTAAATTAAATTAAATTAAATTAAATTAAATTAAATTAAATTAAATTAAATTAAATTAAATTAAATTAAATTAAATTAAATTAAATTAAATTAAATTAAATTAAATTAAATTAAATTAAATTAAATTAAATTAAATTAAATTAAATTAAATTAAATTAAATTAAATTAAATTAAATTAAATTAAATTAAATTAAATTAAATTAAATTCATTGTAATTGGCCAAATCTGGGCTCAGTTGAAGAATCTATACAAATGATGTATCAACCTCTATCATATATAATGAAGGACCATTTTGCTGCAGATAATTGTTCTTTTTATATATTGTTCAGAAAATTAAGAGGCTTAAAAACTTAAAAAAGAATTGATTAAACTAGGGTACCCACAGTTGACTATTTATGTTCTTTTCTAGCCTGTGTGTCAGCTCTGAGATTTGGCATCTTTAGGATTGACTGGTTGCTCCTTGGCCAGATTTTTAGGCCTCATCGTTCTCAGCCTTCCTCAGTCTGGCCTATTCCAGATGAGATGGGACTACATTTCCCAGAATCCCAAGTGAGCACAACTGAAAACATGCAAGATAAGTACAGTATTCTACAACTTTGGAATGTGCCAGACAGGGGAAAGCTGATCTGTCCTGAGAATATCAGTGAGGGAATTTGCTGTAGAGGCTTTCTTCAGAGAATTATCTATATTGTACTTTGGTGAGGGAATTACAAATTCAGCTTTAGAAGTCTGCAGAGAAACTAAAGTCCAATTTGCAGGGACTGCATGGAGAAAGAGAACAACCGTTTAAATAGCAGTCTCAGCAAATGAGTAGAAGCGGAAAGTCCCTACTGCAATGTTCTGCGATTTTGTAGTTTGAATCCCCAGTTCTTGCTTTCTGGAAAAGCATAAGATAAATTAGGCGCTTTTATTGCCTTGTCTCAGTGCAATTGCTTACCTGGGTGTGATACCAGGCCTCAGCCTCAGCTCGGCTACTGCGAGCAATTTCTTCATACTGGCTCCTTACTTCATCAATAATACCTTCCAAATTCAAGTGGGTGTTATTATCCATGCTCACTACTACTGAGGTGTCTTGGCCTCCAATCTGGTACTGAGAGATTTCCTATAAAGAATTCAAAAAAGCTTGAGTTATGTTGGTAATCTGTCTCACTTTTCCCCTATTTCACTACTGATTAATTATTAGTTTTACTCTCCATACCATGCCTTTTTTAAATTCATACTTTTATTTAGAACCCCCTTCTCGTGTTTCTTTTACAACGGCTTATTTCATTCTGTAACACAAAAAAGCTTTGGCCAAATCTTAGCCTTTCCCTGTATCATTTTAAAAAACAACCTTTTTTGAAAGATTTTCAGATCTGAGTTGTTTAAATTGCAAATGCAAAGGACAGAATCCAGAATTCAGAACAGAATTATGACTTTCAGTTTAAAATAAATGTCTAAACTTCAGGGTGTTAAAGAGAAATATGGGAAAGCAAGGGGAAAACAAAACAAAAAACATGGCTGGCGGAATGTAATGAGGATTTCAGTAAGCAAAAGTGAGGTTTCCCTGAATAAATCACCTCACGACTATCTAATTTTGATCTTCGGTCCACTCTTTATCTCATGCTTCATCTCCTTCTTTTTAAGCTGTAGGTCTATCTGGGGCTTGTTTTTATCAGGCTCAGAATGAAAGTTAAAATGGCTACTGAATTGAACCCTGTTTACTGACCTTACTATGGCCCTGTGTGCATTCAAACTCAGGAGAAGCAGTTAAACAGGGGTTAACTGAACTTTGTGGCATCTGCATATGGTCTTGTGTGGCAATAATGATGTAACGAAAATATTTAAGTACAGTTACTCTACGACTTATGACTACAATTGAGTTCAAAGGTTCTTTTGCTAAAGGAGACGGTTAAATGAGTTTTGTTCCACTTTATGACCTTCCTTGTCACAGTTATTAAGTTATTATTATTTAACATGGTTGTTAAATAAATCTGCTTCCCCATTGACTTTGCTTATCAGAAGGTTGCAAAAGGTGATCACATGACATCAGTAGTGTTGGGCGAACCGAACCTGCAAAGTTCGAGTTCGGGTAAAGTTTGGGTTTGGGTTTGGCCGAAAACCGCGAAATGCCGCCACCTGGGAGGAGAGTGGGGAATCCCATCGTGGGACTTCCCACCTCCTTTTGCTTGCGGCGCTGCAAGAAAAAGGAGGTGGGAAATCCCACAAAGGGATTCCGGGGGTGGGGCTTTGATGTCACGGAGACTACTTCCTGGCCGGCCAAAACGGAGAGGAAGGAGTCTCCATGAGGTCAAAGCCCTGCCCCCGGAATCCCTTCGTGGGTTTCCCACTTCCTTTTGCTTGCAGCACCGCTGCGGCATCCTTTTTCTGTAAAAATAAAAGGAAGCAAAAGGAGGTGGGGAATTCCCCACCTCCTTGTTTATTTTTACAGAAAAGGATGCCGCAGCGGCTTGCTGCAAGCAAAAGTTCGGGTTCAGTGAACTCACCCGAACTTCACAGCAAAGTTCGGGTGAGTTCGCCAAACCCGAGCTTCATTGGGTTCGCCCAACACTGGACATCAGCATACCACATCCATCATAAATATGAGTCAGTTGCCATGCTAGTTAATCATGTGATCATGGAGATGCTGCAACAGTTGTGTGGAAAATGATCACAAATCACTTCTTTTCAGTGCTGTTGTTTAACTTTGAACATCCCTAAAGGAACTGTTGTAAGTTGATGACTACCCATAAAAGAGAGCTGGAAGAAGGAATGGTTTTCCTCATTCCTGTTTCTAGGTCTCCAGTCACCTCTGGTTTTAGATAGGTGTAGAAGGAAGAGCAAGTCAGTCGTCTGGGCATTATAAGAACATTTGCTGTTATAATGTGGAGGGGGTTTTGCATTTGTAGCCAACATCGCTGAAAGGTGTGTCCTGTGAAGATGCCCTTTATGAAATAAGATTCTTTCTTGGGAGAAAAGATTTATGGTATACATAAAGACAAGTCTGAAATTGAGTTGAGTGGGATCTGAAAATACCCTAGTCTTTCTAGCCAATGGAACTGAACCATTCCTTACCAGTTCAAAGATTCTTCTCAGGAAATTAATCTGATCAGCCAAAGCACCAACTCTTGCTTCCAAGTTACTCTTGGACAAATAGGAACAATCCACATCCTACAAGGATCAAGAAGAACGTTAGTGTAAATCTTCAACAAGTCTCATCGCCAGTTGGACCATACCTGAATTCTTTTTAGCAAGTCTACACAAAGAGCCTTGCATGTTCCTGTTAGGTTGTTTAATTTTAAGTCTTTAGCTCTCAGTTTTTGAAAGACCTCATCAGTAACATGTGAAGAAACAGTACACTAGAAAATACTGTATATGCAGGATAAAATTGCTGTTTCTGTTCTCCATTGTGTAATTATGAACAGCAAATCTTTTCAGATCAAATCAAATATCACTAAGCTTCAACACATGATACCTTGCTTTTATATAAATGAAACAATAGGTTCATATTTTAAAAACATATTTTTTTCATCTTTTTGACTAGTGTAAACCTTACCCTAAAAGGATCCATTATGAATTACAGGGAGAACATGTTTACTGTTTCAACATTATCAGGAGCTATTGAATTTATAAATACTGTAGATGCATGACACTTTTTAATGGTTAAGGAGAGAGGTTAATAAGTTTTAATTCCAATGTCAAATTATTATTTTTAGCCAAATCTGAGGACCAAAATTAGTTGTCTGGATTCTCTGTGCAGTTTGCTAATAACAAAAGCCATATAAAGATTAGGAAAATGTGAGATGATAGGTGATAAAGATTAGATAGACCGGTAGATGAGAGAGAGGGAGAGAGGGAGAGAGAAGGGATTACTAAAAAATGCTATACGCTTTGTGAGAGGAAATCAATTGCAAAACCTACATATTTTTCAGGGTAATCTTGCTAGTGGCTATGCATACTTCTCTAAATCATAAATGTGCATCAAAATATTATGCATTCACATTTTTGTATAAACTTAACAAAAAAAATCTTGTTCATGTCAAATGAAACTTGACATACGAAAATCCAGAAATTTGGTCCTGTCTGTTCATGGTTTGGTATGTATATATGTATTGTTTCAAAATACTTTTAATATGCCAGGCTCCCTGAAGATGGAAAACAAATGTATTCAGGAGGTTCACAATTTGATACCATGCTGCTTTTCCATATGCAACGAGATTCAAATATGGAATGTAATCCTATAACTGCATCATGTAGCCTTTTTGGCAACAGCATCAGGAACAACAAAAAGATAGGCCTACATTGGAAAGACATGCACATTGTTGATCCTGGTGATTTAGTTATTAAAAGTTGGAGAAATCTTAAAGAATGATTCAATTCTGTCCGTAGAGCATGCCTTCCATGTTTGTAGCAAACTGCCAGATGTTTCTCACCTTTTTCAGCACAACAAAATCATTCTCAGCCGTTGTGCGCCTATTGATCTCCTCTTCATACCTAGAAGAAAAGGCAAGGTGAGTTTATTGATTTCTTGACCAGGATTTTGACTACAGTCACACCGAGACTACAGAAGCCAAGCTAAATCCTAAATACAAGAAGTCAAGATAAATACAAAGCTATCATAATAAACATAATGAATAGAATGTGAACAATTTTGTCAAAGAAGCCTTAAGAAATTAATTCTCCCACCTTATGCTGATTGTAATGTTATCCCCCAACCTTATATCTATAACATTGGACTGCAATATTTATGTTCTCCAGGGCTTGGAGCAACACATCCAAAGAACATTCCTTGTGGAAAGGTTTCTCAAGAATTGTGATCAGTGGCATTATTGTGATCCGCTGCTCATCTAGGGGACAGACTGTCACCTGACTGCAAGTGCCAAAGGGAAACAGTGGTCTGTTGTTTCTGAGGTTCTCACTTGTTCTTGTAGTCTTCCACATAATGCTGCATACTTTGGAGCTCTGTCGCCATCTGTGTCTTCTGGCTGCGGATATTTTCAATCTGATTCCTCAAGCCATTGAGGAATTGCTGGAACTGACCATCCAGATTCATAGTTGGGCCAATGCCTTGTGTTTGCTGTTGAAGGATTTGCCATTTGGTTTGCAATACCTTGTTTTGTTGCTCCAGAAAGCGAACCTATAAAAGAAATTATTTGAGGTAGTTGCCACCACAATACATTAGGATAACTGTGGGAAAGATTAACAGCAAAGTTGGACCCTTCCAGCTAAATTAACCTTAATTGAGAGATAGGACCAAACCCATTATGTTCTATTCTCTATTTCACTTTTCTTTGTAAAATTAAAACTCTGATCATCTGGGAATGAGATGAAGAACTAAAGGACACAAGCATCTTGAGAAGTTTATGAATCTCACTGGTCTTCCTTCAGCTGCCAGTTGAAATCAATCAAGAGCTTGTTCGGTCTCCTTCAAACACTATTCTGGCCCAGGCACTTTATAAAGGCCTATGTGATTGAGCAAGAATATTCCAGCTAGAACGCATCCAAGGAATGTAAATGCTGCCTCTTTTTTACTAGACTACAAATGATAGACACAAATGTTTTGAGTAACAAGGCATCATTGTTTGAAAACTTGTGATAGTTTTCATGCCCGGCATTTGCACTGAGCCATTTTTAATCCTTGGCATCTCCAATTACAGCTTAGGTAGGAGGGTTTGGAGGCCAGCAACTGATTTAGCTATTACAAAATATCTTTTTTTAAAGGTTGTATGAATATATAAGGCATATATAAGGTAATCAATTATATTTTGTCTTATAAATTCCAACCATGCTAGTTTTTAAAAATGGCATATATAAGGTAATCAAGTATATTTTGTCTTATAAATTCCAACCATGCTAGTTTTTAAAAATGGCAACTCTTTCTGTTATCCCGAAATCATTTTGAAAATCTATTACATAATGAACACTCTAATCACTTTTCTGGTTTTCCACTACTTCCCAGACATTTGCTTCTATTCAGTTCATCCATTTCCAACAGCCTAACAAACAGAAGCATTTTAAATAGTTACTATGAGTCTTTGTAGGTCTCATGATATCAATGTTTCTTATATTATTCTATGTAATTTCCAAATAAAGAAGGTTAGTAAATGAATTCACGTCAGGAACTTTAGACCTTATTAGAATGTCAAGCACAAAGTGCATCAGGTTTTACCAGCTGACATGCATTCCATGACACCAATAAAAAATATAGCACTTTCTGTTCTGTTAACCTACCTTGTCAATGAAGGAAGCAAACTGGTTGTTGAGGACTTTGATCTGCTCTTTCTCTTGATTTTTTACTTGCTGTATTTGGGGGTCAATGTCTACCCGGACTGGTCGAAGAAGACTTGGATCCACTTGGACACTGCCAATACCTCCAGCTCCAATGCCGCCAAGTCCTCTCCCACCTCCTATTCCTCCGTAACCACCTCCTATTCCTCCGTAACCACCTCCTATTCCTCCGTAACCACCACCTATTCCTCCATAGCCACCTCCTATTCCATAGCCACCTCCTATTCCTCCGCAGGTACCTCCTATTGCACCAGTGCCACCACCTATTCCTCCATAGCCACCACCATATCCCCCGCAGATGCCCCCTCCATAGCCAGATCCATAGGAAATCCTTGTACCTCCACCATAGTTATGCATACTTCTGCTACCATATTGGCCTCTCATACCACCGCTGTATCCTCTGCATGAAGAATAGCTACGCCTGATTCCACCTCCAGTGCCACCACCAAAAGCAGAGCATGAGCTGTAGCCCCTTCTGCTCCCCTGGGTGCCTTGGCAGATGGTCTGGAAAGACATTGTTGTGTTCAGGTCAAAGGAGCAACAGAGAGAATGAAGAGGCCTAGTAGCAGCTGCGGCAAAGTTTAAATAAAGGAGTAGCTGGAGAGTGCTGTGCCCAAAGAAAGCCGAATCCCTCTGGATCCAGAGTTGGGATCAGCCTCCCTTTTATATATTCCAGGGAGGTGTTGGATTTGATTTTGCATGGGCGGGAAAGAGGATATTATTATATTGTGTTCGTGGCTTGGTGTGGTTGACAGATCTTCATCTCCAGTTTACCAAACATTGACTCTACCCATCAGGACAGCCCTTCTTACCAAAAGAAAAAAGGGAAGGCGAAAACGAGGAGGAGGACCAGCAATAGTGCAATATATTCAGTGACTAAGATGTCTTAAGCTTGATTATTGTACCTGATGAGTAGACCTGAGACAGAGCAATTGCCTTTATTCTCAATGGCAATGGTATCAGCCTCTCCATCTGCTATTCAAATTGCAGAGTCCCAGGGAAGGCAGCTGCTGTGCAGACTGTCAAGCAATAGCCCGGCTTTCACAATTCCCAAATCACGCCCGCAATTACAGCCTGAGTATGCCTCGATGTGGAAAATTGCCTATGGCACCTTAAGAGCGGTTTTTCAACTTGCAGTTCATAGAGCATCAACATCACCTCAGCAAATCGTTATTTGAAAACTGCTTTGCCTGATAGGATAGGATAGGATAGGATAGGATAGGACAGGATAGGATAGGATAGGAGGAGAGTACAGTGCTTTTTTTAGAGGCAATTCATACAGTTTTGGACTGGGAGCATCAAGGATCTAGCTTCAATATAATTTGAATCTTAGGGGCAGGAAACCAGCTTGCAAAGAATGAAGACCAGCTGCTAATAACAGAAGAATTTATTTATTTATTATTTTAATTGTCAAATAAGAATAGGATAGTAGTATATATAAACATAACATAGGAAGTGATGTTAAAAGAAGACAATAGGACAGTAGGACAGGGACGGTAGGCACAATGGTGCGCTTATGCACACCCCTTACAGACCTCTTAGAAAAGGGGAGAGGTCAGCTGTAGACAATCTAAGGTTGAAGGTTGAAGAAATGAGCACATGTGAGTGATATGGAATGGTAGGTGGAAGGAAGCAATGGAGACCGGCAAGTGCCTACTTTCTCCCACTGAGATAGGCAAAGGAAAATGCAAAGAATTGTCAGGTTAAGCAAAAGCAATAAAAGGATGGTTATGTATGGTTTGTATGAGATGTATGATTGTTTTTTATATTAAGGGTTTTAAATTGTTTTAACCATTGGATTTGTAGTTTTGTTGTGAGCCGCTCCGAGTCTCTGGAGAGGAGCCGCATACAAATCTAATATTATTATTATTATTATTATTATTATTATTATTATAATAACAACAACAACAACAACATAGACAGCAATCACTTGTGATACCAGTTTTCATGCCCTGCTTGCAAGGAAATAGCTAAATCTGTTTTCCCCTCTGCTTCTTTCTTGAAGCAAGCCTTGTATAGGAATAGGCAAGCAGACCTAAGTCGGAAAGTATAAAAAATGAACCCAAGATAGAGAAGTAATTTAGAGGGCGGGGGGGCCAGGGATGGGCAAAGAAGTCTGAAAATGGTGCAGACCATGGTGTACTGAAGCCATCCTGTGCCAGCTTGCAATAACCAATTGAGAACAGAGCCGAGTCATGATGGCTAGTGTGTAGTGACACCATGGTGGCAATGGAGTCAGCCATATCACTGGGGCTTGGAGACACTGAAGGAGTTCAACAGTGATCACCAGTGATCACCCATCACCCATCTTCCCAGAGGAAGGAAATGCTTTGAACAGCTCTTTCCCTTTACAATCAGTTTGGAAAATCCAGTTGTTAATGGCAATGGACCAGATTACCTCCGGAACTGCCTGCTACCGCACGAATCCCAGCAACCGATAAGGTCCCACAGAGTTGGCCTGCTCCGGGTCCCCTCGACTAAACAATGTCGTTTGGCGGGCCCCAGGGGAAGAGCCTTCTCTGTGGCGGCCCCAGCCCTCTGGAACCAACTCCCCCCGGAAATTAGAACTGCCCCCACCCTCCCTGTCTATTGTAAACTACTCAAGACTCATTTATACTGCCAGGCATGGGGGAGTTGAGATAGCTCTTCCCCCTAGGCCATTACAAGTTATGCATGGTATGTTTGTGTGTATGTTTGGTTTTATAATAGGGGTTTTTAGTTGTTTTTTATTATTGGTCTAGGTATAAGTCTTCGGAGAGGGGCGGCATACAAATCCAAATAATAAATAATAAATAATAAATAAATGTTGTGTTTATTATTGTTGTTAGCTGCCCCGAGTCTACGGAGAGGGGCGGCATACAAATCCAATAAATTATTATTATTATTATTATTATTATTATTATTATTATTATTATTATTATTATTAAACATCACTGGGTAAAGGTGGGGCTGCAAACCAGAGGTGAAATGTTACCAGTTCAGCTTGGTTTGAGCATTCCAGTAGCAGCGGCGGCTGGTGGATCAGAGTACAGGCAGTGGCGGCAGTGCGAGGCTCCACCCACCTGCCTGGACATCACCATTTTTTTAAAACCCTCTGTGCATGTCCAGAGAATGAAAAAGTGAATGCTTACACAAGCAATGGATACACTTACAAACTGGTAGGGAAGGTAAGTAGATTTCACTGCTGCTGCAAACCTTTTGATCAAGATTGCTACTGACCCATGGGAATTAGTTCACGAGTTCGCGGAGAGGGGCGGCATACAAATCTAAATAATAAATAAATAAATAAAATAAATAAATTATGTGCTTATGCTCACAATAGTGACATCAACCTAAACAAAACTATGATGAAATGCATGTATTGTTATTATGAAATTAATTCATTGAGACAATGCTGTCTAAGCTGTACCAGGCTGCTATCATTTACTTGATATTTATATATACCGTATATAATACCTGGAGCCATGTGACATGTTTCCCTTTTTTTTCCTTGTTCCTTTTTCATTAAAAAAAACCCCTTATAATTAAAGCAGATGGCCAAATAATATATAAATATCCTCATCATCATCTCATCAATCCTGTTTTAAAATCCACCCCAATACAAACCTGCTTTGATTTACCTACTATGCACTTGAACATTATTGCCCAAGTTTGAGCACTTATTTTAGCACAGTAATTATAACACAGCACCAATCATTTTAATATTAAGGGAATTGCCTCTGGAAGCATCTTCTTTACCTGCACAGAAGTATCACTGGCATATCAGAACACTGTATCTAAAAGTATGAAGTAAAGTCTTTTCTGAGTCAAACATGACTCCTGGTTTTTTATAAGACACACCCTTGTGGTTTTCTTGGCAACCAGATAGAAGTGGTTTGCCATTGCTTTCTTCTACGATGCTTTTCAAATTCCTAGTCTAGCTAAGCTTTGGTGTTTCTTGGTCTCTCAACCAAATATGAAGAGATGAGGAACTGCTTAGCTCTTGTTTTTGTTTTTTTGTTTATTTTAAAACACATACATAAACAAGACAGACAAACATATATGGGTACAGTTCCCCCATGTTTACAGTAAACATCTCTCAATTTGCATCCACCAATATACTTTCCCTATACAGTTATATTTACATTTTGCTAAATTACTTGTTCTTTCTCTCTTCTTTCTTCTTCTACATTATTCTGTACAATGGTCCGTAAAGATTTGATGTTATTTTTTTCAGGTATTGACAGTTCTAGCTCATCTTTTATCCATTCTTTCTTTCCTTCAGCCATTCATATAATTTATTCTATACTGAGTTGTATTCAGTGTTTTCTTTTTCTTTTATTTTCCTTGTTAATTGGTCCATTTCAGTGCAATCAAATATTTTTCTAATTATGTCCTCGTCTTTTGGTGTTTCCTCATTTTTCCAAAATTGCACATAGGTTATTCTAGCTGCAGTAGTGGTGTATAATTAAATAGTTTATTTTCTTTTTATATTTTTTGTAAATTATGCCCAATAAAAATAATTCAGGCTTCCTATCTATATGCTCTTTTATTATCTGGATCTGATTTTTCTCCAATACTTTTTTGCCTTTGAACAAGTCCATCATAAATGAAAATAAGTTCCAATCTTACATTTCCAGCACATTGAGGATGAATTTGAGAACATCCTGGCAATTCTTACAAGTGGTAAATGCCACCTGTAGAATATTTATTTATTTATTTGTTTGTTTGTTTATTTATTTATTTACTTACTTACTTACTTACTTACTTACTTACTTACTTACTTACTTACTTACTTACTTACTTATTTATTTATTTATTTATTCGGTTTTTATGCCGCCCTTCTCCTTCTTACACTGGTTTTCCTTGTATGCCACTGACATTGTTAATTTGCAATTAGTTGTCCAAATGTTTTCCCATTTCTCTAAATCAATAGTGTGACCAAAATTTTTCACCCATCAAATCATCATTTCGTTAACTATCTCCTTTTCCATTTTATATTTTATTAGGAACTTATAGATATTGCTTATTAATTTTTTTATTATTGTTGTTGTTGTTATTGTTATTATTGTTGTTATTGTTATTGTTATTGTTGTTGTTATTGTTATTGTTGTTATTGTTGTTGTTGTTGTTGTTGTTATTATTATTATTATTATTATTATTATTATTATTATTATTATTTATTAGACGTGTATGCCACCCCTCTCCGAAGAAGTCCCGGGGCGGCTCACAGAAAACAATACGTATACAAATCTTATAGTTAAAACTAATCTAAAATCCAATTACATTAAAAAACAGTCAATTTATTCAATCACATCCACACATAACATTTAATAGTCAGAGAAAAGGGGTCAAGATCTAGCTGCCTCATGCCTGGCGATATAGATGGGTCTTAAGGCTCTTGTGAAGGGCAAGGAGGGTGTGGGCAGTACGAATCTCTGGAGGGAGCTGATTCCAGAGGCTACCACAAAGAAGGCTCTTCCCATAGGCCCCACCAGACGACATTGTCTGGTCGACAGGACCTGGAGAAGGCCAACTCTGTGCAACCTAATCAGCCGCTGGGATTTGTGTGGCAGAAGGCGGTCCCATAAGTGATCTGGTCCAATGCCATGTAGGGCTTTATAAGTCATCACCAACACTCCAGAAACCAATCGGCAGCCAATACAGTCCACGGAGTGTTGGAGAAACATGGGTATATCTGGAAAGACCTATGACTGCTTCATATTAAATAATATCCTATCAAGGTCCTTGGTTTTTTCCTGGATTTCATACCATTTTATATCTTTATGATATTTAATTTGAACTTGTGTAGAGGTTCACCAATCCAGGGACTGCTTAGTTTTTGGAAGTCAGCTAAGTTTGCCTAGTTGCAGCTTGACAAAAATAGAATAGTATATCAATGGACATATGTTTTTTAAAAGCATGGGGAAATGTAGGTTTTCTTCTCAAGAAGAAACCCTGCTGTTCTGTTTGAAAAAAGTTCCTAATATTATGTTCGGGTCACATACGACCCGGACCGAAAACTCTTCATTTGAAGTGCTTATGTTTGGTCAATTTGAAAACTTTTTTCACTTGGAAAGTAGTCTGAACATTTCTGCACACAATGATATGAAAATTGAAATGAAAAAAGTAAATCTTATTGGTTTATTTTGCAGATATAATGCATGCCCCCCCCCTTTTTGTGAATTTTTTTCACTTTATGGATAGTTTTGCTAGTAAAATCCATTCTATTTTACTAAAGTTGGTGTGGGATTGGTAGCTTGAACATTTCTGAACATAATGATATGAAAATTGAACTGGAAAAATTGATGCATATTGGTTTATTTTGTTGATGAAATGCATGCCACCCCTGTTTTTTTGAAATACTCTTCACTTTATGGATAGTTTTGCTAGCAAAATACATTCTATTTTACTAAAGCTGGTGTGGGATTGGTAGCTTGAACATTTCTGAACATAATGATATGAAAATTGAACTGGAAAAATTGATGCATATTGGTTTATTTTGCACATAAATGTATGCCTCCCCCCGTGTTCAATTATTTCAATTTATATAAAAATTATGCTGTTAATTTCAAACTTGCATACTTTTTTTTTAGTAAAATGGATTTGTTTCATAAAATTAGTTCTCTGGCTACAATGTGGTTGATTTTCAAAAGGATATTCCAAATATTTCTAGCCAAATATGTATAACAAGTGACAATAATGGCACACAGCAAGGCCGAGGGGGGGTGGCCCTTTTGTGGCAAAAATAAACCAATAAGAACCATTTTTTCCAGTTCATTTATATTTTTCTTATATTCAGAAATGTTCAATTTAGTATATCAAACCTTTTGGGGGAAAATTCCTTAGGGATTTGTAGCCTTAAAAAATAGAAATTGACACGAAATTCAGAAAGGATGGGGGGAGGGGCTTTTTGATCAAAATGAAAATATAAGTCTCAATTTTTCCAGTTCAATTTTCATATCATTATGTTCATAAATGTTCAAACTAGTTTTCCAGTTGAAAAAGTTTTCAAAAAGATCAAATTCAAGTACCTAAAAAAATAATTTTTGGTCCGGTCATATACGAACAGAAACAGACTCGAAGTTATGATTTTTTTTTGCCCAGAAAACAATTAGCCACCACCCCAAAAATATTTTTTTATGATCAGCATTGTTAAATTGAGTAAATGAATGCCTAAGATTTTAAAGAATATTTCGGATTTGGAGCATAAAAAAATAAAAAGTGAAAATGGTTGCAAGTAGCCGAGGGGGGGGGGCTTATTTCTGATGTTAAAAAACCAGTAAGAATCATTGTTTTCAGTTCCTTTATATTTTTATTATATTCAGAAATGTTCAAGCTACCAATCCCACACCAACTCCAGTAAAATAGAATGCATTTTGCAAGCAAAACTATCCATAAATTGAAAAAACTTTCACAAAAACGGGGGGGAGGCACATTTATGTGCAAAATAAACCAATAAGGATTAATTTTTTCAGTTCAATTTTCATATCATTGTGTGCAGAAATGTTCAGACTACTTTCCAAGTGAAAAAAAATTTCTAATTGACCAAACATAAGCACTTCAAATGAAGAGTTTTCGGTCCGGGTCGTATGTGACCCGAACATAACATTAGGAAGTTTTTTTGCCCAGCAAAAACTAAGCCCCCCCACCCCCAAAAAAAAATTCTGATAGAGATAACCCCTGAAATGATGAAAAGTCATGAAATTTCAAGTTTCAGATATGCAGGGAAAATGTTTTACAGGGACTCAAACTTGGCTTCGGGTCACATACAACCCGAACAGAACAGCAGGGTTCATCTGCTGATAACAGCCACTTATTTACAATCCCAATCCCATGCAGTGAAGGGCTACCAAAATTTTTACTACCACACTGTGGGTGTGGCTTATGCAGGATGCCCTGCATTTTCTTTCAACATCTTTCTGTTCAAATTGGGTGCTCTGGGGTGGAGCTCCATTTTTGCTACCCCACTGCATTCCTCTCCATCCCATGATCCCTTGTTGCTGTAATGAACGAGGACTACCTTAGCGTGTAACAAAAGAAGGTGCACAGGTCCAAAATAACAGGGCTGCTTTAGATGACACGAGGTAGTAAAGAATACTTTTAATACAAAACAAGAGGGAAAAAATAAAGTCATGAATTTGCACTTGAGATGGGAGTAAGGTGAGTACAGAGAGACATTAATCATTCCTATTCTTCAAAAATATCTGCTGGCTCATTTCAGCAAGTGCAGATAAGTCCTGAATTTAAGTTTATTGATCCTTGCCCAGCCTATGATCCTGCCTGAGTTCAAAGTTGCAATGGGATCAAGTGAGTTAGATAAAAAGAAAGCCCACATCCCTGAGTAAACTCTCCCAACAATGAAATGATGTCCACAACCTCAGCAGAATAATAATCCATTAGATTATTTTGACTTTTATTACTTAAAAGTCAAAAGACAAAAAGACGGTGTTTACCCAGCCTTTTCCCAATGCAATTCTTTTCATGAGACAACTAGCAACTACTGGTATTGTTATAGAGCCAGCCCTTGTATCAGATTGTGTCAGGGAATTGCACAGAAATTGTCCAAATAGTTTTATATAAATAAATACATTTAACATATTTTATAGCAGACCAGGTAGTCAGAAACACAGGAACATCAGGAGCAGTGGTGGGATTCAAATAATTTAACAACTGGTTCTCTGCCCTAATGACTAGTGGGGATCAAAAACATATATTCAAAGCAGCACGAAGCTGATTATGGTGAATGTGATTTCACTGAAAAATCGCATAGACACTCAAAATATTACACGGGGTAAAACCCGAACTCAGGACAATATATATATATCCCAGTAAGGAAGGGTGTGGCTAGCTGATGAGGCCAGAACAAGGCCAAAATGGTATCATCCTAGTCTCCCTAAATTTTAAAATTTCAGGTAAAAAAATCTTTTGATACATACAGAATATAGTTGTCGGCTATGAATAAATTAACTGCCTTGAAATGGTCCTGGGTTGGGCCTAGAGGCAAAAAGGAGCTGTGACGTTCCTTCAATATACCAGGGTGATCCGACATAAAAAAACATATAGCCCCTCCCTGGTACAGAGCTGGAGGGATCAAGGTCTGGTGGCTCAACTGCTAACTCTCTGCCTTACAAGGCAGAGGCTGCCAGATCGAATCCCAGTAAGGAAGGGTGTGGCTAGCTGATGAGGCCAGAACAAGGCCAAAATGGTACCATCCTAGTCTCCCTTAATTTTAAAATTTCAGCTAAAAAAACCATTCATATATATATGAATGAACTCAAATATCCGAGTCTCCAGAGAGGGGCGGCATACAAATCTAATAAATTAAATAACATTTTATATATATATATATATATATTATTTAATTTATTAGATTTGTATGCCGCCCCTCTCTGGAGACTCGGATATTTGAGTTCATTCATTAATTATCTGAACAGCCTGGACCAACAGATCTGAACATTCCTCTGAAAAGCCTGGATTACTGATTTTATGCTTTTGATCTTGCTATTATTATTACATTATCCATTGGTTTTAAATCCTCTGGAATGAGGTTTCCAGATAATGTATTTTTGGAGTACAAAACACACTTTTTTTCACCCTAAAAGAGGGCGGAAAATTTAGGTGTGTCTTATACTCTGAGTGTAGCTTTTTTTTTCAGCCCTAACACCATCACAAATATGAATAAGTTGCCAAGCGTTCAAATTTTGGTCACATGACCATGAGGGTATTACAAAACTGGTAGGTGTGAAAAATGGACATACTATAAGTCATTTTTTTCAGCGATGTTGTAACTTTAAATGGTCACTAAATGAACTGTTGTAAGCCCAGGATTATTTGTACTATTGACTAATGAAGATCAGACGACAGAACTGGTTAACTTGCAGTTAGCATTTGTTGGAGAAGCTCTATGCGAGGAGAAAAGCTGCTCAGGTTGCTATAAAGAAGAGGGGGTCAAGCAAAGCACCTGAGAGTTCAACAAGAAGCAACGGGTGGAAAATAATCAAGGAGAGAAGCAACCTAGAACTAAGGAGAAATTTTCTGACAGTTAGAATAATTAATCAGTGGAACAGTTTGCCTTCATAAGTTGTGAATGCTCCAACACTGGAAGTTTTAAGAAGATGTTGGACAACCATTTGTCTGAAATAGTGTATGGTTTCCTGCCTAAGCAGGGGGTTGAACTAGAAGACCTCCAAGGTCCCCTCCAACTCTGTTGTCGTCGTCATTGTCGTTGTAGTTGTCATTATTATTATTATTATTATTATTATTATTATTATTATTATTGTGTCAATACAACACAGCAAACGAGATCACTATGGTGGATTTCGTATTTCATCAACAGTCGGGCGCTTCCCAAGCACCTAGGACTGTGTGATGTAGTGGCGAATTATGTTTGCCAATCCCATTAAAGCGGCTTTTTGCAATTGACAGGTGGAGATTTTGTCAATTCTGATGGTTTTCAAATGTCCACTGAGATCCTTTGGCACTGTGCCCAGCGTGCCAAGTACCACTGGAACCACTTTCACTGACTTATGCCAGAGTCGTTGCAGCTCGATTTTTAGATCTTCGTATTTCACTAATTTCTCTAGCTGCTTCTTCTCAATTCTGCTGTCTCCTGGGATTGCGATGTCGATGATCCATACTTTCTTTTCCTCCACAATCAGGATGTCTGGTGTGTTTTGCTTCAGAATTCGGTCAGTCGGAAGTCGGAAGTCCCACAGTAGTTTTGCTTGCTCATTTTCGACCACTTTTTCAGGCTTATGATCCCACCAGTTCTTTGCCACTAGTAAATGGTAGTTCTGGCACAAGTTCCAGTGGATCATCTGTGCCACAGCATTGTGTCTATGCTTGTAGTCAGTCTGTGTGATCTTTTTGCAGCAGCTGAGTATGTGATCGATTGTTTCATCTGTTTCTTTACAGAGTCTGCACTTTGGATTGTCTGTTGATTTTTCAATTCTGGCTTTGGCAGCATTTGTTCTAATGGCCTGTTCTTGTGCCGCCAGTATTAGTCCTTCTGTCTCCTTTTTGAGTGTTCCACTTGTAAGCCATGACCAGGTCTTTTCTTTATCCACTTTGCCTTCAATCTTCTCCAAGAACTGTCCATGCAATGCTTTGTTCCGCCAACTGTCCATACGACATTGAGTTACATTTTTTCTGTACTGGTCCTTAGTTTGCTTCACCTTGAGAAGCTTCCTATTGTTGACCTCCATCAACGCTGACTCTTTGCTTCCCTTCACATAGTCAGCTAATGCATGCTTCTCTTCTTCTACTGTCTGCTTCACTTGCAAAAGTCCTCTGCCGCCTATTTTCCTTGGTAAATACAGCCTGTCAACATCACTGCGGTGGTGTAGTGCATGATGGATCGTCATTAATTTTCTGGTTTTCCTGTCCAGGGTGTCCAGCTCTGCTTGAGTCCAGTTCACTATGCCAGCTGTGTATCTAATGACAGGTATATTATTATTATTATTATTATTATTATTATTATTATTATTATTATTATTATTCCCCCAAGGTCCCTTCCAATTCTGTTATTTTATTATTCATGGAATCCAATTGTACCATTCTGGATTTTCTCATTCCCACAAACTGTTCCAATCAGGCAGCTAGCAACATGCACGTGTCTGCATACACAGATTATGCACCCATTTAATGTCATTGGGAAAAGATAATTCAGAATGAACAGAAATGAATGTTTCACATGCAAATTCAGCACCTCTCCAAAGCAGCTATAGCTTTCTTTAGATTTCCATATGAATCTGGGGGGAAATGTGGCTGCTCTATTGAACAAACACAGAGCACATCTGTGTGCATGTCTCCATGGGCGTAAATTGTTCTTGTCATCTAAAAATGTTAATATTGCTTCTGACCCACAAAAAACAAAACTGCAATAGCATAGTTTCACACCCAAAGATAAAGCAAGAAATCTACACAAAAGTATTCTAGGGTTCACCTAGAAACCAAAAATAAAGCAAGCATAAATTTTCCATGCTTATGCATTAAAGAACACTAAAACTTTTAAGATCAGTTTTGATTTGAGATAATTTTTTTCCCTAGCTTTTGAAATAGGTCTCTAAACTCATAAAAGCTCTTAGATAAAAGGCTATTTCATCACCATTTTTGTTCACACACCTGTGCACACAACATTTATTTTTTAATATCTTTCCACTTCTATTTTTGCATTCCTTTCATTTTCTACAGAGCTATATTTCAGTCAGAATGAATGAACTTGTCATATTCGTCTCATGTACAATAACTTTTCTTCCTTCCTCCACCCCACTGAATATAAGGAAGCTATTAGATTTGAGGCAAGACATCCTTACTGGCTAACAATAATATATTTTTTCAAGGAGATGGCCTATTTCACATAAAAATGGGCAGAACAAAAATTGTGTCAGCTTATGGGGCACAAGCCCTTTGATTCTACAAACAGTTGTTTAAAAGAGGAATCATTGAGTCTGTCATCTGCACCTCTATAACTGTCTGGTTTGGTGCTGCAACCCAACAGGATCGACACAGACTTCAGAGGACAATCAGAACTGCAGAAAAAGCAATTGCTGCCAACCTGCCTTCCATTGAGGACCTGTATACTGCACGAGTCAAAAAGAGGGCGGGGAAAATATTTACTGACCCCTCACATCCTGGACACAAATTGTTTCAACTCCTACCCTCAAAACGTCGCTACAGAGCACTGCACACCAAGACAACTAGACACAAGAACAGTTTTTTTCCGAACGCCATCACTCTACTAAACAAATAATTCCCTCAACACTGTCAGACTTTCTACTAAATCTGCACTTCTATTCTACTAGTTTTTCTCATCATTCCTTTCACCCATTTCCTCCCATGTTGACTGTATGACTGTAACTTGTTGCTTATATCCTAAGATTTTTATTAATATTGCTTCTTCATTGCTTATTTGACCCCTATGACAATCATTAAGTGTCGTACCACATGATTCTTGACAAATGTATATTTTATTTTATGTACGCTGAGAGCATATGCACCAAGACAAATTCCTTGTGTGTCCAATCACACTTGGCCAATAAAAATTCTATTCTATTCTATTCTATTCTATTCTATAAAGAGAAGTTGGAGGTCTAGATTTGTTCATGATCAGCAATGCTGATGTACCCACATGGCCATCTTAATCATGACCTTTTCTATTTCTGTCCATGTGAATGTTGGATTGCTGAAAAACAGGTGTGTATTCTCTACGTTTAGCTTTGTGCTAAAGCAAGGGTGTCAAACTCACGTCGTCACAGTGGTGTCACGTGACATATCAGGATTTTTTTCCCTTCAACTAAACCGGGTGTGGGTGTGACACATCTGGCTTGTGGTCCAGGAGTTTTACAGCCCTGTGCTAGAGAAACTTAATTGGAGGAATGGAGCAGGACTTGTCCCATTCAATGAATTGGACTATTGATGAGCTGGGGTGGCGCAGCAGGTAGAGTGCTGTACTGCAGGCCACTGAAGCTGACTTGTAGATCTGACGGTCAGCGGTTCAAATCTCATCACCGGCTCAAGGTTGACTCAGCCTTCCATCCTTCCGAGGTGGGTAAAATGAGGACCCGGATTGTGGGGGCAATAGCCTAGCTCTGTTAAAAAAGTGCTATTGCTAACATGCTGTAAGCCGCCCTGAGTCTAAGGAGAAGGGCGGCATAAAAATCGAATGAATGAATGAATGAATGAATGAATGAATGAATGAATGAATGAGTGAGTGAGTGAGTGAGTGAGTGAGTGAGTGAGTGAGTGAATGAATGAATGAATAAATAAATATTGTATCCAGATACTGCAAAGATACTTTTAATTTAAGAGAAAATAGTTTCTTCACATTGAATTAAAACCAAGCTCGTTGTCAAAAGAATCTAGACAATTCTGTAAAGCAATCAGACAAGTATTAGGGAAGGACACAAATGCCAAGAACATTGTTCTCCTCCTTAATGCCTTAAAGGTATTCTCTGTTTCATCTCAGGTCTTCTCTAGCTAAAATGTGTCTGGGTTTTGCAGCCGGCATGTACAGAATTTGGCAACCAAAAGTGTATCCCGCAAATTAAAATGGTACTTGATTGCAAATCCTGTTCCTAGACATATAATTGATTTTTGGTTAGCTTTTGATTTTATCATAGAGGTATTTGGCATTTGGAAACTCTAAATGGGGCAGTGTGTATGAGGCCAGTGATACAATTAGAGTAGAGCAAGAAGAAGAAGAAAAGTAATAGCAAGAACAAACAAACACAATAGTACAGATATTGGATTTTTTGCTGGTGACTTCTCACCTATTGTTTTCTGGGGAAGCATGGTGGTCGAGCCCTTCTGTACAACGTTAAACCATGTCCCTTAAGTGTGAGACATTATTCCTTCTCTACACAGTTCAGCCTACACCAGGGGCAGACTCCTCTTACCTGCCACTACCGGCACGCTGTGTGCGCAGCTTGAGTCTTCTTGCACGTCCGTGCATGTTATGCACATGCACGCATGTCCTCAGCATGATTTTGCTTCCGCACATGTGCAGGAAGCCAAAAAAATCACCAAAATCTCTTCTGCACGCATGTCCCCTCATAAGATTTTGCTTCTGCGCATGCACATGTAGCAAAACATACAAAAAATTAAATAAAAAAGATGGTGGCACCCAAAGGACTGGGATTGGAGCAGTCCCGCGCACATTGCACAATCTGGTGGCCGCTACAAATGCTCAGTCGCCTACCACACCAGTAGCAACCCATCCCTGGCCAATAGCATTGCTCATCAACATGAAATGATGCATTAAAAGTATGCCTATGCCACTCCCTTAGTATTGGTCTCAGCTTCAGTGTGGATGATCAAGCCCTGATAAGCATGGTGCATCTTAGGTTAAGGATGTATGTGCATCTGTGCCCCTTCTTCCCTTGTGTGGGGTTTGAGAGGAAGCAGAATGAGTCCATTGCCCCATTTCCCATTTCAGAGTTCTGTTATGGTATTGCTTCTATTTGTTGGTTTGGTTGATTATCGGATCATCTATGCCAGGGGTAGGCAAAGTTGGCTCTTCTCTGACATGTGGACTTCAACTCCCAGAATTCCTGAGCTAGCATGATTGGCTCAGGAATTCTGGGAGTTGAAGTCCACAAGTCAGAGAAGAGCTAACTTTGCCTACCCCTGATCTATGCTCTGGGTACCTGCAGTGATAGGAACTTAATTCCAGGTTTGCCAATCTAGCAGGTTGGAAGGAATTCCTTGAGGGAAGCAGTACATCTTAATATTTTCTCATTATCTTCTCCTACTGCTGTTTACCGTATCTAACCACTCCACTAGGGTCTCTTAATGCTAATATGCATGATTTTCCTTTCCTCTTCTTCAAATATCTTGCCATTTGTTGCATTGGTTCTGTCCCCCAACTTATTATTTTTTGTCTCATTATCATTCTCAGTTTATTCCATTGGATCTCATCAAACAATTTCAATTGTTTTCTTTTCAATTTCAGTAGGATATTCCATTCCCTACTCTTAGTTATTTTCAATGGCTCTTGTGTCAAATCTATTTCCCTTATTCTACCCCACCTCTTTCTTATGTCTACTTCCATACATATACATTGTCCCCTCATATAAGCCTTGCATGCATCCCAAATAAGTGATTCATATATATCACTTACATCATTAATTCTGATAGGAAGATAACTCCAAGTTTGCCAATCTAGCAGTTTGGAAGGAATTCCTTGAGGGAAGCAGTACGTCTTTCATTTCTATTTGTGGGTGGTTAAGCACTTACTAATATCAAGGAAAGTGATTATCCTTCATTTAGCCCTCTCAGCAGAATCAGATGCAGTATTATCTTCTCACTTCAAGGGAAACAAACATCAGCTTCTCATACATTCTCATGCACTTAAATCCACTTGGATCATCCAATGGCAACCAAACGCATTCTAGAGACACCCCAATACTTCAGCTTTTGGAGAAGAGGAGCTCTATTTTCTGGCAATGTTGTTCATAGGAAAAATTCTTCCCAACTATGACATAAGTGCAGCTGGTTTACACCACTCCCCTGTCCGGATATATATGCAGAGTAATGCAGGAGGACTAGATAAAATATCAGAATATAATGTGGCAATTAAGGATCCAGATAAATGACAAAGACTCATTTGTAGAAAACAATAGTTTACTCTTCAGTGCAAAATATCTTCTGCTTCAGGAACATTACATTAGCTATATTCATCTTACTTACAAATTGATACTCAAACAATCCAGGTTACAAGTAGATACTAAACCAATCCAGGTTTCCAGTAGATACTAAACCAATCCAGGTTTCTTCGTATTACTATCATTACTGTATTCAACATCTAATTCACGCTCAAACTGCTCCAGCCAGCCAACTAATAACCACCATCAACAGCAAACAACAGACAACCACAGAATCATGGTGAAGTTGAATTGCATCTTATAATGCTCTGGCCCAACCGCATCGCAGTTCACACCCTATGACTCAGCATTAGCATGCTTACTTTCTACCTTTTACCTTATATGCTAATACAATGAAATATCACACAGGATTGCTAATCCTGACATCCCCTGACCTGGATGAAAAAAACTAGACCAGGGAGAGGGTGTCCTTGCACCACAAGACATTTTGGATAAAGTGAGTGGAATCCTTACTAATCAAAACTCAGCAACCTTACCTTTTTGGATAGTGAAAGGGGGCAGTCATATTTCTTATTTTTGCAGATGCCATTTTCAGGAGATGAAAGTGCTGAGGAATAAAAAAGAGGGGAATCCTAGGTATGTGATGCAGCACAGGAACTATCAGCTGATATTACCTCCGGAACCACCTGCTACCGCACGAATCCCAGCGACCAATAAGGTCCCACATAGTTGGCCTTCTCCGGGTCCCATCGACTAAACAATGTCATTTGGTGGGCCCCAGGGGAAGAGCCTTCTCTGTGGCGGCCCCGGCCCTCTGGAACCAACTCCCCCCAGAGATTAGAACTGCCCCCACCCTCCCTGTCTTTCGTAAACTACTCAAGATTCACTTATACCGCCAGGCATGGGGGAGTTGAGATATTCCTTCCCCCTAGGCCATTACAAGTTATGCATGGTATGTTTGTGTGTATGTTTGGTTTTATAATAAGGGTTTTTAGTTGTTTTATTATTGGATTGTTACATGTTGTTTTAACATTGTTGTTAGCCGCCCCGAGTCTACGGAGAGGGGCGGCATACAAATCCAATAAATTATTATTATTATTAATTATTATATTGTGATATATATAGCTGATATTGTGATTATGTAAGAGACATGAAGCATAAAGATCTTTGTTTGTGGCTCCGGGTTGAAACGAGGGATCCTTGGAGTTCTCTCTGCTTATTTGTATTCTTGCAAAGGTTTCATTACCCAATCTAGATAACATCTTCGGTGCATTGACTGTACAACCTAGTTTGGATAATGAAACATCTACAAGAAAATAACCAAGGTCAGAGAGCACCCAGGACCCTTCATTATGTTCTTGCAGCATTCTGCTCTCTATGCACAAAGATTATTTGCATTAATCCCTGCTTTAATTTGAAACAGAATGTGGACGAATTCATATGTAGCCTTTCTATGGGAAGACTTAATCCTGCTGTTCTGTTTAAGAAAAGTAACAAATCTTCTGTTCCCGGGTCACCCTGACCCGGACTGAAAACTCTTCATTTGCAGTGCTTATGTTTGGTCAATTTGAATACTTTTTTCACTTGGAAAGTAGTCTGAACATTTCTGCACACAATGATATGAAAATTGAACTGAAGAAATTAATCCTTATTGGTTTATTTTGCACATAAATATGCCTCCCCCCCCCGTTTTTGTGAATTTTCTTTAGGTTTATTGATAATTATGCCTGCAAAATACATTCTATTTTACTAAAGTTGGTATGGGATTGGTAGCTTGAACATTTCTGAACATAATGATATGAAAATTGAACTGGAAAAATTGATGCATATTGGTTTATTTTGTTGATGAAATGCACGCCCCCCCCCCCGTTTTTTTTACATAGTCTTCACTTTATGGATAGTTTTGCTAGCAAAATACATTCTATTTTACTAAAGTTGGTGTGGTATTGGTAGCTTGAACATTTCTGAACATAATGATATGAAAATTGAACTGGAAAAATTGATGCATATTGGTTTATTTTGCACATACAGTATGCCTCAATTATTTCAATTTATATAAAAATTATGCTGTTAATTTCAAACTTACATACTTTTTTTTAGTAAAATGGATTTGTTTCATAAAATTAGTTCTCTGGCTACAATGTGGTTGATTTTCAAAAGGATATTCCAAATATTTCTAGACAAATATGTATAAACAGTGACAATAATGGCACACAGCAAGGCCGAGGGGGGGTGGCCCTTTTGTGGCAAAAATAAACCAATAAGAACCATTTTTTTCAGTTCATTTATATTTTTCTTATATTCAGAAATGTTCAATTTAGTATATCAAACCTTTTGGGGGAAAATTCCTTAGGGATTTGTAGCCTTAAAAAATAGAAATTGACACGAAATTAAAAAAGGATGGGGGGAGGGGCTTTTTGATCAAAATAAAAATATAAGTCTCAATTTTTCCAGTTCAATTTTCATATCATTATGTTCATAAATGTTCAAACTAGTTTTCCAGTTGAAAAGGTTTTCAAAAAGACCAAATTCAAGTGCCTAAAAAAAATCATTTTGGTCCGGGTCTATATGACCCGAACAGACTAAGTGTGACTTTTTTTTTGCCCAGAAAAAAAAATTTTCCCCCACCCCCACAAATATTTTTTTGATGGTCAGCATTGTTAAATTGAGTAAATAAATGCCTAAGATTTTAAAGAATATTTCGGATTTGGAGCATAAAAAAATAAAAAGTGAAAATGGTTGCAAGCAGCTGAGGGGGGGGGAGGCCTTATTTCTGATGTTAAAAAACCAGTAAGAATCATTTTGTTCAGTTCCTTTATATTTTTCTTATATTCAGAAATGTTCAAGCTACCAATCCCACACCAACTTCAGTAAAATAGAATGCATTTTGCAAGCAAAACTATCCATAAATTGAAAAAACTTTCACAAAAACGGGGGGGCGTGCATTATATCAGCAAAATAAACCAATAAGAATTACTTTTTTCATTTCAATTTTTATATCATTGTGTGCAGAAATGTTCAGACTACTTTCCAAGTGAAAAAAGCTTTCAAAAAGACCAAACATAAGCACTGCAAATGAAGAGTTTTCGGTCCGGGTCAGGGTGACCCGGGAACAGAAGATTTTTAACTTTTTTTGCCCAGCAAAAACTAAGCCCCCCACCCCCCCAAAAAAATTCTCATAGAGAGAACCCCTGAAATGATGAATAGTCATGAAATTTCAAGTTTCAGATATGCAGGGAAATTTTTTTACAGGGACTCAAACTTGGCTTCGGGTCACATACGACCCGAACAGAACAGCAGGGTTTTAAACCAAGGGGCTTGTACAAGAAGCCCCTTGGTTTCACATGGGAAGCTGCTTCTCTGAAATGGTTTTCCATCAAAATCTAATAACTTTTTTGTCAGTTCTGTCAATTTCATATACGTGCCACTTCAGAACATCTGTAGAACAAAGGAAGTACGATGAGGATTGTTGCCTTTTGAAATAAATACATGCAGCAACTTTAAATGAGACTGAATACTGAATTTTGGCCTCATATCAAGTGTTACTACTGTGGCTTCAGTGCTATATGGCAACCTATCTTCTCAGTATTCTGTAAAGATGGGGAGTTTTGTTTCAATTTTCATAGATTATGGGGACTATTCAAGACCGCCTTCTGCGGCATAAATCCCAGCAGCCGGTTAGGTCCCACAGAGTTGGCCTTCTCCAGGCCCCATCAACCAATGTCATTTGGCGGGGCCTAGGGGATGAGCCTTCTCTGTGGGGGGCCCGGCCCTCTGGAATAAGCTCCCCCCAGAGATTCGTACTGCCCCCACCCTCCTCATCTACCACAAGAGTCTTAAGACTCACCTATGTCCCCAGGCCTGGGGCAATTAGACCTTGCCCTCTGACCAATAAATGTGATGCATGGTGTGATTGGATTGTTTGACTATGTATTATATAGGGTTTTTACTTGCACTTTTTTAATATATTAGATTTGTTCTGTATGCTTTGTCTTTATACTTATTTTGTGAGCTGCCCCAAGTTTTCAGAGAAGGGCGGCATTCAAATTTAATAAATTGAATTGAATTGAATTGACTATTACGTTTAGAGTGCGGGGAAGATGAAATATAATAAGAGTGGATTGTTGATATTTAACATGATTGCCCAAGATTATTAAATTAGTATCCTACTTGTAAAGTAATCCTTAAAATCAAGTTCAAAAATTGGAGTTTAAGTTTCTAAACTTTTTCAATTCCTAAAATATTATGAAATTTGAATTATTATAACAATGTCAGTTACTTTTAGGGTCATCTGCAGTGAAGGGTTACCAATTTTTTTGCTACCGCACTGTGGGCATGGCTTATGCAGGACGCCCTGCATTTTCTTTCAACATCTTTCAGTGCAAATTGGGTGCTGTGGGGTAGAGCTCTGTTTTCGCTACCCTACTGCATTCCCCCACCCCCAATCCAGGCAGCAGCACCCCCAACATCTGTACTATGAAAGTGCAGTGATTTTCAGCAACTTCATTTCCTGTGGATAGACTCATATAAAATGCCAGGAGCTCTGAGGAGTCTGCCTCCATTTCGGCTATATTTTCGAAAGTTCCCACTGTATGGGGCTGAGCTCTCTATTCTGCAGTAGAGTTTTCATGACACAAGGCCAGGGTATAAATAACAGAACACACCGAAACATTCTTTACTGAGGCTTTATTGAGATGCAGATAGTCATATACCCATGAAAGAGAATCAACTCAAAAAACTAAACTGAGCAAAGAAGTTTTCAGTGCCACAAAGAAAGAAAAGGAAAGAGGGAAGGAAAACGGGGCATAATTCAGACAAGGTTAAATTTGTGAAGATCCCACTTTTTTTTTTCTTAAAAGAACATGCTCGCAATAAGTGCTTATTTTTTTTTTCACTGAAATGATAAGGCCCTAAAATAGCACTTAACCCTGGCAAGGTGGAACCTACACTTTGTGCACGATAATGAAAAACTTTTCCACTTCTATCTAAACATCTTCCAGGCCTTCCACAGTTAACCATGGAAAAAAAAAGACCAAGGGGAAAAATCCCAGAGTTTTGGAAATAGAGAGATGATTCTCCCTGATGGGGCAACACAGAATCTATACTCCTATCACTCAACAATGTGTGTATTGATCAACATAAGCACGCATACTTGACATAAGCTTCTATGAAGTGAAACGATCTTTGTCATTTTAGGTTATGCAAACATAGCCTGAATGTGTTTTGCATTTGTTCTTTTGACTGATTCATTCTGATTGATATTTGGGCATGAAATGTAATAATGAGTCAAGGACAAAGAATGCAAGAGCTAGACATATTATGAGAAAACAGACACAGTGGTTGTAAGAGACAAAGTTCTTTTCTCTGAAAGATGCCAAGGTTGGGTTGGGTATGCTTGGTGGAGATCATCAGAAGAATGTTCCTTTGATCCAGAAGTAGGCTGTCATTGCATCTGTGACTCGTTACTTCCTACTCATGAAGGAGGAGGAAGAGGAGGAGGTGGTGGTAGTTTTTTTCACAATGGCACTTCCGCAGCTGGAGGAATATCCTCCTCCATACCCTCCTCCTACGGAGCAGGCTCCTCCTCCACCACCTATGCTGCAGACACCTCTCCCACTTCCAGAACTGAAGCCACCGAAACCACCAGAGCCTCCTCCAAAGCACGATCCTCCTCCGTAGCTACCTCCGTAGCCACCACCCATTCCTCCGCCAGAAGTCATGGAAGAGCCAATCACAGCTGGAAGGGGGAAAAAGAGCCAAGATTATTGCAAGTTTCATTAAAGCAAATACTTCCCAGTGATGGTTACAATGAAAACAACCATGACATTAAATATAGCTGGAACCAGCAAGGAAATCTAATTTGCCCTAGAGATTCTTTCCTAGGAACTTGAGGTTAAACTCAATGTCTATGCACAAAGCTCATTTGACACTTTTTGTTGTGTTAAAAAGGCAGGGGGAGGAAAAAGCTCAAACGTGTATCTTAATGTCAGATTTAATGTTTTTAAAATTCACACATAGACATAAAGCTACCAAACAGCCGTGTTGTAAACATTGTGTGTGTGAAGGAGGGAGGGAGGGATTCAGCACCATAACCATAAACACGTATGTTGTGGTCTGTCCAGAGTCTCCTATGGCAAGATAGATGATTATACAGTATAAGCAAATAAATAAAATGTTGCATTTGCAGCAAAGATCGTTACTAAAATCCATGACCCACAATATGTTGATCACTTCACTATTGTCCCTCTTCATTATTGTTCATGTAGAATGCTAGTCGTTGTAGGTCAAAAATTTATTTATTATTAATTAATTATTATTAATTGGTCTTATATAAATACCTGAAGGGCAATTAATTTATCACTCCTTCAGTACTGCAAAGTTCTATAATTAAATTATTACATTAACTTTGCATTCAATTCCCCTGCAGACTAGACTTATGACGGGTTTTAGATGAATATGACAATTGTATGATGCTCAATAAAAATCAGATTTGCCGCTATGCATATTCTGGATTTTTCTTTTAGTTATGAAAAGTAGATTATAAATGAAAACATAAATCTAGTTTTACTTACAGACGCTCACAGCACTTTGGCACTCTCCAGACATTCTGTGAAGGAAAAGTTGTATTTATAATGAGTTATTAATGGTGATGTTTAATTGGGCAATTATATAAAATGCTAAAAAAAAACACAATATGTAATCAATATGAAGAAATCCTCTTAAACTTGGCTAGTACCATCTGCCATAGAACTACCATGAATGTACTGCAACCTCTTTGCTTGGTTAGTAAGTTTATAACTTTTAAGAAATAATTGAAGATTATTATTTCGGTCCTTCCAGTTCACACAAGCATGATATCTATCTCATATTACTCTGCCATGACTCTGAGTGATTGATTTAAAATATCTAAGTCGTGTGGATTGTCTCTCCAGGTTACTATGCTTAAATAAATCCTTATCTGAGTTGGGACATTATATTTGTAATATTCCCTGAAGGTCAATGTTTCTCAACCTAAGAAGCTTTCAGATATGTGGATTTTGATTATCAGAATTCTGGGAGTTGGAATCCAGACATCTTAAAGTTGCTGAGGTTGAAAAACAAAGCTTTAGGTTTAGTCTGTTTTTTCTTTTCAACACAATCATCTTGAAGCATTCAAAGGGCTGCACTCAGCCACATTTTTCACAAGAAGAGGACTCAATAAATCTTTCTCTGGGTCTAAAGTTGCATTGATTTCTAAGTGGATCCACACTCCAGAAGTTAACAAATGCAGTCAGGAAAAAAAAGGAACATGTACTAGATTCTGCCATAATTTTTTGTCATTAACAATAGCACTTAGACTTACAGTATATACCACTCCACTCCATGGTGCTTTACATCATTCTCTAAGTGATTTAAAAATGTCAACATATTGCCCCCAACCATTTTCCTCATTATACAAACCTCGGAAGGTGGAAAGCTGAGTCAACCTTGTGCCAGTCAGGATCGAACTCTTGGCTATGGGCAGAGTTAGCTTGCAATAGTGCATTCTAACCACTATTCCTATATTGTGTCCTATACTGCACCACCATTACTCCTATATTGTTTCTTCATGGGGATTTGGGATACTTGTCCATCTATTACATTTTACCCACCTGCTTTCTTCTCCTTCCAGCAATTTCCTGTAGGTAGCAATTTCAATATCAAGTGCCAGCTTAACGTTCATCAGCTCCTGGTAGTCTTTCAAGAGACGAGCCATCTCTTCCTTCGACTTCTGCAAAGCCTCCTCTAGTTCAGAGAGCTTTTCTCTGGCATCCTTGAGTGCCAGGTCACCACGCTCCTCAGCTTCTGCAATAGAAGCCTGCAGCTTCTCACACTGAAAGAGAATAGAAACTAAAAGATAGCAAAGGTATTTCTTCCTGGGTCCATTTATTTATTTGTTCCCTGCTTTTATTATCTGTACAAATAACTCAAGGTGGTGAACGTATCTGATACACCTTCCTTCTCCTGTTCTCCCCACAATGACAGTTCTTTGGAGTGAGTTGGGCTGAGAAAGAGTAACTGGCCCAAGGTCACTCAGCTAGCTTTTATGGTTTACTGTGGGACTTGAACTTACGGTCCCCAACTTTCCAGCCTGGTGCCTTAGTAGTCTATCAGCTACCAAGATAAATACCAATACAATTATAGTTGTGTCCCTACTCATCTCTGCCATTTTCCTACAGGCCTGTAGGACACTGGCACCATCAGAAAGTATATCATGTTGATACTCCATAGTCCAAGAGGCTTATAGGAGAAAACAAATGCTAAAATAGGAGATGATGCTTCTAAGGGTCTCTCTTACTATTACCCAAAGGACATCAGTGCCTCCCATGGATAACTCAATTATCAACATTATCATGCACTAGGAAACTTATTCTCTAGTCAATGGAAAGCAAGAACATTGAGGTTGCATCTTCTTGCTTGACACATTTATTAAATTTTATATTCTGTTGCAATTAAAGCATCATCAACACTAGGTCAGGCTAACCAAACAATGTTTTTTTTACACATTAGGAAATTCTAAAGAAACTTCCCCTTCTTCAAGTTAGTCCTACAAAAATCTTCTGGCCATACCTGTTTCTTCACATTTTCTATTTCAGATCGCATCCTCTGAATTGTCCGGTTCAGCTCAGCGATCTCAGTCTTGGTATCACGTAGACTGTCACCATGTCTCCCAGCTGAGACTTGCAGTTCTTCATACTAATATTCCACACAGAGAGAGAGACCACACACACACACAAAAAGGGAAGGGCAAAGATTAAATCTGAAAATCTTTGGGAGCAAGGCCCAACTAATTAAGCTTCCCCCAAATGCTGTGATGCCTTTGTAAAGCTGTCTCCAGAACAGATGTGTTTATAGCAAAGGCACTTTTTCAAACAAGGCTTGCCTGCAATACAACTTTCTGAAGTATTGCAGATGGATCATTGTCCAATTTGACCAAAAGACCTTTTGGCATTTTAGTACTTGGCAGCAGAGGGGCATAGGTTCAATGCAGAGCTTCTACAAATAGGAGTTTGTCTCTGAAACTGTGGAAGATGCCTTCAGCCAGATAAATCCATTGACTGATTGAGTTCATGTCAGCTCTTAGCTACCACTTGGACTTTCCCCAGGAGGATGTTTCAGGTCTTTGGTAAACCCAATGGTATAGGATTTTCTGCCTAAGTAAGGGGTTGGACTAGAAGACCTCCAAGGTCCCTTCCAATTCTGTTAGTCTATATTATTTTCTATTCAGTATAAGGAAGATTTTAATGTCCACCCACTGTTGATTGTGTTTCCTAAGAATGCACAGTTCAGTGGTCGAAGCATTCCAAGAGAGCTTATTCAGGCTTATTGCGTATCACATATCTGCGTCTCAGCTGAGGATTATTCTACATTGAAAAAGCTTGAAAAGAACAAACACTTGAAGGCTCACCTTGCCTTGATACCAAGATTCTGCTTCTGCCCGGCTCTTCTGGGCAATGTCCTCGTATTGAGCTTTAACCTCAGCAATGATGCTATTCAAGTCCAAGTTGCGGTTGTTGTCCATTTGAAGGACAACGGAGGTATCGGAAACAGTTTGCTGCATCTGGTTCAGTTCCTGCAAAGGGAATCCAACCATCTTCATTAATCCAACCTGAACACATTAATTTCCTCCAATGTATTTGTTGTCGCTGTTTTTATATCTTGCTTTTATTGTGCCACTTGAAGATGGTATACATAATGCTTTCTTTTTCCCCACAATAGTAATTCTGTCATGTGTGTCAAATGGCAACTAGCTGGCGTCCATGCATAAGGTCAAGGCAGAGCCCACCTCCTCCCAGGTTATTTTTATTATTATTATTATTATTATTTATTGGATTCGTATGCCACCCCTCTCAGGAGACTCGGGGCAGCTAACAGCAATAACAAGACAGTATACAATAATAATCCAATACTTTTCCAGCATCTTAACCACTATATCAAACCCATGTTCACATTACAAGTCTGGAAAGTGTGTGTGTGTGTGTGTCTGTCTGTCTGTCTGTCTGTCTGTCTGTCAGAACAAGGACTCTATCACGCGCCATGTTGCTTGCATTAGTGATCAGCCTATGTACTTACAGCTTCATACAGACACCTCAGGAAATTGATTTCATCTGTTAAGGCATCCAGTTTTGCCTGCAGTTCCACTTTGTTCATGTAAGCAGCATCTACATCCTGTGGAGGGACAGGACAGAAAAAGGTTCAGTCCTCTGCACATCTGACATTGAACAGGATGAAAATCACCTTCATTTAAAAGACGGGTGTTATTTCTTCTAAAAATGGCAGTTTCGGAATTAAACTACAACACGAGGAGCCGGGAATGTTGTTCTGTTACATAGCAATTATATTTTTAAGAGCTCATGGGTAGATAGGAATGGTAGCAAAAGAATCCCATTCTCTGTTGTTTTTTTAAAAAATCCCTAGTTTCCTTCAAAGTGCAATTTTCAGTCAGGCATGAAAGCATCTAAGCCTTTTAAGCAAACATCAAAAGCAGCTATGCATCTTATCAATATCAAATAATAGCATCTTACTTCTCTTCCCTACTCATTATCTGCTGTGAACATTTTCAACTTCCTAGACAGTATACTTCCATGGTGTTGAATCTATGGCAAGCGTGCCATGGGTGGCACACAAAGCTATATCTGAGGGTATGTGAGGCATTGCCCTATGTCAACTCCAGTGTGCATGTGTATGCTGGACAGCTGATTTTTGGTTTTCCGGAGGGTGGAGGGCAGTGAGGCCATTTTCACCCTCTGGAGCCTGTGGATGGCAAAAAACAGACCCAACGGGCCAATCAGAAGTTCAGAAACTAACTTCCGGTAGGCCCGGTAGGCCATTTTTCAACTCCCCAGGCATCAGGAAGATATCCTGAAGCCTGGGAGAACAGAGGCTTCAGTGAGGCCTGCACGCATGCGTAGGGGGGCAGCAGAGTGTTGTCTGTGCAGGTACGGGGAGGGCATTATATTATGGGTGTGGGCACACTGGCGCATGCTATTGCATGTTCACCTGGCCTTTTGGCACCCAAACAAAAAAAGGTTCAGCATCACTGGTATAGTTACTCTTGGCCAGTGTTACTTTATATTAATCTCTAAAACAAGGGGACACAATCTGAAGTTAGTTGGGGGAAAGATCAAAGGCAACATGAGAAAGTATTATTTTACTGAAAGAGTAGTAGATCCTTGGAACAAACTTCCAGCAGACGTGGTTGGTAAATCCACAGTAACCGAATTTAAACATGCCTGGGATAAACATATATCCATTGTAAGATAAAATACAGGCAATAGTAAAAGGGCAGACTAGATGGACCATGGGGTCTTTTTCTGCCGTCAGTCTTCTATGTTTCTATGTTTCTAAAATAGTGAACTATCCTATTCTTTTACAAGCAGCACCGTGGAAGTGGATATTATAAGAAACTGTTGTCATCAGGCAATAGAAATCAGGAGCCAGGGTTCTTTCAAATTAGTACAAGTTTATTCCACGCTATCTCTAAACAAAAATCTGAGCTACTAACAGTCAAGGCAAATTGGCAGCAGATAAGAGTCAATGGAATTAAGGAAGGCTCGACTTAGGCCTATTGTAGGTAAGAAGGGACTTCAAACTGATGACAAGCCTGATCCCCTTCCTTGGGCTCAGCCTGGTCATCTCTTACAAGTGCCACTTTAGAACTTTTCCCCCTCAACTCATAAAGAAAGAGTAGGGTTTACTGCAAACAGTGTTGAAAGCAAGCATAATTTAATGGGAAGGACACTGAAGGAGTATCCTGAAACTTTCAACAAGCCGAGCCTGTGGCTACCACCAGGGCTCCTTAACTCAAGCCAACTTTCCTTTTCATCCCTTCACCATTCCAGTTGAAGCGCTTACCTTTTTCAAGAGCACAAAATCATTCTCTGCTGCAGTTCGCTTGTTAATCTCTTCTTCATATCTGACGGAAAGAAAGAGAGAAAGAAAGAACGGTTGCATTTCTCCTTCTGGGTGTCTGGTACTATGGTCTCCAATGTATCATCCATTCATCCATACTTTCCAAACTATTCCAATTTTTTAAAGAATCCTTTAATTTCCCTATCCAGTCATGTCTGACTCTAGGTGCAATGCTATCTCTGTTTCTTGGCTGAAAGAGCCAGTGTTCTCTGAAGACATTGTCCATAGATGTGTGGTCATCACAGCTATATACCAAAGGCACATGAACATTGTTAACCTTCCCATTAAAATGGTATCTCTTCATCTCTCATTTGCATGTTTTCCAATTGTTATGTGGAAGGAGTTGAGTCAAGAACAGGAGTTCATCTCATTGTGTGGAGCTTGGGCTGCCAGCTTTCAAACTCAGCATCTTTAAGCACTGAGCCATTGCAATAATCTTTACTTTGGAGTTAATAATAATAAGGACTCAAGAGGCAGATAAAAATACCAAATCCACTGTAAACATTGGCGGACTATGTGATGGACCATAATAATAATCAGATCGACCAACCATAATAATGTAATATTTAAACAAGGAATCAAAAACATTTTTCACATATTTGTGATCTCCTATTTTACTTTTCTTTTCTTTTCTTTCTTTTTAGGTATGGAAAGTGGAATAGGATTAGCCATGACTTCTAAAGTGTCCTACCAATCAAAATGCTTTAAAATCTTTTCATTTAGTTTTTCTGCAGCGGAAGAATTCGGAAATCTGAAAGTCGACACTTTTCAAAGTTGCGGAAGAGCATGGGCTTCTCAAATTTGGGCTATTGTACAGCATTACTTTATAACTGGAGATAACATCTATGGCTTGAGCAATATGAAGCAAAAGATGCTATACTAAAAAAAAAATTCTGGAATTCAACCCTATTATATTGGCCTAAATTATAAGCGTTTTAAAGGAGCAAGCCTTCCCCAATTCTGTATACAAGTGATGGTGAACCTTTTCAGACCTAAATGCCCAAACTGGAATGTGGGTGCATGCACATCTATGTACAAGCGGCGGAAACCCAGAGATCAGTTGGCCAGGGTGTATGCGCGTGCTGGCCAACAGCTCTTTGGGTTTCCAGCATGCAGTTGTGTGCCAGCCAGCTGGTCTTTGCAGGGCCAGAGCACTGGAAATCCGAAGACCAGCTGACTGGGGCACGCATGCCGATTTTTGGGCATTTTTGGAGCCATTTTCAGGGCCATTTCGGGGTTGGCTTTTGGGCATTTCTCAGGGTGTTTCAGGGCATTTTCCAATGCTCTGGCACCCGCGTTGGAAACCAGAAGAGCAACTGACAATGGCATGTATGCCCACATGCCCCATGCATGTGCCACCTCTGGCAGGTGTGCCATATGTTCGCCATTACGACTATATACATTCCCTAAAAACTGGACAGTGCACAGCAGCCAAGATGAAAAATATGTCATAAAACAGATTATTGGTAAGAATTGGTTGAATGTAGCCCACACTGATATATAAAGGGAGGGAAGAAAAGAAGGAGAGAGATGAGCTAAGATATGTCTTTCTATTCACAGGCATGCATTTCCAATACATGTGATAGATAATTAAGCATGTGCATTGAAAAGAAAGAGACGAAATGATCCTCATTTTTAGGGAAATGGATGCTCTTGTAAAGAAAAAAGCACCCCCTTGAAATGCCATGAGTAAATTGTTCCAGATTCTTCATAAGACAGAAGAAGTACTGGACATTTATCTAACGAAACCCAATTTTCGTGGATTTATATGAAAGAATATCAAGAGTTGTTAATTTGGATTAATTCTCCCCTTACTTGTTTTTGAAATCCTCCACAAGATCTTGGAAGTTTTTCAGTTCTGAGTCAAGTCCTCGCCTCTCGTTCAGAAGACCATCCAGCTGCCTCCTTAGATTGTTGATATAAGCTTCAAAGAATTGATCTAGATTTTTTCGACCACCAGTGCCTTGGCCCTGTTCTTGCAAGAGTTTCCACTTGGTCTCCAATATTTTATTCTGTTGCTCTAGGAAACGAACCTAAAAAAGAGAATGGGGCAGAGAACAGAAAAGCAGAGCAAAAGTCATATTCCAATAGGTTGGAAGAAGTCATATTCCAATAGGTTGGAAGTCATATAGTCCTATTGGAAGTAAGATAGTCATATTCCAATAGGTTGTATGTAACAGAGTTATCTCTGTATTTTTAAGCATTTGATTCTAAGATATTGTTTTATTTCTTTGCCTTCTAGAATGATTCAGAGTGGATTGTATAGAAATGTTCTTTCCACAAATTCTTAATGTCGGAATTGAGTCCTCTTCACTGACTCTCTAGTCTAGAACATGAATCTTTGTTTACTGATAGACTCCAAGTTTCATCAGTCAGTGATTGGCACCCAGGCAGCAGTGAGCAGAATTTTAAACCAGATGGATTCTTCAACCCAACGGAAAACGTTAGAATTCTGGATTGATTTCTCATTATGGTGAAGATACACCATACAACACAATGTGCTATTTTATTCACTGTCACTGCGAATGTGACTATATTAAAACAAAGAATATTGAGGAGACTACATTAGTTCTTAAGTATGGAATGTGATAGACTTGTCTCATTTTATATCAGTGAAACCGATGAAGAAATATACTAACTTACTGTACTCTACTACAACAAGTCTACCAATATCTGCCTCCAACACCCCCAAATTCTCATCTACAAAATTTGCACACATCTTCAAAGCTGAGCCTCATTCACCTCAATGCAATCCTTGGGGAAGTCTTCTTGACTAGACTCTACAGAAGATTTCCACATGAAGAAGATTCCTTACCAACTTGGTAAGATTAAATATTTTATTCCAGATAAGCAATGCAGCAATTAATGCAAAAGTACTTTGCATAGTTAGAGTTTATAATCTACATTTTTTTCTCCTTGTCTTTTGAATTTAAGAACATGTAATAAGTCAACTAATCGTCTGGGGCAGGGGCAGGCAAAGTTGACTCTCCTATGACATTCAACTCCCAGAATTCCTGAGCAAGCACAATTGTTTCAGGAATTCTGGGAGTTGAAGTCCACAAGTCATAGAAGAGCCAACTTTGCCTACCCCTGGTCTGGGGGACTGTCTGTTGTATGTACTTATCAGTACTATCCCAACAGATTAATTACCATACCAAAGCTAATTTGAAACCATGCCACGTGTTGTCAGCAACCATGGCCTTAAAATACTTTCTGCAACAGGAAAAATGTGTTTTTCTTTTTTTATACCAGTGAGGTTATTCTCTTTTCCTGAAATTGCCTGCCTGATGATAACAACCGCATCTCTAAAATAAGTTCCCATACCACTAAGCCTCCAAATAAGTCAAACCACAAGAACCAGGCACTACATCTTCCGTAGAACACTCACAGTGATTGCTAATTCAGATCTACCACAAAGGCACAATTGTTGCATCTACTGGCACTAATTTCAGTTCTCTCTCCAAACCATTTTGGATCTTTTGTTTTACTTTTCCTGTATTTTTGCCTACGTGGCTCACTATCGGGGTCACCCCTCATATTTAGAATAGCAGGTCCTACTTCCTATTCTTCTATAGGATCCTTGCAGTTGGCTGAGAGATAAGAGTACTGAAATTGCAAATAAAAGTCATTGGAAAGAACAACCATGTGGGCTATCCCTACTGTTAATGAACAGTTAATGAGCATAGTTAGTGATTGGCAGCCTAGGTAAGGGTCAGGTATATAACTAGTACATATCCTGTAATTGAAATCCAATAGATCTACAATCTACTTTTCTGCACTTTGACATAATGATTATCGCACAACTTAAATTCCAGATTCTTATTGGCCTGTCTTTTCTCTACTGATGTCTTATTGGCTGTATGTTAATTTTGACAGCATGAGAAGAAATGCAAAGTAATAGCACATCAATAGCAAACATTTCAACTAGACTGATAGTCAGATTTCTCCCCAGCATCCTGGTATGGAGTAGTAGTATTTTGCCTTTAGGCTTAGAACAACCTCAGGGAATTTCTAGCACTTCACCAAACTACAGTTCCCAGAATTCTTTGAGAAAACAAGCCATGACAGTTACAGATTTAATCACAGTCCATGTGCCAGCAAAGATGTTTTTTTCTCCTTCATAATTCATTGTAAAGCTTTTAAAATCACTCCATATATCTTGGAGTTTACTGTTTGTAAAGCAATTCACAAATCATATGCACTGTAAAGTTAAACTATTCCAAAGAAAGTAAGGAAAGGTTTAGAAAAATAAGAAAATTATTATTATTATTATTATTATTATTATTATTATTATTATTAGAAACTTTCTCACCTTGTCAATGAAGGAGGCAAACTTGTTGTTAAGGTTCTTGATCTGTTCTCTCTCTTCTACCCTCACTTTCTGGATCTCTGGATCTATCTCCAAATTGAGGGGCTGCAGGAGATGCTGGTTGATGGTCACTTCCTTGATGCCTCCAGGTGGGCAAGCTGGAAAGCCACCACCAAAGCCACCACCAGCTCCATAACCGGCACCAAAGCCACCACCAGCTCCAAAGCTTCCACCCCCTTGGACACAACCCCCACTGAAACCTCCACCGAAGCTACTGCCAACGCTACCATAGGAGATTCTCTTGTTGCCCCCTTGATTAAGATTATACAGACTTCTGCTGCCAAAAGCACCACCTCCACCTCCGCTACGGACAGAACAGCCACGGCTGCTGGAAACGGTGTTGAAGCTCATTCTTTTTCCACCTGAGAAGCAAGCTGAGCTGGAGCTGAATCCCTTGTTCCCTCCTGATACGCTTATCCCAAAAGACTGACGAGACATGGTGATTAGGGGATAGCTGGCTGATGGCAGTGACTCTTTGAAAGAAAGACGTTCCTAGTTCGGAGTACAACTGAGCCCCTGTCCCAGTGAGGCCAGAATCTTCCTTTTTATCTGTTCAGAGAGTTGGCTTGGATGAGAGGGGAGTGGAAAATCTTTTTTTAAAAAAAATGTATTCCTGGGCTTAGGTGTGCTTCGAACCCTCCCTCTTGCACGGTGCCAGAAACTGACCTACCCTGTAACACACCCCAAGGGAGCTAAAGAGACTGACTATGAACTCTAGACAACCCCAAATTATTTGCATCACCCTTCTGTCAATGGAAGTTAGCTGCTGCTATGACTACTGTCTGTATGGTAGGGCTTGGCAAGTTTCTTTGACATTCTTCAGCCCTGCAGGAAAAATAATGCCTTAAGACACATTCTAATCCCGCTCTTTTTCTTAAACCTGATGGCAGATTATTCTTTTCAGCACGTTCCAGAAAAAAAAAAGTGTATTTAAAAAAAAATCCACACCCAATGACTGCATCACCCATCCCTGGATTTTTTCCCCCTTGAAATAAAAGAAAGAAATCCTGCAAGAATCTGTCTGATTTCTCAGCAGGAGGGGAAAAAAACCATTTTCTCAGCACCATTTTTCTTTTTTAAAAAAAAAAGGTATGTAGTCAAAGATAGACTGTATATCTGCTGTGCTTCCAGCAAGGAACTCAAGGTAGAATACCTAATTCCTGATTATCCCAAATTAATCTTTCTTTCTTTCTTTCTTTCTTTCTTTCTTTCTTTCTTTCTTTCTTTCTTTGTATGCCGCCCCTCTCCGTAGACTCGGGGCGGCTCACAACAGCAATAGAACAATTCATAACAAATCTAATAGTTTAAAAACATTTTAAAAACCCCATTATTAATCAGACATACATACAAACATACCATACATAAATTGTATAGGCCCGGGGGAGATATCTCAATTCCCCCATGCCTGGCGGCAAAGGTGGGTTTTAAGGAGTTTACGGAAGGCAAGGAGGGTGGGGGCAGTTCTAATCTCCAAGGGGAGCTGGTTCCAGAGGGTCGGGGCCGCCACAGAGAAGGCTCTTCCCCTGCGACCCGCCAAACGACATTGTTTAGTCGACGGGACCCGGAAAAGGCCAACTCTGTGGGACCTAATCGGTCGTTGGGATTCGTGCAGCAGAAGGCGGTCCCGGAGATAATACATTTTCTCAATTGCAGAATCATGATATTGGGCAGTATCTATTCCAACTCCTTTCCAAAGTGGAATCTTTGTTCTCTGCTAAGTGCTATTGCTGTTAGTTGAAAATCTCTGGGGGGTAAAGAAACCTGTCTTTCCATTCAGTATTCCTTTTTTAGTATAAATTATACAAACTAAAAATATATAAAAATGAACACATGGACATTATTGATACTATTATTTCTTTAATACCAAATTACATAGCATTTTGTATAAGTCATGTTCTTATCCAAATTGGTTACAATCCCAAATTTAATGTTCAGTGTGTGTTATATGAAAAATAAATAAGAATTAAAAAATAATGTGATCTAACAACTACTGAAAAATAATGCATCCCGGACATAAATGTTTTCAACTCCTACCCTCAAAACAATGCTATAGAGCCCTGCACACCAAGACAACTAGATACAAGAACAGGTTTTTCCTCCAAAAGCCATCACTCTGCTAATCCAATAATTCCCTCACCACTTTGAAACTATTCACTAAGGCTGCATTACTATTACTATCAGTCTTCTCATTGTTCCTATCACCCATCTCCTCCCACTTATGACTGCAGGACTGTAACTTGTTGCTTGTATCCTTATGATTTATATTCAATTCAATTCAATTTATTAGATTTGTATGCCGCCCCTCTCTGAAGACTCGGGACGGCTCACAACAACAATAAAAACAGTATAACAATGGAACAAATCTAATAATAAAATTACATTAAAAAACCCCAACAATTTAAAAACCATACAACCCATACATACCAAACATAAAATATAAGAAAGCCTGGGGGAGATGTCTTAATTCCCCCATGCCTGGCGATATAGGTGGGTCTCGAGTAACTTGCGAAAGACAAGGAGGGTGGGGGCCATTCTAATCTCCGGGGGGAGTTGATTCCAGAGGGCTGGGGCCGCCACAGAGAAGGCTCTTCCCCTGGGGACCGCCAAATGACATTGTTTGATACTGATTGTTTCCTGATTGCTTATTTGTACCCTATAACCAGAGGTGGGCTTCTAAGGCGGAACAGTGACATGTGCTCTCCCCCGTGGCTCTGAGTGTTAGCAGAGTCCAGCACAATTCTGCTACTGCACCTGGGCAGGTAGTGAAATCGCGCACGGACACGCAGAATTGCCCTAGCAGTCAGAGTCATGGGGGCGAGCACACATCAACATTCCACCTTAGCAGTCCACCTCTGCCTATGACCATCATTAGGTGCTGTACCTTATAATTCTTGATGAATGTATCCTGTCTTTTTATGTACAATGAGAGCATATGTGCCAAAGACAAATTCCTTGTGTGTCCAATCACACTTGGCCAATAAAGAATTCTATTCTATTCTGAAAAATAATGCAAAGGCTTTGTGTGAAGAACTTTAGGTTCTGTATGTGAGAAAGAATGAAATTATCTACAATGAGGGAAAAAGCCCTTCAACTTCGAGGTGACACACACCAGAGGATGTGATTAGAAAAGTCCCCTTGATGCAACATTCACCCCCTTTGTTATAAATATTTTTCTTCCTTCCTCACCAGCCCTCAAGGGAACCAGAAGACTGAAATTCTCACCTAGCCTGTTCCCTATCTATCCCCTCATCAAAATCATTAGAAGATATTAAAAGGTATCTGGGCTTAAGACAGAGCCTTGGGATACCCCATTGAAAACTTTCTTCCACGTACATTAGATGCAGTTCCATGGAGTACTACACATTGAGTGTGATTGATCAGCCAGTTACAAATTAATATGATGATGATGCCGTCTAACTCACACTTTTCTGTTTTAGAAAGTAGTAAGTTGTGCTCTACTTTATCAAATGCCTTATCGAAGTCCAAATAAATTACATCCACAGCATTTTTCTGGTCCACTAATTTTTGTCAGTTTGTCAAAGAATACAATAAGATTTGTCTGGCATGATCTGTTTTTGACCATGTTGACTTTTGATTATGATTTTTTTTGTTTCCAGATGTTTACATATCTGTTGCTTGATTATCTTTTCCAGAATCTTCTCAGGTATTGATGGCAGGCTGAAAAGTCTCTAGTTTCCTGGGATCCATTTTTTTCTCCTTTTTTGAAGATAGGAACTACATCAGCTCTTTTCCAGGCCTCTGGTAGTTCCTGGTGCTCTAGGATCTGGAATTAGAACACAATTCCCACTAGTTATGATATATTTTTAAATTAAATTTATATAGCTTATATGTAACTGTAACAATTGAACTTCCCGCCTTGCTCATCCAGGACTCCAGCCAGCTCCCCTAACCCAAATCTCTTCCCACCCAACTGATCCACCCTTCTTTTCCTTTATTGGCTCTCAGAAGTCAGGTGATTCAAAGGACTGGCTGTTCTCCACTATACTAGCCAAGTCAAGTGAAGAATTCCACCCAGTTTATTGTTCAATCCCAACAGAGTTGATATTCTAGCTGTGGCACAACTATATTTTTCTATATATCATAGATTGCATATCTTTCTGTATCTCTACCCTCCAGTTTTAGTACTTGATCACAGAAAACCCAAGAACCTGATTTTAATGTGGTTAGATTCTGTTACCTATAAGCAGGGGTGGGCTATTGCCCGGACGGGGGAGAAACGCAGTGCGGTAGCGAAAATGGAGCTCCACCCCAGAGCACTCAATTTGCACGGAAAGATGTTGAAAGAAAATGCAGGGTGTTCTCCATAAGCCACGCCCACAGTGTAGTAGTAAAAATTTTGGTAGCCCTTCACTGCCTATAAGATATGTTGAAATATGCTTTTTGCAATCAGCACTGGACTCCTCTTAGGAGAGATGAAAGCTTTTAAACTGCTGAATTTTTAACTTTGACTTTTTCTTTTTACTTGTAAAGTTGTAACTTGTTCTTAAATCTGTTTTCAATTGATGCTTTTATTCATGTGTTTATATGGTTTTATTATGGTGTTGTAAACTGTACAGTTTAGGTTAGCTGGGAAGTATACAATTTTAATAAATAAATACAGTTCAAAGATTTTATTAATGTATACAAAATGCACATCAGAGTTTCTGCTCTTAAAATATAGTAGATAAAATACCTTAAAAAGACAGCAGAAAAAAATAAAATTAATACTCTCTCATAACATTACTAAAAAGGCAAAGAGCAGGAGGGAAAGCAATAAACGTGGATGAGGTGCCATCAAAATGGAAGGTTTATTTTGAAAGGAAGGTTTTAAATTGTCAGAACACATGCAGGCTATCCTTGTGCCCCTCGAACTGAACAAGCCTTGCTAAACAGCAGAGAGAAAATTGTTTGGTTGTTTATGTTTTAAAACCAATTAGATCTAGTAGTTTAGGCCCCAGGGTAGAAATCCGTGCGTTCAAGTCCCACCTTAACCATGAAAGCCAGCTGGGTGACTTTGGGCCAGTTGCTCTCTCAGCCCAACACACAGGGTTGTTGTTGTGGGGTGGGAGAGAGGAGGAAGACAGTGTGTTGGAGAGGTTAGCCGCTTTGCATTCTTTACAGAGATGATAAGATAAGATAAGATAAGATAAGATAAGATAAGATAAGATAAGATAAGATAAGATAAGATAAGATAAGATGTATGTAAGTAAGTAAGTAAGTAAGTAAGTAAGTAAGTAAGTAAGTAAATGCTTTTCCTTCTTCTGACACAGTTTTTGCCAATCTGGGACAATTTGTTCACCCAAACATACACTGTGGGCATATGCTACGGGTATACACTGTGCTTTTCTGTCAATAGGCATTTCCTTTCATGGGCATCTTAGATTGGGCTGCAAGAGAAACATTTGCCAAAATAATGGCAGATGGGTAGCCTCTAAACCACTTATTGCACTATTGCACTACAGTGTTCCCTCAAATTTTGCGGGTTCGAACTTCGCGAAAAGTCTATACCACGGTTTTTCAAAAATATTAATTAAAAAATACTTTGCGGGTTTTTTCCCTATACCACGGTTTTTCTAGGCCAATGACGTCATATGTCATCACCAAACTTTCGTCTGCCTTTAATAAATATTGTTTTTTAATAAACTTTAATAAATAAACATGGTGAGTAATAATCTAAATGGTTGCTAAGGGAATGGGAAATTGCAATTTAGGAGTTTAAACTGTTAAGGGAAGGCTTGTGATACTGTTCATAGCCAAAAATAGTGTATTTACTTCCGTATCTCTACATCGCGGAAATTCAACTTTCGCGGGTAGTCTCGGAACGCATCCCCCGCGAAAATCGAGGGAACACTGTATTGGATTATCTGAGGACCCATATATATATTTAAATGCATTATTTTTATGTACTTTTAATTTTGCTAATACTTTTTAATTAATTAGTTAATAGAAGTTTTGGATGAATGTGTATGAATGGGATAGATTGACTGGGTAGGTTTTTAGTGATGAAATGTGCATTTTATTAATACATTTAAATATATATCTTATTATTGTATTTAAGTATTTAACTAATTCTTTTTAATGAAGGCTGTTTGCTATATTGTTTGAATGGATATGATTGAAAGGCTGAATTGTAAATGAATGGGTTCAATGGAAGGGCCAGTTTGCCTGGCAGCCTGGAGGCGGGAGGAGTGGGGGAGCCCGTCTCTGGGGTGGAAGAGGGCCGAAATATTCCGGTTGTGTTGGGGAGAGGCAGATATGGCGGGAGACATGAGATAAGCCGCTCGGGTGGAATAAGGGACCGCTGCTTGAAAGCAGTTCTTGTTCCGCCCCATAGACTCAATGCGGAGAACTGGTGACCAACAAAATCCAGACTCTGGGCTCAGGCTGTTGCTGCTCAATGCCAGGTCTGCTTTAAATAAAGCTCCCCTCATCCAGGATTTTCTCCTGGAGGAGGAGGCAGACCTGGCATGTGTGACTGAGACCTGGCTGGGCCCAGAGGGTGGGGTTCCTCTCTTGGAAATGTGCCCAGCCGGGTTTCAGGTGTGGCACCAGTCACACCCCAGGGAAGGGGGGGAGGAGTGGCAATTATAGCCAAGAAGACCATCAAACTGCGTAGGCTCACTGCCCCTGAGATTGCGGGCCGTGAGTCCCTTCTTATGAGGTTGGGCCTAGGGATACAGGTGGAATTGTTACTCACATACCTGCCTCCCAGCTGCATGTCAACAGCCCTGCCTGTGCTACTCGAGGGGGTGGCCAGGCTGGCGGTGGAGTCCCCCAGACTTATTGTCTTGGGCGATTTTAATCTGCTGTCACTCGGCGAATCCTCTGGTTTGGCGCAGGAGTTCATGGCCACCATGGCAACCATGGACCTGAACCAAGTAGTTCAGGGCCCGACCCATGAGAGGGGGCACACCCTCGACATGGTATTCCTCTCAGAGTAGTTGAGTAATGATCTGATATTAAGGGGCTTAGAGACATTGCCTTTGTCATGGTCAGATCATTTTCTATTACGGCTTGATTTTAAGGCTCCAATCCTTCCCCGCAAGGAGGCGGAACCAATTAGGAGGTTCTGCCCCAAACACCTGATGGATCCAGAAGGCTTTCAAACCGCGCTTGGGATTTTGCCGGATTCACTTGTACACAGTTCAGCAGAGTCGCTTGCTGCAGCCTGGAATAGGGCTGCGACTGAGGCTCTAGACCGAATTGCGCCTTTGCGACCTCTCTCTGGCAATAGACCCTGGAGGTCTCCTTGGTTCACTGAGGAGCTCTGGGGAATGAAATGCCGGAAGAGATGTCTAGAGAAGCGTTGGAGGAAGACCATATCCGAATCTGACTGAGCACTTGTAAAAGCTCATATTATGATTTACAAAGTGGCGATCAGGTCGACAAGACGTGCATATAATGTCGGCCTGATTGCATCTGCGGCCTGATTGCATCTGTGGGAGTTGGGGAGCCCTTGTAGGGTAGTGCCGAGGCTTTTAATCAGTTTTTCACAGATAAAATCGCTCAGATCCGGACTGACCTCGACTCCAATTGGAGGGCAGAGTCAGCTGACAACTAGTCAGTTGAGGTGACAGGGGCCCATCTTTGTCCACCTGTTTGGAGCGAGTTTGACCTGGTGACACCTGATGAAGTGGACAAGGTCATTGGAGCTGTGATTTCCGCCTCTTGTTTGCTGGACCCGTGTCCCTCCTGGCTGGTCTCAGCGTCATCTTTTAAAACCCTGCAGAGCACCAAATTCATACTTTTAAGTCTCGCAGACCACTCATATGATTTTTTTTTAAAAAAAAGATAAATACGTTTGTAAAATAATAATGAAAACTTCCATTTTATTTATATGAAATGCACCTATTTAATAAAACAAAATCGTAAATGCTTATTTAATCATAACAAAATATTTAAAGGTTGTTTAATTGTAACAACGTTATTAAAGGTAGTGCAATTATTACAAAATAATTGAAGCTTATTTGACAGTGGCTTGCTGATGTTGTTGGGAAAGTCAGTCCCATATTCCAGAGCTGTAGCTGTAGTCCATTTCCTTCCCTCTCCTCCCTTCCCCTCTTTCCTTTCTTTTTCCTCTTCTTCCTTTCCTTTCCTTTCCTTTCCTTCTTTCCTTTCCTCCTTTTTTCCTTTCTTTCCTTTCATTCTCTTTCCTTACTTTTCCTCTTTCCTTCTTTCCTCTCATTTCCTTTCTTTTGTTCCTTTCCTCTTCTTCCTTTCCTTTCTTTCTTTCATTTCCTCCTTTCTTGTCTTTCATTTCCTTCTCTTTCCATACTTTTCCCCTTTCCTTCTTTTCTCTCCTTTCCTTCTTTTTTTTCCTTTCCTTTCCTTCTTTCCTTTCCTCTTCTTCTTTTCCTTCCCTTCTTTCCTTTCCTTCTTTCCTTTCCTTCTTCTCTTTCCTCCTCTTTCCTTTCCTCTTCTTTCTTTCTTTCTTTCTTTCATTCCTCTCCACTCGTTTCCTTTTCACTCAGTCTTAAGGGTGGGGACTGACATGTGGGCGGGTGATATTGGGCAGTGCAGCCTTTTGTTCCTGCACGCAGGCTGGATTAATTACTTTCAGCCCTATGTGGCGCAGGGGCCAAGATTTCTCCACAAACCACCAAACTTTTCTCCCGAACCACCATTGCTCCATGGACCACTGGTTGGTGACCTGTGGCTTATATAGAACTTTCAACACTGTATTTTTAAAAACTTTTAATAGGGTTTCATTTTTAGACTTCATAACTGCTGTGGCAGCTGGCTCATCAGCATCGACTGAAGATGGTCGGAACGGTTTCAGAAGAACAACACACAGTGTGGTGGCAGCAGGGGTGGGATCGCAGTGGGGTAGCAATAATGGAGCTCCACCCCAGAACACCCAACTTGCATTGAAAGATGAAAGAAAATGCAGGGAATCCTGCATAAGCCACACCCACAGTGTGGTAGTAAAAATTTTGGTAGCCCTTCACTGGGTGGCTGCCACTTGAACAGCAGGTGCACAGTGGTATAGAACAGTGATTTTCAACCTTTTTTGAGCTGCGGCACATATTTTACATATACAAAATAATGGGGCATCTTGAGCGGGGGGGAGTGGGGAGGGCTAAAAAAGTTTGGACAAAAAAATTCTCTCTCTCTCTCTTCCTCCCTTTTGCTCTATTTCTCTCCCTCTTTCTCTCTCTTCCTTCCTTCCTCTCTCTCTCCATCCCTCTTTCTCCCTTCCTTTCTCTCTTTTTTGCTCTCTTTCTATCTCTCCCTCCTTCCTTGCCTCTCTTTCTCTCTCTCTCTTGCTTTCTTTCTCTCTCGCTTGCTTTCTTTCTTTCTCTCTCTCTCTTGCTTTCTTTCTCTTTCTCTCTCTCTCTCGCTTGCTTTCTCTCTCTCTTGCTTTCTTTCTCTCTTTCTCTCTCTCTCTCTCTTGCTTTCTTTCTCTTTCTGGTTGAAAAACACTGGTATAGAAAACAAAGAGAAGGTTACTACATTATATATTTCCCAAGAAAACCATGATAATGGTGGCAAAACCTACTTTAATACAAATAGGATTGCCGACGTGATCGTCAACGTCCGTTGACGGATATGGCTCAAGAAGAAGGGCTATATACCGCATATAATTCAGTAAAGACAGGAAACTTTCATGTTCTTTAAAATGGAAACTTTGAAAATAAATAAATAAAAACTGTTCGTGGGAAGCTGAGTGCACTGTTCTTAAATGGCACAGCCCACATGGCACTGTGGATCCATTAGGCTGACTCAGTCTGAGTCATTCTGAGTGGTTCAGTGTAAAATCTCCAGCTGCCCCAAACCAACTTTATTATCCTCCTGATTAATTCTTGCTTGTGCTTTCCAATTTTTTTAACCTCACAAAATGTAGGGCTTCCCTCTTAACCAGACGCTTGCTCTATTCCCGATAGCCCACTTCTTCCGTGGTGGTGAGACTTTCCCAAAATTCCCATCATCTTCAATCACTAGAATTTGAGTCCAATACATTACAGAAGGTTAAGCTGACTACCGAGACACTTGCATAAGGCAAGAATTGTACATGCTCACATAATTAGATTGCTTAACTAGGCTTTATACTGACACAATGCATAGCTAGATACCAAAGCAAGATGCAGAAAGATAGTGACACTGTTTAATCAAAAGTGATTTTAAGGTGAAAACAGGCACACCTAAGAGATTTTTGTTATCTATGAAGGTATGCAAGCACTAAATTATGATTTTGATCTTCGATTCAAGGTAGTGTTCTTTGAATTTGAGTCATATTCGTATTTTACTTGAAACAGTTGATCAGCACGCCTAAACTTTTTGAAAGGCTATCACCTTTTAAAATTCCTTTTATTCAAAATAAGTGGCCAGATTGATTTTTCTTCCTGGTTCTGTTGCAAGAGTTTCACTCTACTTTTTTTCACTGTAAAAATATACCTACCTTACAACTTTATACCTGCGGCCTCAAAATATGAAGCTCTGCCCATTTTCAGAGAAATGTTGAAATGTTCACTACTGGAGAAGAATTGCAGGAATGCAGGCAGCACTAATCTTTATTTAAGCAAATAGAATTTTGTCTCCTTTTTCCATTAAAGAACACTTTCAATGCTAAGTTAGTCAATGAGAGCAGGAGGAATGACTCTGGGTTGTCTGTGGTTTTTTTTTTTACATTTTCATTCATTTTTCACTTAAAAAATAAATTAATTCATACACTATTGTCACCCATCTCTTTATTTCATTATTTTTCCAACTATCTATTGTAGTTCTGTTAAGTTAGTAGTGGGAATCAGTGGGAAAGGTTAAGCTTTTCAAACCTATTATATAAAAATACACCAAAAAAAAGGATTTCATAAGCTGTCATATTTATAGTATGATCTTCTCAATCTTCCACTTCTAAAGATTTAGTAAGGATATTTACATATCCCCTCCGGAGAGGGGTGGCATACAAATCTAATAAATAAATAAATAAATAAATCTCCATTTTATTGCAAACAGAACAATATTTTTTTCTTCGCTTTTTGGGGTTTGGATTAGGGAAGCCTTGGAACCAATATGTAAAACTGGAATATTGAGAGCACTTTCATCAAATGGCTATCACTAGAACACTTACATTGCTGCCAGCATTAGCTAACTTACTTTGCTAATAGCATAAATGCTGTTATCATTACCTAATGGTGAACAAAGACCTCAGACCTTGAGAATTGAAGAGCCACTCTGGCAACAACTACTAGCAGATCTCTATGGCTGGTCAAGAAATCCTTCCAAAAAAGGTTCCCAGTGTTTGCAGACGTTCCAAGAATAATGATCATAGAGTGATCATTAAGAGTGATAGAGCTGAAATGGGGGTGTGGGAGATGGGGTAGGAGGAAATTGTTATCTGTCCTCTGTTATTACAAGTGAGAAACAACAAACCTGAAACAGGTGGAAGCTTTTTCAGCCTTCAAGAATTCTGTGTGGGAATGGAACACGTAATGGCAAGGCATTGAAAAAGAGAGCTCTGCAAAGAATGTTAAAATTTGCTAGTAATCATACAGAAAGTATGCATGCACTTCAGCAGTGGGTTGCTTCCAGTTTGGACTGGTTCTTAGAACCAGTACCACTGGTGGTGGGAGGCTCCACCCACCCCCAGGGGACACTTCTGCGCAGAAGCGTTGTGCATGCGTGCACAAACTGGTAGCAAAATCATTTACAACCCACCATTGATGCACTTGAAACAGTTTCATAGCCCAAACTTTAAGGCTCTGAGGAAAAGGACTTCATACCTAAGCTCAGACTTGAAGTCCAGCCCCGAGACCCAGTGCCAGCCCTTCAAAATAACTCAGACCAGAAGCGCCATTACACCCAACGAGGTCAAGAAGATTGAAAACAAATGCCTAGTCTGACTGGGAAAAAAAATAGTAGTTGAATCCTTGCTGAATACTCACTGCAAGGCGCTCCCTGTGAGGTCACGGTCTACTGAGTCTTCAGGATCAGTCTAATTCATAGAGAGAAGGAAATAAAGAAGTCCATTTATTTATTATTTTATTTATTAATCAGATTTGTATGCCGCCCCTCTCCGCAGACTCGGGGCAGCTCACAGCAATAATAATACAATGTAAACAAATCTAATATTTAAGTTAATTTAAAACCCCAATTTAGAAACCAATCATACATACTAGCATACCATGCATAAATTTTTATAAACCTAGAGGGAGGGAAAGTATCAATTCCCCCATGTCTGACGACAGAGGTGGGTTTTAAGGAGCTTACGAAAGGCTAGGAGGGTGGGGGCAACTCTGATATCTGGGGGGAGTTGGTTCCAAAGTGTCAGGGCCGCCACAAAGAAGGCTCTTCCCCTGGGTCCCGCCAAACGACATTGTTTAGTTGACGGGACCCGAAGAAGGCCAACTCTGTGGGACCTAACTGGTATCTGGGATTCGTGCACAGAAGGCGGTCCCGGAGATATTCCTGAGACCTCAGAAAAATAATATGACTTCAGATAACAGAAGCTTCCCTCATTATGAAGTGTGGAGTGGTTCCTTGTAGGGAATCTGTGGGCAGTGGATTTTTAAGAACAAGTAGGGATTCACATTCCCAAAGATCTGACAGAGGGCTGGCTAGTCACATTCTGGGAATTCGTGAGTTTTCAGAAGAAGCTTTGTTTTGGTGCTTTTTTTTTTTTTTGCATTTTTACTTGTTTTAAAAGGTTTTAACTAATTTTTAAGAGACTTGGAATTGGGTAGCATACACATTTAATAAAATAAATTAACCATGGAATACACCGATGGATTCACTAACAAAGGAGATTTTTCTTCCAAATAAAGTTTCTAGCATTTGTGAATATTAATTATGTTTCTTTTTCTTAAGAGTTGTATAAAAGATGTAACTACAATAGTAAATGATACAAACTAAACTATAAAACCACAATATACACTAAATGTTTAAAAAGGCAGAAAGTGTGAATAAAAGGTGCAAGGAAACAAAAGAGAAAAAAGGGAAAGACAGAGAAAAAACTCAGAGATAGTGAATTCCCACGCTCATTATAACAAGTATAAACAATTTCACTATCTTTTCACTCTCCTCTTAATTAACAGGTACAAAACTCTTCCTCAATAACTCAACTTTTAACTTTACGCAGATCCAATAAGTAATATATTTTCCAATCGAGGGATCAGCCAAAAGTTCAAGTAGAGCTCTAAAATAATAGTATTAGCAAATGTAAAGCTCATCATTTCATAGCTCAACTCTTAACCGTAAGCGGATCCACATTTATAAAGCATAAAGTGGTGCCAGTGTTCTAATATTTATTAGACTCGGGGCGGCTAACAAAAATATAAAAATACAATGTAAACAAATCTAATATTAAAACAATCTAAAAAACCCAAATTTAAAGAACCACTCATACATACAAGCATACCATATAAACAAAAGGTTGAAATTTAACGTGACATTATCTCCTTTAAAGAGAGTAAGCTTACAAAGATCTTTCATTTTAAGTGAAAAGACAATTAGATACTAAGTCAATTTAGGTGCTGTTAGATTACATAAAGTAACTGTACTGGGGGGGGGGGAGCTTTACCACCAAGTTAACCTATTAATACACATTTTTCCAGGTCAGATGTTAGCAAATTCAAAAAGAATTATCCAAAATATTAGGTCCCATTTTAACTGTGATCAAAAAAACCAACTTTGCATAACATAATCTTTGCTCTTTGACCCTTTCATATAATTGTTGCTTCTTTGTGTCAAATCTCTTCAAAATTTTAAAAGCCTATTTTGTAAGTACAGCAAGAAGAAATTATTCCAATTACTCTCTGGAATTGGCATTCTTTTTTTAAATTTTTAAATATCTCTCTTTTTATGGTACATCTAATGACAAATTCTTCTTCAGGTTTTCAGCTGAGATCTTGTTGCAAGTCCTTTTCTATAACAGCTTCATCTGGGAACAATTTATTTTTATTATTAAAGACTGAAGGGCATTCACTTAACTACTATGAGAACTACTATATGTTTCCATTGTTCTAATTTTCTTCCACCATTACTTCTTTAAAAATGTATTTTATATTTTAGGGGGGAAATAGTGATGAAAAATTAACTGAATGAAGAAAAATATAAATTACTCAGCTTTTAGGGTGTAGTTGCATATTATTTTTCCGAACCCAACATAAATATCAGTAAATAGTATCTAGGTGTATATAAAAATGATTCAGACATGATATTTATAGAGATTATCTTCTTGTAGAAAAAGGCATGTAAAAACATAGAAAGTGCAATGTGTGGGAAATTACTGTTTATTTTGTCACTGAATGAGTGACTGTGTTGACAAGCTATAGTTCTCAGCTTCCATGAATCTGGTAATGGGATACTTTTGCAATATATTATTATGAAGTAAATGCATTTACAGTCTTTATACATTTTAGTGGCCTTGTTATTCTTTCTGAACTAACTGGAAAAAAAATTAAGTGCAAATAATCGGTCTCCAGGCAGAGAGAATAAATAAACTATGCCACTTAGAAATTTTCTAGTAACTTGCTTTGACTTTCAGAATAACAGAGTTAGAAAAGACCTTGAAGCTCCACTGCTCAGGCAGGAAACTCTATACCATTTCATTTTCATATCATTTTTCAAATTTCCTGACAGACAAATGGTTGCCCAATTTCTTCTTTAAAACATTCAGTGTCGGAGCATTCACAACTTCTGAAGGCAAGTTGTTCCAATGATTAATTGTTCTGTCAGGAAATTTCTCTTTAATTCTAGTTTGTTTCTCTCCGTGATTAATTTCTATCTATTGCTTCTTGCCTGTCTTCAGGTACTCTGGAGAATAGCTTGATTCCCTCTTCTTTGCTGCACGAATCCCAGCGACCAGTTAGGTCCCACAGAGTGGGCCTTCTCCGGGTCCCGTCAACTAAACAATGTCGTTTGGCAGGACCCAGGGGAAGAGCCTGCTCTGTGGCGGCCCCGGCCCTCTGGAACCAACTCCCCCAAGAGATTAGAATTGCCCCCACCCTCCTCGCCTTTCGTAAGCTTCTTAAAACCCACCTCTGTCGTCAGGCATGGTGGAATTGAGATTCTTTCCCCCTTAGGCCTTTACAATTTATGCATGGTATGTTTTGTATGTATGTTTGGTTTTATAATAAGGGTTTTTAATTGTTTTACTATTGGATTGTCACATGTTGTTTTATCACTGTTGTTAGCTGCCCCAAGTCCACGGAGAGGGGCGGCATACAAATTCAATAAATAAATGAATGAATGAATGAATAAATAATAAATAAACAAACAAACAAACAAACAAATCCCTGAGATATTGGAGGGTTGCTATCATGTCAACCTTAGTTCTTCTTTTCGTTAAAGTAGACATACCCAGATCCAGCAACTGTTCTATATATATTTTAGCCTCCAGTTCCCTAATCATCTTTGCTGCTCTTCTCTGCACTCTTTCCAGAGTCTCAATAGCATTTTTTACATCACGGCAACCAAAACTAGATGCAGAATTCCAAGTGTGGTCTTACCAAAGCATTATAAAATGGTATCCCTCTGTTAATGCAGCCTAGAACTGTGTTGGCTTTTTTGGCAGCTGCAGCACACTGTTGGCTCATATTTAAGTGATTGTTCACTAGGGCTCTAAGAGCCCTCTCACAGTTGCTACTATTGAGCCAGATACCACCTTTACTATACCCAGCAATGGGCTACTGGCCGGAACGCTAAATTGTGCTTGCTGCCGCGGCTCGTAAGTACTTGCAGGGCCAGCACAATTTTGCTTCTGCACCTGTGGAGGTAGCAAAATTGCGCATGGAGCTGCAGATGCGCCCGTGTTTCATTGAGGGTTTTTTGCTTCTGCACATGCCAAAACACAGGCGCACCTGTGGCTCCATGCACGATTTTGCTACCTCCACAGGTGCACAAGCAAAATCGCGCTGGCCCTGCAAGCACTTATGAGCCACGGCAGCGAGCACAATTTAGCATTCTGGCTAGTAGCCCACCGCTGACCATCCCTGTGCATTTGGTTTTGCTTGCCTAAGCGTAAGACCTTACTTTTTTCACCATTGAATTTCATTTTTAAATAGCATCCAATGGTTCAGATCAGATTGAAGGATGTGATATATAGATCAGCTTTTCAAAACCACTTATAAACTGACATGGGCACAGGACCAGCAGCAAGAGCTGATTTGAACAAGTCATTGGACTATAACGCAGTAAAGCTAAAGCAGCTCTATTGGCTTTTTCATTGATTATTATTATCTGTTCATAACAATGTGAAGTCCCAGCTGCCAATTCTTTAGCTGGTGTTGGCCTTTGTATGTAATTAGTTCATCCCAAGAATATAGAATGGCATAAAGTATCAGCATAGTATATGCACAAAGTCAAGCAACCTGACTATTAGGCCCCGTTTGGTTAAATTATTAATAATTAACTATTATTATTATTATTATTATTATTATTATTATTATTATTATTATTGTAGTAAAAAAACCACTGTCAATAAGAAAGACCAAAAAGAGTCTGGATAGTGGACATTGCTGTACTAGAAACAGCAGAATGGAAAAGAAAGTACTGAAGAAAATAACAAAATACAAAGATGAGCAAATAGGAACAACTGTGGCAGTCTAAATGCAGTCTAAACATCTGGGTTTGCAACCAAGGATATTGTTATTATGGTTTGTCGCATAGTCAGTCAGATGTACAAACTGGATTTAGCATATTTTCCATCTATCGATTTCTTCCGAAGGACCTAGGATAGGTAGATGTTGTTTGATGATATTAAAAGCATCATCGCAGGATGTAAACTGTTTCGAGTAAAGTTGCCTTTTGCAATTGACTGAGGGTGATTTTGTCAGTGGCAATGCTTTATTTATTTATTTATTATTTATTTATTGGATTTGTATGCCGCCCCTCTCCGTAGATGTTCAGGTGATGCTCCAGTTGTTTTGGGATTGGACCTAAAAAGCCCATTGGTACATTATCATTATATTTGTGTTCTCTGGGGACTCTGTATAATGTAAGGTCCTACATTTGGGCAAGAAAAACAAAATGCACAAGTATAATATATGTGGTACCTTCAGCAATGGGCTACAAGCCGGAACGCTAAATTGCACTCGCCGCCATGGCTCATAGGTTCTTGTGGGACCAGTGTGATTTTGCTGCTGCACCTGTGTAGGTAGCAAAATTGCACCCGTGTTTCAGCGAGGTTTACCTGTGGCTCCGTGTGTGATTTTGCTACCTTTACAGGTGCAGCAGCAAAATCGTGCTGGTCCTGCAAGAACTTATGAGCTGCAGCGGCGAGCGCAATTTAGCATTCCAGCTCATAGCCCAATCCTAGGTACCTTACTAGTAACTGTGAGAGGGAATTTGGAGTCTTCATGAACAACCATTTAAATATGAGCCAGCCGTGTGCAGCAGCTGCCAAAAAATCCAACACAGTTCTAGGCTGCGTTAACAGAGGGATAGAATCAAGATCACGTGAAGTATTTATTTGTTTGTTTGTTTGTTATTTTTTATTTATTTATATTTATTTATTTACTTACTTACTTACTTACTTACTTACTTATTTACTTACTTACTAACTTACTTACTTACTTATTTACTTACTTATTTGTTTGTTTGTTTGTTTATTTATTTATTTATTTATTCGTTCGTTCGTTCATTCATTCATTCATTCATTCATTCATTTATTTATTTATTAGATTTGTATGCCGCCCCTCTCCGGAGACTCGGAGCGGCTTACAACAAGTAACAATACAAATCCAAAAATTAAAACAGATTTAAGACCCTTAATATAAAAAACAATCATACATCTCATACAGACCATACATAAAGCGGAACATCCCAGGGGAATCAATTTCCCCATGCCTGACGACAGAAGTGGGTTTTGAGAAGTTTGCGAAAGGCAAGGAGTTCTAAGGCAGTTCTAATCTCCGGGGGGAGTTGATTCCAGAGGGTTGGGGCCACCACAGAGAAGGCTCTACCCCTGGGTCCTGCCAGGCACCATTGTTTCGTCGAAGGGACTCGGAGAAGGCCAGGCCAACTCTGTGGGATGGCCTTATTTGTTTGTTTGTTTGTTTGTTTGTTTGTTTGTTTGTTTATTTACTTACTTACTTACTTACTTACTTACTTACTTACTTATTTATTTATTTATTTACAACAGTAAAAAGACAATATGAACAAATCTAATATAAAAAGTAATGTAAAAAACCCCAATTTAAGAAACCAATCATACGTACAGACATACCATGCATAAAATTTCTAAGCCTAGGGGGAAAGGAACATCTCAGTTCCCCCATGCCTGATGACAGAGGTGGGTTTTAAGGTCGCTTACAAAAGGCAAGGAGGGTGGGGGCAACTCTAATATCTGGGGGGGAGTTGGTTCCAGAGAGTCGGGGCCACCAGAGAGAAGGCTCTTCCCCTGGGTCCCGCCAAATGACATTGTTTAGTCGACGGGACCTGGAGAAGGCCAACTCTGTGGGACCTAACTGGTCGCTGGGATTCATGCGGCAGAAGACGGTCCCGGAGATATTCTGGTCCGATGCCATGAAGGACTTTATAGGTCATAACCAACACTTTGGATTGTGACCGGAAACTGATTTGCAACCAGTGCAGACTGCGGAGTGTTGGTGTGACATGGGCATATTTAGGAAGGGCCATGATAGCTCTCGCAGCTGCATTCTGCACGACCTGAAGTTTCTGAACACTTTTCAAACGTAGCCCCATGTAGAGAGTGTTACAGTAGTCAAGCCTCGAGGTGATGAGGGCATGAGTGACTATGAGCAGTGAGTCCCGGTCCAAATAGGGCCGCAACTGGTACACCAGGTGAACCTGGGCAAACGCCCCCCTTGCCACAGCTGAAAGATGTTTCTCTAATGTGAGCTGTGGATCGAGGAGGACGCCCAAGTTGCGAACCCTCTCTGAGGGGGTTAATGATCCCCCCCCCCAAGGGTAATGGACGGATAGATGGAGTTGTCCTTGGGAGGCAAAACCCCCAGCCACTCCGTCTTATCAGGGTTGAGTTTGAGTCTGTTGGCACCCATCCAGACCCCAACAGCCTCCAGACACCGGCACATCACTTCCACTGCTTCACTGACTGTTAGTACATATTTGATTATGGATATGTAAAAATATATACTGTCCGTTGCCCTTAAGTTTAATGTCAGGCTAATGTTAAAGACCTTTAAAAGGTGACATCCCTTACATTTATCTAAAATCTATTTATTTATTATTAAATTTGTTTGTCAGCTATCTTGCCACAAGGCAACTTTTATGTTACATGCACTTATATGCATTTGTGAAATGCCTCCATTCCTTAATTGCTTGATTGCTCGTTTCGGCTTGCCTTTGAAGTTGAGTTTTATTTTGTGTTTTCTTATCTGCTAAAACTTTTAACCATAGACTGGTTCTTCAATTTATATAATTGTCATGTCTTAATAGATTTATGACTGTGTAAACAGAAAGAATAAAATGGTCCTAAGAACAATTGCGCCAAAAAACCCACATCCTTTGCCAACTACACACCCAATTCTACCATTCTAGCCAGTGGAGAAGATAATCTATTTTCTGCTAGGATTGCTATACTTTTCCAGACCAAAAAAAGGCAGTGCCACTCTCTGTCTACTTACCAAAGTCATCGTCTGGAAGAAAAGTGAATAAATTCTGGTAGATTCTGATTGGCTAATTTGAGAAGAATAACCTTTGGGAGTTCCCAGGGAGGTTATGCATATGTTTTCTCATTCATCACCCCTATAATTTCATAAACTGTTACCCAATATATTATTGTGGTAATTGTTTAATTGTTAGGCATGGCAATCTTCACTGTATGACTCTGTTCCCTAGTTTTGAATCCATGTAGCAGAAGCAGTCATTGGAAGGGAACGGGTATCTAAAGTTACTCAGAAAAAGATACTTTGGGGACATTTTAGGAGACAAAATTGAAAAGGATCAAACTATACTGACTCAACAGATTTCAGTCCAGTTTCTTATTCACTAATTCTATGGCCTGTGAGTAAAGATTTGAAAGCAGGCCAAATGTTCAATCAAAATTCCACAAATACAGTTTGCTCCTCACCACAAAATGAAAAATAAAAAGTTAGAACTTGAAGCCAAGGAAAATTGAGCATACTGCTCATAGCATGCAGCTTTGCCCAATGTGGAAATAAGATGCTATTTTTAGCCTTCTTCATTTCTGAGTCTTTATGTAGAAACATTGTCCTCCTTTCCCTCAGAGTATCAAATGTATTTTGTTACTTTGCTCTTTCTTCATAGGCCTAGGACAAAAGTAGGCAAAGTTGGCTCTTCTATGACATGCGGACTTCAACTCCCAGAATTCCTGAGATAGCGTGATTGGGTCAGGAATTCTGGGAGTTGAAGTCACATGTCAAAGAAGAGCCAACTTTGCCTACCCCTGGCCTAGGACATTATATGGATTTATTCCAGAATGAGCTTTTCAGCAGAAGACACACAATATTCTCATTAATACCACTATGTGTTTATCCATGCTAGGACCCTTGGTGGCAGGGAATTTTGGGAGTCAATGTCCAACATATTAGCTGGGTTTCCACATGATGTTGAGGTATCATTTCTTGAATAATCTGTGGTGACCTGCTACCCTATAATAGCTGACTCCACACACTATAGGAGAAAGCAGGCAGAGTCTGGGGATGGAGTCAAGAGAAGAATAAGTTTGAAGTCATTACATTCCCACAAATGGTTCTTCTTTAATTCTGTTAATTCTTACTAGTGCCAGGTTAGTGCCGGGAATCAGTTGACATGGATTCTTGTGTATAGGATGAGCAATAAATCAGCTTAACTGGAAGTTAAGATTTGGTCCTGAGTCTTCACTCCTGACAGATATTAGAAAGCCAATGACTTTTTGTCTTATCATAATGTACAGCCACTTAGAGGGTATTAATCTTGATTCTTTGTTACATTAATACCCTACACCAGTTCATTTAACACAGTTATGGAATGCATGGCATACAAGTACAATGAACTTTGAAAATGATTCAGGGCAAGGTCTGAATTGGAGAACAATGGAACCTGTTTTCACCTTTTTTAACCAAAAAATTATTAGAAGGTTTTTCAAGCTTGATTTGAAAAACAATAATATAATAAATATATACTCATTTTCTTAGGTTTATAGTGGGAAAACAATAAAGCTGTCACATTTTCAGGTCATGATTAAATTACACCACCTACCCATACCACATAATTGTTAATAAATACCAAAAATGCATAATTGTATTTTCTAAATAATTATGCATTCTTTATCAGCAGCATTGAAATAAAACAGAGATTAATCTTCAAAGTCATGAAGTTTGAAGTTGAGATCACATAAATCATAAATGGAACATATGTTTAAAGAAACTGCTTATCAAGTCTGTATGTCTGCTCAAGAAGAATAATGTAATGCAACAATTGTAGTAATATCCTAAATTTTATTTGTGTGAGAATAACATTACTCATTACTCAGATTATATTTATTTGCCTAGCGTTGTTGCTTTATCTGATAAAGGTAGTTGAGAAATTTATTTTCTCTAAAATGTGTTCCATCTGACCCATTTACTCTATCTCATTATCTATTTAATCAAACCAAACTGTCCTTATATTGTTTTCACAATATCCATACTTCATATACTTTGTTCTTTAAGATGTATATCACATTCAGTCTTCTCAAACATGGTATACAAACAACCAGAACATCTGTGTATGTTAAAAATTTCTAGACTATATAGTGCAATCACAGTTCTAGAAACATACATACTTACCCACACATACATACATACATACATGTGTGTGTGTATAGTGTGTGTGTGTGTGTGTGTGTGTGTGTGTATGTGTGTGTAGCCATCCATCCACCCACACACAAGGTAGAAATTTAAAAGCATAAGAGAACGAATGATCAATTACATTAGGAAGGTTCAGTAAAATGGATAAGCAAATACTATTATTATTATTATGTCAATACAACACAGCAAACGAGATCACTATGCTGGATTTCGTATTTCATCATCAGTCGGGCACTTCCCAAGCACCTAGGACTGCGTGATGTAGCGGCGAATTATGTTTGCCGATCCCAGTAAAGCAGCCTTTTGAAAATGACAGATGGAGATTTTGTCAATTCCGATGGTTTTCAAATGTCCGCTGAGATCCTTTGGCACTGCGCCCAGCGTGCCAAATACCATGGGACCACTTTCACAGGCTTATGCCAGAGTCGTTGCAGCTCGATTTTTAGATCTTTGTATTTCACTAATTTCTCTAGCTGCTTCTCCTCAATTCTGCTGTCTCCTGGGATTGCGATGTCGATGATCCATACTTTCTTTTTCTCCATAATCAGGATGTCTGGTTGTGTTATGCTTCAAAATTCGGTCAGTCTGAAGTCGGAAGTCCCATAGTAGTTTTGCTTGCTCATTTTCGACCACTTTTTCGGGCTTATGATCCCACCAGTTCTTTGCCACTGGTAAATGGTAGTTCCGGCACAAGTTCCAGTGGATCATCTGTGCCACAGCATCATACACTGCAGCGTCCTACCTGTCAATGACTACTTCAGCTTCAACCACAACAACACAAGAGCACGCAACAGATTCAAACTTAATATTAACTGCTACAAACTTGACTGTAAAAAATATGACTTTAACAATCGAGTTGTCGAAGCGTGGAACTCATTACCAAACTCAATAGTGTCAACCCCTAACCCCCAACATTTCTCCCTTAGACTATCCATGATTGACCTCTCCAGGTTCCTAAGAGGTCAGTAAGGGGCGTACATAAGTGCACTGGTGTGCCTTTCATCCCCTGTCCAATTGTCTATCCTTTATCTCATATATCATATATATTTTCTTCCTTTCATATATCTTCTCCTCTATTTTATATTTTTCTTTATATATATTATGTCATGTCTATTCTCTTCTATATGTACTGTGTATTAGACAAAATAAATAAATAATTTAAAAAATCATGTCTATGCTTGTAGTCAGTCTGTGCGATCTTTTTGCAGCAGCTGAGTATGTGATCGATTGTTTCATCTGTTTCTTTACAGAGTCTGCACTTTGGATCGTCTGTTTATCTTTCAATTCTGCCTTTGACAGCATTTGTCCTAGTGGCCTGTTCTTGTGCCGCCAGTATTAGTCCTTCTGTCTCCTTTTTTAGTGTTCCACTTGTAAGCCATGACCAGGTCTTTTCTTTATCCACTTTGCCTTCAATCTTCTCCAAGAACTGGCCATGCAATTTTGAATTATTATTATTATTATTATTATTATTATTATTATTATTATTATTATTATTACTATTTCTCAAAATTACCTGTACCCAGATAGCACACTGTTTATGCAAACACTGAATTTTTATATTTAACAAAAGAAAAGAAAGAAAAGACTCTGGCAAAAAAAAGTTGTAAAATGAAGCACGAATCACTTAACTGCCTTGCTTAGCAACCAAAATTCTAGCCCCAATCATGGTCATGAGTCAAGCACTACCTGTATATCTGGTGACAAATGTGTGGGAAGGCCTAGGAAAGCCTATCTAGCCCAAGTAGTGTGTGGCCTTTGATAACCACTTATGCATTTATCATGGTGTGGGATGAAACCACTGAGAAATGGCTCCCACACCATGATAAATGGAAGGCATCTTACTTGAACCTCTAGCACAGGATATTTTTTGTGAAATATCTTGAAGCATGGTAATTCTGCAGGAGAAAAGATCTGTGTTAGCAAATTGATTCATAGAGAGATTTGCATAGAAGACATATCAGATCCAACAGGGCAGCTGTTTTCCACAAAACGATATGGCATACATTTGTATTTTTTCCCCTTGCTTTGCAGAAAGGCTAAAATCAATTCAGGTATGCATGGATGATTGTTATCTCCTTTGAAAGCAGCACAGCCATTTTTAATTGGGAGGAAGCATGCAAAATTCATCCGCAAGGCTTCTCAGATTCCCATAAGCTACAATCTATCAGTCTATAACCTGACTTTCCTATGGGGTTTATCAGGGATGTGCTGCTATCCACCGGTGTTCACGGTGTGCTCCACGCATGCGCACGGCACACGTGCAAGAGTCGCCTGCTCTGCATGCACAGCAACCAAAATCTCATGCGAGGACACTCGTGCAAGAGGGATTTGGCTGATTTTCTGCTCTTTTTTTGCTCAAATCTCTCACATGTAAGCATCCTCATGTGAGATTTCTGCAATTTTCACTGCTTTTTTGCTTCTGTGCATGCACGGAAGCAAAAAGCATCAAAAATCACCCAAATCTCGCTCATGCGGGGATGCTCACGCACACAAGATTTGGGCGATTTTTGCCTATTTCTTTGCTTCCGCGCATGCGTGAAAGGGAAAAAAAAGGGAAAAATCACTGGTATCTCACAGGTTGCACATGTGCACAGCTGCCGACCTAATGGAGCCACGCACCTGGGTGCACTGGCTGCTGCCCACCAGTGATATCATTTACAGCTAATTGCCCAAATATATAGAGTCCAAGCAATAGTGACTTTAGGTAACAAAAAAGCAGCTCTTCCTTATTTTATTTAAATAATAATAATAATAATAATAATAATAATAATAATAATAATAATTTATTAGATTTGTATGCCGCCCCTCTCCGAAGACTCGGGGAGGCTCACAACAATAATAAAAACAATATTATAGTGAAACAAATCTAATATTAAAAAAGAAGCATATAAAACCCTATCATATTTAAAAACCAAACAACACATACATAACAAACATAAAATATAAAGAGCCTGGGGGAAAGGTGTCTCAACTCCCCCATGCCTGGGGGTATAGATGGGTCTTGAGTAGTTTACAAAAGACAAAGAGGGTGGGGGCAGTTCAAATCTCTGGGGGGAGTTGATTCCAGAGGGCCTGGGCCACCACAGAGAAGGCTCTTCCCCTGGGGCCCGCCAAACGACATTGTTTAGTCAGCGGGACCCAGAGAAGGCCAACTCTGTGGGACCTTATCGGTCGCTGGGATTCATGTGGTAGCAGGCGGTTCTGGAGGTACTGTTGTTCTACTTCCTCCCCTCAAACTACAAGTCTCTAAAATGCAGTACATACCGGTATTATACTCATGTTTTGTGGCTTTATTTTTCTTCTGGAACTTTAAAGCCATCCAAACATTGAAAATTTCGCAAAAAAAAAAATTATAAAAAGATGGCGGTGCCTAAGGAACCAGCACCGACAGAACCACATCCATGACATGGATAACCAGCGGGTCACTACTGATTCAGGAAATGTGGTACAAAATGGGAGGAACTTTTAAAAGAAGTACTTTTAATCTTAATGTTGCCTTTCCCCAGTGAATGCAACAGCAATAAACCTGGTATGTGGGGAAAAATTAAATACCTATAAATCAACCCTCTATTCTTTGGCAACGTTAGGACCATCAATTCAGGGCAGGAATTGTGAATAACATAGAAGAATGACATTTGACTGGAGAAGGAACTGCAGCTAATTGGATGCCACATGGTCAGAAATAGGAATTTCCACATGATGTCCGCCCATTGTGTTCGAAGAGGACCTTGACATCTAAATTGTATGTGCATTGAATTAAAGTGAGGGAGAATGTGCATAGTCACTCTTTCTTCCCAGATTCCATCTTGCTCCAATAACAGGACAGATTCAAGACAGTTGGAGATGGTCTGAGCACAGTGGTTGACCAATGGATCTATCGTGTCTTGCCATGCTTTTAGCATATCTCATTGCTTGCAGAGACCACCTTCATGAACATTGTCCTATTCAAGTAGATTTCACCAGCTCAGTCTGCTGAAATCTGTCTTTACATGCTCAGGATAGACAAGTCTTTCCCCCTAGGCTTCTACAATTTATGTATGGTACGTTTGTATGTATGATTGGTTTTAAAATAAGGGTTTTTAGCTACTTTAGTATTGGATTGTCGCATATTGTTTTTACCACTGTTGTTAGCCGCCCCGAGTCTACGAAGAGGGGTGGCATACAAATCCAATAAAATGAAAAATGAAATGAAATGAAGTCACCACCTCACCAAAGGTCAATAAAGCAATGGCTACTCTCAGCCTGGTTCGGCCAGTCTGTCAAAGCTGTTGCCTGGGGCGTGGCCACTGCGCATGCTACAGCTACTAGGAGCCACAGGTGAGAGCTGAGTGATAGGTGGAGGCCAAAGGTGAATGAGCTTCCCTAAAAGCTGCCCTAAAATGAGCTGCCATAAAAGGACACAACATGTCCCTACACCAGAGGTGCTACCCCTCCCTGAACACCCCGAAATTCCAGGAATTTCCACATATACACTAATGCTAAGTGACGAAATTATACAAAACAGAAAACTATGTTTCTACATCCTCTTGAAGTTTCAACAACAGCTTGCCAGAATACCGGAAAATTGCAGGGTTGTGCCACAGAGAAGCAGCGTGAAGAGGTGAATTGCATCACCAAAACTAAGGCCAACACCTAGAAAACTCATCTCTGCAGAACCAAATGAGCCTTGGACCTGACATGCAGATGCTCTCCGTAGACTAAAATTACATTATTAAAATGCATAGGTTACAGGTAACACCTATCCTTGCCAATGAACATCACCTGTAGAATTGATGACCTGCTGTTCATTATAAATTTTAATTAGCATCAACATCATCACAGTAATAACACTGATGAAATGTATTCACCTAGTCCATTTGTGCTGTTGTCATGAAGTATTAACATTTTTTCTTGGCATGCCTACATGAAAAATAAAGCATTTGTATTTTTGCTGTTGTAATATTTAGACTCGATAGATAAGGACAATTAAGGAGGAAACTGAAACACGATAACATAAATAAATAGTAATATACTGTTTATATTACAAATAGTATGTAGAGGTTTCTGACAATCAGACTCCACATCTGAATATCTGAATGAGAGCTGAATATCTGGAGCAATCAACTTAAGCATGAGACTCTAACGCCTTTCCTTTTTGGGAGGTCATTTTATTGTACAACTCTTCACTATTAAATGAAAATTTGATCTAAAGTTTCAGAATTCTCTTTTGTTAATATATAATTTTTAACCTTCTCCCACCGCCTCATTGTTGCTGCTAATTTCTCTTCATTATAATTATGTAATCTGATTTCCATAATTTCATAGTGAATGTGGTCCACCATGTATCTGCACCAATTTTTTATCGTCCATTTATTATCATCTTTCCAACCAAGCACTATAGTTGCCTGGGCGCTTTCTATCGCTGCAGTTTTGATTTCTTCATATTCTTTTACTTCACTATTTTTTATCAATAATGCTGCTTCCTTGGTTATTTTCCAATTACCATTCGTAATTTTATTCACTTCCATTTGTATTTGTTTCCAACATTTTTGAACTTTATTACATTCCCAAAACATATGCATAAATACTCCTTTTTCCTTACATCCATGCCAGCAATTTCCTTTCCTCGTTGTTTGAAAACGTGCTAATTGTACTGGTGTATAATGCCATTTATGTAAAGTTTCAGAATTCTCTAACAGAAAACTGTCCCATCTCTTGCTAAAAGCAAATATACGGAAATGAAAAGGAGAAATGACACACAATCCTGAGCAATCTTATTCTGCTTTGAGTCTTAAAAAGATGAAGAGATACACTGGGTGAGGTATAGCTCTCATACCGATGGATGCTAATGAACTAGTAAGCCCCATCTTTGATGATACCAATCAGCCTCCTTCTAATTTGCATTCAGGCACTGATAACATGTGCGGAATATTTTCATCCATATTCACAGAAGTGCTCATCCCACCCACTCTAACTTCCCCCAATACTTTTAAGGTAAACAAGTCTGGAAGCCAATGTAGGTAACTTTGGAGTGAAGGAACTCTTGTTCTCTTGGAGATGAAAAGAACTAAAGACTAGCAGTAGCAAAAGCACTTAGACTTATATACCACTTCATAGTGCTATTAACAGCCCTCTCTAAGCAGTTTACAAAGTCAGTATATTGCCCCCAACAATTTGGGTCCCCATTTTACCCACATTGGAAGGATGAAAGTGTCAGGGTTCCAACTAGCATTCAAAACTAAATTAGAGTCCGAGGCAAAGTATTCCTCAGAGCTCCAATTTATTAGCAGAGCCATGTTGGTACATCTGGAAAAAAACCCAAATCTGAAGTCCTCAGTGTGTCTCCACCTCATTGAAAGATCAAGCCCTTGTCCCCACTCACCCAAGTCCATCACACTGACGAATCTCCAACTGTCAACTTGGCAGGATCCACTCATCTCCTTCCATGCAGGTGCAGGAGTGTGAAGACAAAGGATGACCTTGACTATGAAAGAATTTTTTATGGCCACCTACATACAGCCCTCATGCAATTCCCCCCCACGAGCTTCCCACAGTAAAGAATACACATTAAAACTTTAATATATGGCAGGCCAAAGACCTCAACTAAAATGGCTTCAGCCTGACAGGTAGCCTCACCTCAGGAAAAGACCATGTCCTACAAGAAAAGAAAGAGAATAACATAGGGAATTAATACAGCATCCTTAACCATCCCCACGGGGCTCCTTTGGTTTGGATGAATATTTGTTGTGAGCCTCAGTGGCACGGTTAGAGTGCAGTATTGCAAGCTATTTCTGCTGATCACCAACTGCCAGCAGTTTGGCAGATCAAATCTCAGTAGGTTCAAGGTTGACTCAGCCTTCCATCCTTCCAAGGTCGGTAAAATGAGGACCCAGATTGTCAGGGCCAATATGCTTACTCTCTGTAAACCACTTAATTTTTAAAGAAGGCTGTAAAGCACTGTGAAGCGATATATAAGTCTAAATGCAATTGCTATTGCTATTTCTTAGTAGTCTCCCATCCCTTCTTCAGAGTCTCCATCCACTCAGTCAGGGACAGTGGGAGCCTCTGTAAGTAGCTCAGGCATGGGGACGAATTCCATGCTGCTGGTAACCTCAAAGGGAGTTAGTCCAGTGCTTCTATGGACAACGTTGTTACATGATATTTCTGCAAAAGGCAGCAGCTCCGACCAATTGTCCTCCTGATAAGCTACATAACAACGGATGTATTGTTCCACCATTGTGTTCTCACGTTCCACTGCCCCATTCATACTTGGATGAAACGCTGAGCTAAGTCCTTGTATAGATCCAATTGCTCTCAGGAGCTCTCTCCAAAACTTAGCAGTTTTGTACTCCAGTCAGAGATTACTCATTTTGGAACGCCATGTAGGTGGTAGATGTTCTTGAGAAATAGTTTTGCTAATTTCCTGGCCCTTGCAGTCCAAAGGGCATAACTCTAAATTGGAAGCTCTCCAGGGTGCTCTTTCACTCGTACTCCTCCCTAATGCACACAGGGTAGTATGCTTCCCTCAAATCCAGCTTGGTGAATATCATGCCCTTTGACAAGTGGTTCAGCAAGTCCTTCATAAGAGGGAGGGGATACATGTTTTGCACACATATGGCGTTGATCTCACAGAATCCCCACAAAATCCCCCCCCCCATCTTTCTTCTTCTTGAAGAGCACTGGAACTGCAACCCTCAATTTTGCCAACTGGATGAGATTGGCATTGATGTTCCTCATTAATTCTGCTAGTTCTTTTGGGGTCATCGAGTACATCTTTGGTTTTGGGAGCATTGCTCCCAGCTCAAACTCTATTGCATAGTTTGTGGGCAGTGAGGGGGAAGATAGTTGAAGTCTTCCTTCTGAAGAACCCCTCGAGGTCTCTGTATTCTGCCGGCACTAGTTGGGAGCCTGGGGGCATGGTCTCAACTGCAGGGACTGCCAGCTGAAGCTGGCCTAGGCTGAGGGACTTTGGCTCCTTTGAGCGGCTCTTCTTCTCTTTATGGGGCAATGGGCTGATGATCATGGTTAGCTTTTGGTAGCCATCTTCCCATTTTATGGTGGGGGTCCATTTGTCCAGCCACACAAGCCCCAAAATGATCACCTCTGACATTCTTGGAGCATTCTATGAACCAGATGTGCTCATGGTGGCACCCTATTTGCAAGTCCACCAATTTGATAAGGTGCGTGGCCTGGGACCCCCGATTAGTGATATGTCCCCTTGATGGAAGCGGATAGGGTTGACTAAGGCTCTAGTGTGGATTGCTAGTCTTTCTACCATGGATTTGCTGATTACGCATCATGAGCAGCCTGTGTCTATGATCGCCTCTACCTCTCCTTCCTCCCTTGTCTTTGGCACCGTGATTTTCACCTTCATGGCAAAAGAGCAGATGGCTTCACCCACCATTGGGTTATCTTCACCGCTGTATCCTTCATCGGAGGGCAGAGGGGTTTCCTCTCCTGCTGACACCTTGGCTTTGTCAGATGGGGGAGAGGATCCTTCCGCTTGTTGGGCCAGCAACACTGCTCCAGTAGTTTTGGGGCTTCTTCTGGGCCCCAGTGGTTGGCCTGGTCCTCAGTTGTGAGATTGGGGATGGTGCTAAGCACCTGAAGATGTTTCTGAACTTCCGGTTGGCTCGTTGAGCTTTTTTTTACCATTCCTCAGTGTTCAGGAAACTTTCTTGAAGCCTGGGGAGAGCGAAAACAGCTGCAAAGAAGGCTGAAAACCTGAGCGGCTCTTCTTCTCTTTATGGGGCAATGGGCTGATGATCATGGTTAGCTTTTGGTAGCCATCTTCCCATTTTATGGTGGGGGTCCATTTGTCAGCACGGACATGCGCAATGGAGTTGACATAGGACAACAACCCATGTGTCCTCAGATATATCTCCATGTGTCACCTGGGTAGGGTAAAGTTTAAATTTAATATGGAGTGAAGCCACGTTAGGAGGAGTCTGTGTTCATTCTTTGTTAGGCTTTTCTAAAGTAGGACTGTTTCCAAAGGTCCTGCTGATATGCAAATATATCACCACTAGCAATGCCCAGGGACTCTCCCACTAATTTTCCCAGTTATTTCTCTCCTGGCATCAAAGATAAATCTGATTCACAGTGTGGTGGAAAATTGTCACCAAAGAAGTATCTGAGATTTCCATGCAATGTCACTGGTAAACTCTTTTTTACTTAATGATAATTTCTATAATTCCTTAGAAACATAGAAACATAGAAGACTGACGGCAGAAAAAGACCTCATGATCCATCTAGTCTGCCCTTATACTATTTTCTGTATTTTATCTTAGGATGGATATATGTTTATCCCAGGCATGTTTAAATTCAGTTACTGTGGATTTACCAACCACGTCTGCTGGAAGTTTGTTCCAAGGATCTACTATTCTTTCAGTAAAACAATATTTTCTCATGTTGCTTTTGATCTTTCCCCCAACTAATTTCAGATTGATTTATAGAACTCATTTGATGATAAGGAAGTCAGATTGGGACATCCTAATTGAGCAGAATTCCTTTACATCATTGCTGGTGATATGGTAGGTTTACATAATCTGTATCATATTTCAGTCAACATGATAAAACATACACAGAGAGAAGTTGGAATGCTATATAAAAGCTTATTTTAATGGCCCATTTTCTTCTCTTTAACATCTGCTCTCAGTAGAACAAAAAACCCAACATACTGAATGCTCACAGGGTTCCAGCATCAGAAGTTTGGCCAAAAAGATGTCAGCACCTTGAAAGATGGCACAAAAGAAGGAAACATGAGCCCAGGAGGACCTGGGAGTGGAATGCAAGTTTTGCAGGCAAGCTTAGAGCATGGAGTTGCAAGGGATTTGACTGACAGCATCTTGCCCATGTAAGAGCCCTCTCCAATCTGATACAGATTACAATTAGTTTGGAATACTTTTAAAATACTCCTCCCAATTTGTAATGACCACACTGCATGGATTGCATGAAATATAATGAAACATCAATGAATTATTCAGAAAAGTTGAGATAATTTAAATCAATAAAGGCAGAGAAGAGCACAAACACTCTTGAATCCCATTTTCAGATCAAACTAGGTGAGCTCAAAAACCAACTATCACACTTTGCACAAAAATAACACAAAAGCCACACAACTCATTCACACACAATGCAAATGCAGCTGGACTTCACACAAAATGGCCCCTGCAACAAAGCAGGAACCTCACAGAATCACAATTCCAACAAATAGGTAGTTTTTAAAAAATGCTTTTTAGAAAGTCCAATGATCCCCTCTCAGCTGATTGTCAAACAGTTGAGAGTCAGGACTTTTTAAAAAAATTTAAAGCATTTTTTTTACTACCAGCTCCGGGAATAGGTAGTAAAAATGCTTTTAAAAAAGTAAAAATGACAATGATCTAAACACAAAGGGTTTTTTTTAATGGCAGTGGGGGGGGGGTAGAAGTAAAGAAAGACAGCAAGTCTTCTGATAACTCTTTATACACAGATACATTCTCACACACATATCAATTGCCCTGTAGAAGAATACTTTAAAGGAGAAATGGAAAATCAGGCAAAGGGGCCAAATTTTGTTTTGCTGGCACATAGGTCATTCCCACTGAAGACATTCCTTTTTAAAAAATATTTTAAAACATTACTACATACCAGTATTTATTTATATCTGTAATTAAAAAGGTGAAAATAGATGCAAACCAAGAAAACTAACAAAACATGGATGCAGAAAAGAAAAACTAGAAAGAAAAACAGAAAATAATAAAAATGTGATACAGAAAAATAAAATAAATGTGTTTATTTGTTTATTCAATTTATCACCTTCTCCTAAAACTACAATGAATGATCTCTTTTTCCCATATCCTATCTCTTTATCTATAAACAAATCCATAAAACCTCACCATTAGTCCTAGTCAACAAAAGTCCATTAAGGGTTAGCAGAGATAACAATGTATTTATTTTAATCTTGGTCAAAATGGCCAACATTATATTACTTAATTTTTAACCATTTCGATCTTTATCCTTCAAATACTGTCCTAGAATTTGAATTTTTTAATTATTTTTTCTTTGTCCCTTCTTATAAAATTCTTCAAAAGTTCAACAACTCTTTTGTACATATAATATGGGAAAGTTGTCTAGGTCACTTTTTTCGTTTGTTATTTGTATAGCCCTTTTAATTATTAAGGCATTAGCTAGTTTCATTTGTCTATCCAGGGCAGCATCTTTTTCTGTGGCATTCTTGCAGCCTGTTATTTTTAAATCCACTTTCAGATCAGTCTCATCTTGTCCGGTAAAACTTGTTCCTCTTCCATGACATTTTTTAAACACAGTCTGCTTATAATGGCAAACACTGTTAAAATTAGCTCCTGGGTTCATAGCTCACAAATATTATTGAATACTTCAAATATTAAAGTATTGTGCTCCATTTTTAGTAAGCCAAAGTGTTCCTTTCCTTTAATTATAATATTAGTTTCCTCAGGTTCCCTCTAGTGTCCAACCTTCAAAGTTTCATCCTATTATATTTTATAAAAGAATTCAAAACACCAGCATTTTTCTTTAAGAAGGATTCTTACAATTAATTTCAAAATCTTATTTCAGATTTATCTGTACGCTTAATCCACTGGACTTTCACCAAATTTGGACTTTCCACAATCAACATACTACCGTATTTTTCGGAGTATAAGACACACTGGAATATTTAATGTGTGCAGCTTCACGTCTGCTGCGTGCATGCATACCAGTGTGCTTTTGCATCTGCGCATGGACAGGAAGTAAAATCTTGCAAGGGGACGCACATGAGAGAGACATTTCAGTGATTGCTGAAATCTCACACACATACGCATCCCTTTACGAGATTTTAGTTTCTGCATATTTAATTTTTTATTATTATTTTTTATTTATTTATTTATTTATTGTTTGGTTGGTTGGTTGGTTGTTCGTTCGTTCGTTCGTTCGTTCGTTCGTTCGTTCTCTCACTCACTCACTCACTCACTCACTCACTCACTCACTCACTTATCCCTCTCCGGAGACTTGGAGCGGCTAACAGCAACAATAAAACAGTGTACAATAGTAATCTAATACTAAAAACGATTAAAAATCTATTAATATAAAAAACCAAACATACATACATACATACCACGCATAGAATTGTAAAGGCCTAGGGGAAAAGAGGATCTCAATTCCCCCATGCTTGACAGCAGAGGTGGGTTTTAAGTAGCTTACGAAAGGCAAGGAGGGTGAGGGCTATTCTAATCTCTGGGGGGAGTTGGTTCCAGAGGGCCAGGGCCGCCACAGAGAAGGCTCTTCCCCTGGGTCCCGCAAAGCAACGTTGTTTAGTTGACGGGACCCGGAGAAGACCTAACTGGACGCTGGGATTCGTGCAGCAGAAGGCGGTCCCTGAGATAATCTGATCCGGTGCCATGAAGGGCTTTATAGGTCATAACCAACATTTTGAATTGTGATCGGAAAATGATCGGCAACCAATGCAGACTGCGGAGTGTTGGTGTAATATGGGCATATTTAGGAAAGCCCATGATTGCTCTCGCAGCTGCATTCTGCACGATCTGAAGTTTCCGAACATTTTTCAAAGGTAGCCCCATGTAGAGAGCATTATAGTAGTCGAGCCTCGAGGTGATGAGGGCATGAGTTACTGTGAGTAGTGACTCCCGGTCCAAGTAGGGTTTTACATTTTACAATACGCAGAAGCAAAAACACATTGGCATGTGAGTGTCCACACACAAGAGAAGCAAAGCTGCACACGCAACTCAACTTTTGCTACTGGTGTGGCATCCTTTACCTTTCCAGTAGCAACCCACCACTGGGTACAGCGCATGCACAGAAACATTGCACGCATAAGTGCATGTGCGAATCTGTGGCAACATTATTTAGAACCCACCCCTGGATCATAGTCATGACTAAATAGGTTGTGGAGGGGAGAGGAAGGCAAAGGTGAAAGAGAAATTGCCCCTCAAAAACCCTAACTGTGAACTGGACTGCAGTGGATTCTTTGCAGATAAATTTGAATCTATGACAGGTTTGAAAACAGCCTGATCCTGAATCATAAAAGGCTGGGAAAGGGTAGCCAAGATTGGCCCTATCGTTTTGGCAATGGGAACCGCTACCCCAGCTGGCTGATGGAGGGATAAATATGATGCATTGAAGGAGAAAGCTCTGGAAGTTTTTTGTTTTTTTTTATTTATTCTTTGTCCAATATACAATACATATGGAAGAAAATAGACATTAAGTAATATATATAAGGATAGTAAGTAAAAAAGAAGAGAAGTAGATGAGAGGGAGAGAATATATATAGTATATGAGAAAAGGAAAGACAATTGGACAGGGGACATTAGGCACATCAGTGCACTTATGTACCCCCCTTACTGGCCTCTTAGGAACCTGGAGAGGTCAATCGTGGAGAGTCTAAGGGAGAAATGTTGGGGGTTGGGAGTTGACACTATTGAGTCCGGTAGTGAGTTCCACACTTCGACAACTCGATTGTTAAAGTCATATTTTTTACAGTCAAGTTTGGAACGGTTAATATTAAGTTTGAATCTGTTGCGTGCTCTTGTGTTGTTGCGGTTGAAGGTGAAGTAGTCATTGACCGGAAGGACGTTGCAGCATATGATCTTGTGGGCAATACTTAAATCGTGTTTTAGGCACCGCAGTTCTAAGCTTTCAAGACCCAGGATAGGAAGTCTATTTTCGTAGGGTATTCTGTTTCGAGTGGAGGAGTGAAGGGCTCTTCTGGTGAAATATCTTTGGACATTTTCGAGAGTGTTGATGTCTGAGATGTGGTTTGGGTTCCAGACAGATGAGTTCCAGACAGTTACTATTCAGCTGCATTTTAATCAGCTTCTAGATGTAGTATACCATTTATCCTTTGCTTTAGGTTTAAGGTATTTTAAACTGGTTCTGAAAATTCAAACTTTAATCCAAGTGTGGAGATTTGGCAAGTTCCCAAATAAAATCTCACCCCAGCCCCATACTTAATGGCTGGTGTTAGACAAACTGAATATGACAGACTTATAATGGTAATAAAGTTGACAAAGAAAACTGCTGAAGTGATAATTGATGTGTTCAGTGCTTCAGATGGCAACACACAATAAGGCTGCACTCCTGTGCTACAATTATATATCCTGGAATTTCATGGAGCTTTGTCATGGTAGATCTTTATAGGATTATACTGTTTTTATTATTATAAAGATTACCCAATTATGCTCATTAGGAAAAATAATGATTTTAAAAGTTGCACACACAAAGAAAGACAATATCTATTCTTACTGTTGACTGGAAACTATAGACTTTTTATGTGAAACAAAAAAAATGAACTTATGATTTAAGGTTTGATAATTAGACGAGATAGATTATTATTATTATTATTATTATTATTATTATTATTATTATTATTATTAATTAGATTTGTATGCTGCCCCTCTCAAAAGACTCTGAGATTATAGGAAAAAGAGGAAGTTAAAATGTAACCATAAGAGTAAGAGGTAAATTTATAATTGTACAAATAACTGCTGCAAAAAAGGTTGGAAACTACTTCTTTATATCTATTTTTCTCCAAGACCTCCCTAGTCTTGGAGTGTATCCTTCTGTTGATGCAGCTTAAAATTGTGTTGGCTTTTTCAGCCGTTGCTGAAAAATATACAGTGGTACCTCGGTACTCGAACGCTTCCTTTCTCATACATTTTGGATAACGAACAAAATTTTCGGCAAAAATTTGCTTCGGTGTCTGAACAAAAATTCAGATACCGAACAGCCAGAGAAAATTTTGTTCATTATCCGAAATGTAATCCCGGCAGCTTCAGGGGGCTGAGGAGCTCTCTAAGAGCTCCAAGCTGCAGGAAAGGTGGGGGCTGCTGCAATCTTGGCAGCTTCTGGGGTCTCCTTTCCTCATTGCTTCCTTTTATTACCTGTAAGCAGCTTCAAAAACTTTCTCCTTCCCTGTGGCTGCAACAGCGGCGGCTTCCCTTCCAGTAGCAACAGCGCCGGGAACGTCACGTGATGAAGGGAAGCTGCTGGAGCCATCTCAGCAGTTGCTGCCGCTCCAGCAGCTTCCCTTCATCACATGACGTTCCCGGCGCTCTTGCTACTGGAAGGGAAGCCGCCGCTGTTGCAGCCACAGGGAAGGAGAAAGTTTTTGAAGCTGCTTACAGGTAATAAAAGGAAGCAATGAGGAAAAGAGCCCCCCAAAGCTGCCGGGATTGCAGCAGCCCCCACCTTTCCTGCAGCTTGGAGTAGCGAATTTATTTATCCCATTGGAAATAAAGAAAATAGATTTAATTGGTTCCCAGCGAGTTAACAGGGGCTGGGAACCAATTAAATCCATTTCCATTATTTCCTATGGGATAAATAAATTCGGTACTCGACCAAATCGGTTCTCGACCACACTTCTGGAACGAATTGTGGTCGAGTACCGAGGTACCACTGTATTCAAAATCTGGACTCAGATTTCAAATGGAAATTTGGCAAATAACTGAAAGAATACATTTATGAAATTTGGAAATCACACATTCAGGTAATGGGCACCAAAGAATATATGAAGTGCTTTACTCCAAAGGTACATGTAGCACTATCCTGAAAGGGCCTCTGAAAGTCCCGGTTCTCCTGTCCCTCTTGATATTGCCAACGGTCTACACTGGTCCCTCTCTCAGGCACGGAATCCACATCTAATCTATCCCCTTCTCTCCCTCAGAAGCCTCTCTCCCCACAGAAGCCTCTCGTATCCACCATATTGCCTTCAGTCCCTCTCACTTTCTCTAAGTCTCTTTCCCCATTTTCCCAATAATAATAATAATAATAATAATAATAATAATAATAATAATAATAATAATTTATTAGATTTGTATGCCGTCCCTCTCCGCAGACTCAGGACGGCTCACAACAGCAATAGTAACAATATAACAATGTAACAAATCTAATATTTAAAAAACATCTTAAAAACCCATCATTAAAACCATACAACGCAAGCATACCATACATAAAACTATATAAGCCTGGGGGAGATATCTCAATTCCCCCATGCCTGGCGATACAGATGGGTCTTAAGCAATTTATGAAAGACAAGGAGGGTGAGGGCAGATCTAATCTCTGGGGGGAGTTGATTCCAGAGGGCTGCGGCTGCCACAGAGAAGGCTCTTATTTATTACTTAGATTTGTATGCCGCCCCTCTCCGAAGACTCTTCCCCTGGGGCCCGCCAGACAACATTGTTTAGTCGACGGGACCCAGAGAAGGCCAACTCTGTGGGACCTTATCAGCCGCTGGGATTTGTGCAGCAGAAGATGATTCTGGAAGACAATTCTTAAGTATCTTTTCCTATCCTTAGCTTCCAGCATTTTCCCTCTCCTCAACTCCTCCTTTCTCCTCTCACACTCCTCCTGTCTCCTCCTCTTCCCACCAAAAACCCTCCTCCATTTATTTGTTTGTTTGTTTGTTTGTTTGTTTGTTTATCCCATTTATATGCTGCCCAACTCCCAAAGGACTCTAGGCAGCTTCCAACAAAGAAAAACAGCATTTAAAAACAGTTTAAAATACTTAATTAAAAACCCTAATAAAAACATACATATCTCTCAATATTACTCATGGCCAGATCTGGACAGTATCTCATTTGATCAATGATCTCATTTGTTCAATTATTCCCTTCTCTCCATCACCACCACCACCATGTACAAATAGTTCTTGTTACCGTCTCATTTAATAACATTCACAGTCACAATAGTGATGAGCTTTGTGAGCAATCCTCAGATTAATGACTTTCGCAGGTATGTCAAGCCAGGAAAACTGAAATAAGGCTATAAGCACAGTCATGTTATTATTTAGCAAAACTTCACTTAATGACCGATTGCCAGCCCCAATTGTGGCGGCTAGATGTAGTTACCTGAGAGTGTGTGTCTGTGTGTATTGGTATTTGATTTCTTTCTTAACTTATTTCTTCACTTTGTAAAGAAGCACTATCCCTATAATTATAAAAGGATTATATTAGAATCAGGGATATGCTGAAAACTGGAGCTCCTCTGATTGTTGTTGTTTTACAGATACCCAGCAGGAGATACGATAAAACTTTATCAGATGCAGATTTCTTCTGAGCAGGTTTCATCCTCCCATCAGTTTGATTAGGAGCACAGGTGTTTCAGTACATCCAACAATATAGGTCTTTGACTTTGACTCTACCTATGAATTTAATCATACAGTGTCTCCATTTTGTATGAAAGTCAGGAGCCAGCTGCAGTATTGGCAACAACCAGTAACCTTCTTAACCCTGCTGTTCTGTTTAAGAAAAGTAACAAATCTTATGTTCCCGGGTCACCCTGACCCGGACCGAAAACTCTTCATTTGCAGTGCTTATGTTTGGTCTTTTTGAAAGCTTTTTTCACTTGGAAAGTAGTCTGAACATTTCTGCACACAATGATATGAAAATTGAAATGAAAAAAGTAAATCTTATTGGTTTATTTTGCGGATATAATGCACGCCCCCCCTGTTTTTGTGAATTTTTTTTCAATTTATGGATAGTTTTGCTTGCAAAATGCATTCTATTTTACTAAAGTTGGTATGGGATTGGTAGCTTGAACATTTCTGAACATAATGATATGAAAATTGAACTGGAAAAATTGATGCATATTGGTTTATTTTGTTGATGAAATGCACCCCCCCCGTTTTTTTTAAATAGTCTTCACTTTATGGATAGTTTTGCTAGCAAAATACATTCTATTTTACTAAAGTTGGTGTGGGATTGGTAGCTTGAACATTTCTGAACATAATGATATGAAAATTGAACTGGAAAAACTGATGCATATTGGTTTATTTTGCACATAAAGTATGCCTCAATTATTTCAATTTATATAAAAATTATGCTGTTAATTTCAAACTTACATACTTTTTTTTAGTAAAATGGATTTGTTTCATAAAATTAGTTCTCTGGCTACAATGTGGTTGATTTTCAAAAGGATATTCCAAATATTTCTAGACAAATATGTATAAACAGTGACAATAATGGCACACAGCAAGGCCGAGGGGGGGTGGCCCTTTTGTGGCAAAAATAACCCAATAAGAACCATTTTTTTCAGTTCATTTATATTTTTCTTATATTCAGAAATGTTCAATTTAGTATATCAAACCTTTTGGGGGAAAATTCCTTAGGGATTTGTAGCCTTAAAAAATAGAAATTGACACGAAATTAAAAAAGGATGGGGGGAGGGGCTTTTTGATCAAAATAAAAATATAAGTCTCAATTTTTCCAGTTCAATTTTCATATCATTATGTTCATAAATGTTCAAACTAGTTTTCCAGTTGAAAAAGTTTTCAAAAAGATCAAATTCAAGTACCTAAAAAAAATATTTTTGGTCCGGTCACATACGAACAGAAACAGATTCAAAGTTATGATTTTTTTTTGCCCAGAAAACAATTAGCCACCACCCCAAAAATATTTTGTGATGATCAGCATTGTTAAATTGAGTAAATGAATGCCTAAGATTTTAAAGAATATTTCGGATTTGGAGCATAAAAAAATAAAAAGTGAAAATGGTTGCAAGCAGCCAAGGGGGGGGGGAGGCCTTATTTCTGATGTTAAAAAACCAATAAGAATCATTTTTTTCAGTTCCTTTATATTTTTCTTATATTCAGAAATGTTCAAGCTACCAATCCCACACCAACTTTAGTAAAATAGAATGCATTTTGCAAGCAAAACTATCCATAAATTGAAAATTTTTTCACAAAAACGGGGGGGGGCGTGCATTATATCCGCAAAATAAACCAATAAGATTTACTTTTTTCATTTCAATTTTCATATCATTGTGTGCAGAAATGTTCAGACTACTTTCCAAGTGAAAAAAGCTTTCAAAAAGACCAAACATAAGCACTGCAAATGAAGAGTTTTCGGTCCGGGTCAGGGTGACCCAGGAACATAAGATTTGTAACTTTTTTTGCCCAGCAAAAACTAAGCCCCCCACCCCCCCAAAAAAATTCTCATAGTGAGAACCCCTGAAATGATGGAACTACATGAAATGTCAAGTTTCAGATATGCAGGGAAAAATTTTTACAGGGACTCAAACTTGGCTTCGGGTCACATACGACCCGAACAGAACATCAGCAAATGAGGGTAAAATAGGACCTGTGAATGAACATTGAGCTTTGATTGGATTTTTTGCTCTAGCAATGTCTCCCCGTCCTACCTGTCCTATATACGTAGGTTGAGGAGGTAAACAAGAGAAACCTGCATTTCTTCCAGTTTCCGAAAGCTCAAAATGAAATTTCTAGAGTGTTGTTTTGATAAACCTTCACCCCAGCATTCACTTAAAGAAGTTAGCTTCTCTAATTACTTGAAGGTCACTCAATAAAACAGGAGAGGATTTTAAAGGCGGAATGATTTGGCTCTAGGTAACTCATTCTTCCCAATTTGGTACCCTCCATTGAGCCTGCAATTCCCAAAATTGCCAAATGGAACAGAGTCCTGATACTGTAACCACCTAACCATTTGGACAGGGAATCATTGCTCACGGTCACTCATGCCCTTATCACCTCGAGCCTCGACTACTGCAATGCTCTCTACATGGGGCTACCTTTGAAGAATGTTCGGAAACTTCAAATTGTCCAAAATGCAGCTGCACAAGCAGTTATGGGCCTTCCAAGATATGCCCATGTCTCACCATCACTCCACGGACTGCATTGGCTGCTGATTGGTTTCAGGACACAATTCAAAATGTTGGTTATGACCTATAAAGCCCTACATGGCATAGGACCAGATTACCTCAGAGACCGCCTTTTGCCGCACGAATCCCAGCATCCGGTTAGGTCCCACAGAGTTGGTCTCCTCAGGGTCCCATCAACCAGACAATGCCGGCTGGCAGGGCCGAGGGGAAGAGCCTTCTCTGTGGGGACCCCGGCCCTCTAAAATCAGCTCCCCCCAGAGATTCACACTGCCCCCACCCTCCTTTCCTTCTGAAAAAGTTTAAAGACTCATCTTTGCCGCCAGGCCTGGGGTCACTAGATCTTCCCCCTGACCAGCGAGTGTTTTTGCTGTGTTTGATCAAGTGAATGATAATGAATGCTTTAAAGCATTTAAGGATTTTTAAGGTTTTTAATTATATTGCTTGGATTGGTTGGATTGCTTTGTTTTTTATATATGTTGCGAGCCGCCCCGAGTCCTCGGAGAGGGGCAGCATACAAATCCAATTAATAATAAATAAACCCTAAAGTATTGAAATCGCTTGTCTGAATCTTCCCAGGTAAGTGATCAGGTAATACGCTTCTCTTCCTACATCTTCCTTTCCTCATTACATTACAATGTGCTTGTGTAATATTATAAATGTTACCTGCTCATATTACAATTCCAGTCAGCACTGGAGGGAGGGGGTATCTCACAGCTGAAATCAGCTCATTTTTTTAAACACTCATGGCTGTCACTGAGTAAATGCAACTCCCATCTTCCCATTAGAGAATGTTTTCCCAGAGAAGGCATTCCATTTAAGTAATATTTATCCCACCAGCAATGCCCACTTCTGCCCTTCCTTAGAAAAGATCCTCTCAGCTGGAATCATCTCCTGTTCCAGCTGCTCTGGGCAACATTTGATTGAATTGGATGAATGTGTATGACTGTATATGGGGTGTTCTAACAGTTTTAGTAAATTTGTATAATTCTTTTAAAAATATTTATATATATATTGTTGTGATTCCGTCTGAGGCCCCTCAGGGAATGGCTGATCCTCTGCCGGCTTCCTGCTCAGAGGGGGAGGATGAGGAACAGGAGGTTCAGGCAGACGGGGAGGAGGAATCTCAGGCTGAGGGAGAGGGAGGACAGCCAGAGTCCCCCGAGAGGGAGCTCTCCCCAGCAAGCAGCCTGGATTCCTTAGATGAAAATGCACAAGCAATTATCGATCTCCGGCAGAGAAGAGCAACACAACGAAGGGGACAATTAGCCAGGTACTTTCAGCACTAAAGAGGCAACAGCTGGGTTTGGGTGTGGTGCTCTCTGGAAAGGCTGAAAAGGCAGACCCACCCTTCCTGGCTTGTGGAGTATTATCTTTGGGAGTCCTGGGACCTGGCTGTGATCTTTGGCGTCTTGGAATTCTGGTTTGTGACTTTGAATACTGAAACCTTGGGGGGAAAAGGTGTGGGTCTTATTCTCTACAGTGGTGGGTGTGCCAGCAAGAAGTCTGCTGTATTGTCTGGCCATCAGGACTCTGCTGTGAAGTCTCATAGTCTGCCTGTTGGGAAGAACAGGTTTTTCTTTGTGTTTATTTTTCAAACTATAAAGTGCCTTTGTTTGTACCAGCGTGTCTGGCTGTTTTTTCCAGTTGGTGTTGAAGTCTGGGGGCACCCAGACAGAACAATATATATTGTTGCATTTATGATGTACGCCGCCCTGAGTAGTCTCGAGAAGGGCGGCATAGAAATCAATCAATCAAATCAATATCAATAAATCAATAAATCTGAACAAAATGCTAGAATCTGTTCACCATATGAATGGTGGTGGAATTCTTTTTTGTTTCAAATGACTTCCTATGTTTTGTAAGTTTACTATGTTTCTAATACTTTCGGGAGAACTTCCCAAATAAATATGCTTTATAAATGCCAGCATTTCTTCAATAGTTATGTTAAAATCAAATCAAATTATCTAAGCCTATTACTTTTACATTGCATGACTATCTCTTCATTTTCTTGCAAGACCGTGCTATCAAATTCATCAAATGTATTTTTAATTATCTGCATTTCCTTATTTAGATACTGTATAACTAAACTTCCTGGTGCTAAAAACATAGCTTCAAAACATGATGCAATTGCCATTTGTAAAGTTGTGGCTTCATCATTAATTATACTGAACTGGGGAAATACAGTTAGAGTGTCATAGAGTGAAGAAATTTTCTTTGGAAAGAATTATATTGAGAAAACCACAAATTTCTCTTCATTTCTATCTTTCTGCCAACTGTATCTCTACTAGGCAGAAATGAAAAGGGCAAGAGATTTACAGTCATACTAATAATAATAATAATAATAATAATAATAATAATAATAATGGAACAAAGCATTGCATGGCCAGTTCTTGGAGAAGATTGAAGGCAAAGTGGATAAAGAAAAGACCTGGTCATGGCTTACAAGTGGAACACTCAAAAAGGAGATAGAAGGACTAATACTGGCGGCACAAGAACAGGCCATTAGAACAAATGCTGTCAAAGCCAGAATTGAAAAATCAACAGACGATCCAAAGTGCAGACTCTGTAAAGAAACAGATGAAACAATCAATCACATACTCAGCTGCTGCAAAAAGATCGCACAGACTGACTACAAGCATAGACATGACGCTATGGCACAGATGATCCACTGGAACTTGTGCCAGAACTACCATTTACCAGTGGCAAAGTACTGGTGGGATCATAAGCCCGAAAAAGTGGTCGAAAATGAGCAAGCAAAACTACTGTGGGACTTCCGACTTCAGACTGACCGAATTCTGAAGCATAACACACCAGACATCCTGATTGTGGAGAAAAAGAAAGTATGGATCATCGACATTGCAATCCCAGGGGACAGCAGAATTGAGGAGAAGCAGCTAGAGAAATTAGTGAAATACGAAGATCTAAAAATCAAGCTGCAACAACTCTGGCATAAGCCAGTGAAAGTGGTCCCAGTGGTACTTGGCACCCGACTGGTGATGAAATACGAAATCCAGCATAGTGATCTCGTTTGCTGTGTTGTATTGACATAATAATAATAATAATAATAATAATAATAATAATAATAATAACAACAACAACAACAACAATAACAACAACAATAACAACAATAACAATAACAATAACAACAACAACAATAATAATAACAATAACAATAACAATAACAATAACAATAACAATAACAATAACAATAACAATAACAATAACAATAACAATAACAATAACAATAACAATAACAATAACAATAACAATAACAATAACAATAACAATAACAATAACAATAACAATAACAATAACAATAACAATAACAATAACAATAACAATAACAATAACAATAACAATAACAATAACAATAACAATAACAATAACAACAATAATTTATTAGATTTGTATGCCCGCCTCTCCGCAGACTTGGGGCAGCTCACAACAATAAGTCTTACAGGTTAATGTAAAGATGCTTGAAATCAAAAGATACACCATTCTGGAAAGTTTTGCTTTAATGACATTTGGCACCAACCATTTTGACAAGATCTCCAGAAAACCCCATATGATCTATTAGGAAGGCTGTTGGGCCTCCCTAAATCATGCTGCTATTCTATCACTAGCAATCTTTTTTTCTTGGCCAAATTTTCTATTTGGACAACTTCTGATCTAAGGCATCTGAATAATGCTACGAAAGCAACTTTGCATATAATTACCTTCCTAAAATGAGAGCGTGGGCGTGGTCCTTGAAGATGCCATCCAGCTGCAGTGTTAGTGTTCTGCTTCTTCCTTCATTTAAATAATGCCCAATTTAATTTGCCTATTTATTATTAATCCCTTAGGAATATTGTTTAGGCTCTGATTGCTGCATTGAGTCCACTTTTCTTGCCTATTGATGCTCTTACACTTAGATTTGCTTACATTTTCCAGTCTCCTTGAAAATTCAGCCTTCCTTAAAGCAAACCCACCAGTTTGAATTAATATTTTTTAAATTCATCAACCGTAAGCCTGAGCCTGACAAACATGTGCTCAGTCTTTATAAGTTGCCGCACTTGGATTGCTTTTACCTAGCTCTGGCTGTCGTCCATAGGTGTGCATACCACACATGCTCTTTTTTAGGAAAAGAGTTATAACTTTGCATAGGAAATGAACTTGACCTTAGAAGAGCTTGAATGAGTTCAATAGGACAATGAAGAACATTTTTTTTTCCTCTTTTGGAGTCCTACACAGAATTAAGACCTCCGGGACCGCCTTCTGCCGCACGAATCCCAGCAACCGATTAGGTCCCACAGAGTTTGCCTTCTCCGGGTCCCGTCAACTAAACAATGTCGTTTGGCAGGTCCCAGGGGAAAAGCCTTCTCTGTGGCAGCCCCGACTCTCTGGATCCAGCTCCCCACGGAGATTAAAACTGCCCCCACTCTCCTTGCCTTCCGTAAACTCCTTAAAACCCACTTTTGCCGCCAGGCATGGGGGAATTGAGATATCTCCCCTGGGCCTATACAATTTATGTATGGTATGTTTGTATGTATGTCTGATTAATAATGGGGCTTTTTAAATGTTTTTTAAATTATTAGATTTGTTATGAATTATTCTGTTGCTGTTGTGAGCCGCCCTGAGTCTACAGAGAGGGGCAGCATACAAATCTAATAAATAAATAAAATAAATAAATAAGACCTACACTGGAATGAGGGAAACTTTGATAACAGCTACTTAGGGAACAATATAAATTTTTATTTCCTTCCTTAGAGATTTTTCTTCCCTGGAGATTTTTTCTTTTAAGTCTGGATTTTCTACAGTCAGATATTCCATGATTAATAAAACCCACATAAAGAGAAAAACTTAGAGTAGAGGATTTCTCCTCCAAGCTGTATGCATTGATTTGAATTGCTCCAATGTGAACAAAAATTACCTATTCAGAACAAATTAGGGGTGAAACCTTCCTTCCATTGTTAAGTGTGTCTCTTGACTGAATAATGGAGGGGAAATGCTTTGATGATGAAACATATTATGAAACACATATGAAACATACTCTTCTAACTAAATGGTACCTGAACACACATAAGCTTCGTAACAAACAAGCAGCAGCAGGTGAAGGTAAGCAGAATCATATCAGATACCTGTACAATTAGCACAGGAGCTCCCCAAGGCTGCATGCTGTCTCCATTTCTCTCTATATACCAATGACTGCATTTCTAATAATCCATCTGTTAAACTACTGAAGTTTGCAGATAACACACTGATCATTCAAGACAATGATGAATCTGCATACAGAGAGGAGGTTGAACAACTAGCCTTATGGTATGACCGGAACAATCTGGAGCTGAATACACTTAAAACCATAGAAATGGTGGTAGACTTTAGGAGAAACCAGCCCATACTTCCACCTCTTACAATATTAGACAACACAGTGTCAACAGTAGAGACCTTCAGATTTCTAGGTCTGACCATATTGCAAGATCTAAATTGGACATCCAACATCAAAAACATCATCAAAAAAGGACAACAAAAATGTTCTTCCTGTGCCAAAGGCTCAAACTGCCCAAGAAGCTGCTAATACAGTTCTATAAAGGAATTATTGATTCTGTCATCTGCATCTCTATAACTGTCTGGTTATAGACCCAACAAGACAGACACAGATTTCAGAGGATAATTAAAACTGCTACCAACCTGCCTTACCTTGAGGACTTGTATACTGCACAAGTTAAATAGAGGGCTCAACATTATTGATTTGATTTGATTTGATTATTTGTATGGCAGAGCAACTAGGCACAAGAGCAATTTTTCCCCGAACACCATCACTCTGCTAAACAAATCATTCTCTCAATACTGTCGAACGATTTACTAAGTCTGTATTACTATTAATCTACTCATCATTCCCATCACCCATCTACACCCACTAATGACTGTATGACTGTAACTTTGTTGCTTGTATCCTTAGAATTTAGATTGACTGGTTTCTAATATGATTTGATTGCTTATTTGTACCCAGACTATCATTAAGTATTGTACCTTATGATTCTTGACAAATTTTTATTTTATCTACACTAAGAGCACGTGCACCAAGACAAATTCCTTGTGTGTCCAATCACGCTTGGCCAATTCTATTCTATTCTATATTAAAAGTGTCCATCTTAAACTATTCTTGTTTTCATAGTTGACTTGTTATACACCCAACTTGCAACCATACAACAGAAATAGAGAGGAGGGTGGGCAGGTTTGGAATGCAAGAGAGGCTTGGGAAGGAATTGTGGAATGCAAGACAGGTGACTGTCACCTCGCAACATCTTAGTGGCCAAGACCTGTTGTGGTTCCGTCTGAGGCCCCTCCGGGAACGGCTGACCTTCTGTCGGTTTCCAGCTCAGAAGGAGAGGCTGAGGAACAGGAGGTGCAGACAGACGAGGAGGAGGAATCCCAGGCTGAAGAAGAGGGAGGACAGCCAGAGTCCCACCAGGGGGAGCTCTCCCCAGCAAGCAGCCTGGATTCCTTAGAGGAAAGTGCACAAGCCATAATTGATCTGCGACAACGAAGAGCTACTCAGAGACGGAATCAATTGGCTAAATACTTTCAGCATTAAAGTGGCAACAGCTGGGTTTGGGTGTGGTGCTCTTGGGAAAGGCTAAAAGGCAGACCCACCCTTCCTGGCTTGTGGAGTTTTATCTTTGAGAGTCGTGGGACCTGACTGTGAACTTTGGCGTCTTGGAATCCTGGTTTGTGCCTTTGACTATTGAAACCTTGGGGGGGGGGGGGTGCCAGCAAGAAGCTTGCTGTATTGTCTGGACATCAGGACCCTGCTGTACCGTATTATATCCTGTCTGTTGGGAAGAACAGGTTTTCCTCTGTGCTTATTTTTTCCAGTTATAAAATACTTTTGGCTTTTACCAGAGTGTCTGGCTGTTTTTTCCAGTTGGTGTTGAGGTCTGGGGGAACCCAGACAGAACAAGACCAAATGGTGGAAAAACTCCAAGGCGCTCAGATCGTTTCCCCAAACAAATGGGTTGTAATTGATCGGTGGACAATGAACAGTGGGTGGCCCAGGAGAGAAAAGAAGATTTTACCTACACTGCTTCACTTCATGTGAAATGTACATTCAACACTGGCTGTCAAACATTAAGTTTTCCATGTCCAATATCAGCCCTTGTTCAATGCAGATTTCAAATTTTCTTACAATATTTGAATGTTGACTCAATATTTAAGAATAGCAGTTTTGTATCATTCACTTAATTTTTTAAAAAAAAATCTCTCTAGAATTCTTTCTCCCCCACCCCAGCACTTATTGGTTTAATATTTTGCGGAGTTGGGTGTATATCTTGTGCTCATTTTCAGATTTTCAAGGACTAATCCCTATGAATAGACAGATAAGAAAACCTAAATTTTGTGCAATCATCCATGTAAGAATGTAATCCCAGGAAATCCTCGTCAGACATTTTAAGACTGCTGTAAAGATTACTAAAAATGCCTTTTTTGTTTTAATGGATGACTCTTTTTTAAAACTCATGACTCATATGTATGACAAATTGACAAGTAACACGCAAAACAGCTTTTTAAAAGAAGTCTTTGAATTAATAAAGTTCAGTAGACATTCACTGTGGTTTTTATGAAAAATTAAGATCTGACAAATTTTATATAATCATATTTTACTGAATATATATTTATATAAATTATAACATTTTTTTAGTTTGGGATAAAAGTATACAATATTTTTAAATGATACATTTTTATGCAAATGCATTTCTTTTTTATTATTTCTTGTAGGTTAGCATTATTGTTTGGAGAGTGAGAACAGTTATTTGTAACCTATAATATATTGCTTTCATATACTGTATCTTCTGTTTACCTTCTGTTGCGCTCAGAAACTATATGCAAAAGCAAGTTGTCATGTAAAAACAGATGACTTATACATGATCCTATCTGAATTATCTACATTTGTGTGTCAATAGTTGTGGTTAAAGTCTATGACAAGTTGACAACACTCAACTATTAGTGAAAGAAGAGCCACGTGCATGACAATTCCAAAAATGTCCACATTTACCAATATAAATAAACTTGATTGGCAGTGACTGCTTTTTTATCAACTCGTATATAAATTCTCAAATGGATCCAAGATATGAAGCAGTCATTATGAAGGAAAAAAATAACTAATTGGCCTACTCAAATGGCTTCAGAATAGCCTCAATGTTTGGACTAAGGCTGGAGAATAAAATATCTCAGGGCCTATCTACTGGAGAAGAGGAAGTTGACCCCTTGTTGACTCCTGACAATATCTTGAAGGGCTATAGTATTCTCTAGAACAGAGGTCTTCACAGCTAGCTGGAGAATTCTGGGAGATAAAATTTATAAGTCTTTAAGTTGCCATGTTTGGGGACCTCTACTCTAGAAAATAAAATAAATAATGATTGAAACCTAATGTTTTGCCAGAAACCTTGATTTTGTTTGGTAGTCTGCAGGAGGGAGAGTTAAGACTGTTATGTAGAATTTTTTGGGATGTTCACTTAGGCTGTGAAAGTATCAAGGAACACTTTAAATTGTTGCCTTTGAGTAAGTGATTATTTTGTGAGTGGCCATTTTAATCATGAAGGCACCTTTAGAACAATGCTCAAAATGTGCTTTCAAAATTCTAAGTGAGACGTTTCTGTCACTTCATTGTTCTATAGTTGCTCACTTCTAGGATGTGGGTGAATTCGATGACCTGCTTGTTTTGAGTCCATTGATATGGGTATTGTTTTGAGGTTCTTGGAAAATCCTTGGTCAAATCACATGATTTTCAAGCCACTCCCACCTGGTCACATGGCCAGCAAGCCACTCCTACCTGGTCACATGGCCAGCAAGCCACACCCACAATGTGATAGTAAAAAATTTGTTACCCCTTCACTGCCTTACAGTAAAAAAAGAAATAGGTCATCTCTCCTGTTTCTTGTCTTATCTACCTGGATGGTTGAGAATTAAGGAAAGTGTGTTGTGAAAGAATCCTTGATGTTCCTCCTTGAAAAACTGAGCAAAGCAAAATTCATGATTCTAATTTATATTTTCTGTGTATTTATTTATTTATTTATTTTATTTTATTTATTGGATTTGTATGCCGCCCCTCTCCGGAGACTCGGGGTGGCTAACAGCAATAATAAAACAGCATACAATAATAATCCAATACTAAAAATGATTTTAAAACCCATTAATAAAAAAAACCAAACATACATACAGACATACCATGCATAAAATTGTAAAGGCCTCTGGGGAAAGAGTATCTCAATTCCCCCATGCCTGGCGGCAGAGGTGGGTTTTAAGTAGCTTAGGAAAGGCAAGGAGGGTGGGGGCAATTCTAATCTCTGGGGGGAGTTGGTTCCAGAGGGCCGGGGCCACCACAGAGAAGGCTCTTCCCCTGGGTCCCGTCAAGCGGCATTGTTTAGTTGACGGGACCCAGAGAAGACCCACTGGTCGCTGGGATTCGTGCAGCAGAAGGCGGTCCCTGAGATAATCTGGTCCAGTGCTAGAGCAATTCTCAGATTTAAAAAAAAAATAATGCTCTATGTTTGTATATCATCCCCAGCAAGCAGATTTTTGATAGGATAACTCCATTAAATTAGAATAATCCTGATGCTGTCACTGCCTTGATTGCCGATAGACTTCTGGACCTAATTAAAGTGCTGATAATTATCTTCAAAGCTGTTTACTGCACATCACTGGAATATACTTAGCAACGCCTTGCCAGGATCGAATCTGCCCAACTAGTCCAGTGATTAAGAGTAGACATGGATTCTCCTTCCTCCGGAGGTACATGGGGCGTGGGCCAGATTAACAAGCTTTCTCAGTGGTGATCCCCATTCTATGGAACACCTTTTACTCAGAAATAGAGGACTACTAGAGGTCCTGTTTCAGCAGGAGTTTAGCCCTTAGCATACTTTAAGCTACAGAGAGTCAAATGATATTTCATAATTCTGTCAGGAGCATTACTAAGAAAGCAAGATTTTCATAGTGAACTGCAAGAAGCAAAGAGTTAGGTTATAGAATCTTAGAAATATGATATGTGTATTTTATCTCTCATTTATCAGTGAAAGTTATTCAATCAGTGGGGGTTTGCAAACTTTTGTTTGATCCTCTTTCTAACTGAGTCCTGGTTGAATGGGGAAAGTCATTTAATACAACAAAAAGAACCATCTATTTTGTTCTGCAATATTATACAAATATCTGTCTTCTTGCCCGCGGCCAGAGAAGTCCATCAAAAAACGGATATTATATTTTCATTTTTATGTGTTCTTTCTGTGAACCAGAGTTACTCCCTATTGATTGGAGTAGGCCATAAATATTGCAGATAAGTAAATAAATTATACCCACCCACAATTAGACAGCAAATGCCTCTCTTTACAATAGATGTTATTATTTCCTTGAGTCCCTGATTTTAATTGGTTGTTTCACAATATATATTCAGGTTCACTGCTCTTTAAAGTGTTCCTTATGTTTGGTTTTGGCATTTTCTTCCCTTGCTTCTAAATGCAGTTTGATTTGTATAGGCACATCCGCTGTGATCAACTTGTCAAAAGCGTTCATGGCTCTTTTCTGCCAACTATAACTTTCATTGTTCTCTGCCAAACATTTTGTGGCTATTGGCTGTTGATTGATGAGAACAGCCTTAGTTCAAAATCTTTTTTTTCCCCAAACATCTGCTACTATTCTCTCTTCTAATTTAGAGAAGTGGTGTTTTGTTGGTGGTTTGTATTTTTTTTTCAGAGGGAAGACCCAACCATCTGGCCTATAACTAACCTTTAATAGCATCCTGGATCATGAAGCTTCAGCTTTAGCCTTGCCCATTTCTATATGTATTGTAAAGACAAGTTCGTCCCGTATTTCTAATATTGATGATTCAGAATAGGGAGTTTTGTGGGTTCTTACCCTCTTCTCAAGATTCCTTGTACAAAATCGTTTGTTGGTTGCTTTTTTCTTGTGAGACACAAGAAAATCCGAAGTTTTCTGTAGGTTCACTTACATTATTCCCTTTTTTTAACTTTAAAAAACTAGCCCTCTGACTTAACACAATAAGTGAGCCATAGTGGTAATTACTACGGTATTAACACTGAGGCTCAGAGTAAACAGAATGACAATTGGAGCTATTGCTTTTTATTCAGCATTCTCTGCATACCTGTGCTTCAGATACTGCCTGAAACAAGAAGCTTATGGCAGGACAAAGGCAAACTGCAATAGCATCTAAGAAAATATATTTAATTTTGCAGAACATGAAATGCGAAAGTATTAACATTCCTCCCTGGTAAACAGATATGTGAGAATACCCTTATTAAACATTAAGAATCTCTTTCAAGTCACCAAATAAACCAAAAGGAACGTTTTGAAATTTTCAACACTTATGAAGATGTCTTCCTAAAGAGGCACAGCGTGTAATAGGATTGGAATGGTGATTTTATAAATTATGAACAACCCAGAAGCCCACAGATGTACATGATGTCTATAGGAAAGAGTTATGAATTAATTAAGCCAGTTAATTAATTAACTCAGTTCCAACCTTGACAAGAAGTTGGCACTGAAACAGATTAAATCATCAATGCCTTTGTTTATGCAAAGAGCGGTCAGCTCTGACAAACAAATGACCTGGAAGCCAACAACCGTGTAATGTCTCCTAGGCAACATCAGTAGGTATTCTAGGAATCTATAAAATGCCTAAAACTGATGCCAAAAATATACATTAATCCCTTACATTCAAGCATTGTCCATAGAGCAGGGGTGTCAAAATCAAGGCGTGTGGGCCAGATTCAACCAATGGGAGTGGTTTGATCTGGCATGGAGGGCTGACCTGGTAACAGCAAAGGACCGGCCCGTGGTTCCTCTGCCATCAAAAATGGAGCTCGGGAGGGCCACGTGAAGCCCTGTTTTTGCTGGCAAAGACTGCAGAAGGCTGTATCACAGGTGAAAATGGACCTCACAAGGGGTGCACCCAGTCCTCCTGTGATTTGTTTTCACAGGCGTTCCCAACATGAGTGACTTCGAGGTGGCCGTACCCACCCTGGCCACGCCCACCCTAGCCCCCCAAGGTCAAACACAACCCTGATGTGTCCTTCAATGAAATTGAGTTTGACACCCCTGCCCTAGAGGGATTTCACTCAAGGCCTGTTATTCAGAAATTAGTGTTGCAGAAGCTGTGTCATAAAAGAGTTGTCAGTCAAATTACTGGCTCACCTTAGAAAGAAAAAATAATACATGTGCAAAGCATAACTCAACTGGCAGATTGTTGTTAAATTAGTATCACTGGACTGGCTTCATTGCTCATGAAAAGAGAATAGTGGTTACCATAGCCAATTTATAGCAATAGCACGTAGACTTGTATACCGCTTCACAGTGCTTTACAGAGCGGTTTACAGAGTCAGCACATTGACCCCAACTTTTTGGTCCTCATTTTACCCACCTTGGAAGGGTGGAAAACTGAGTCAACCTTGAGCCTGGTGAGATTTGAACTGCCAAAGTGCAGGCAGCCAGCAGGCAACAAAAGTAGCTTCTAGTACTGTACTTTAACCAATGCCTCGCTCTGGCTCATTATGCTTCAATTTCAGTTTTCAGGTCTTGATACTTTATCTTTTTCAATTTTAGGTTTTGTATTCTATTATCCCCTGATATTGCTACATCAATTCCACACTTTCTTCTTTTCAAGCACAGAAAACTCTGATATGTTACAATTCAAGACTTTATCAGAATACATTCAGAAATCCCACAATATTTTAACCTGCTCATTTTCCACTACTTGTTCCACTAAATGTTCTCACTAACTTTTCATTAGGGCACGTGACCATTTTTACCAATGTTCCAACTTGTGTTACTGTATCTTCTTGAGCAATCTGATTTACTGTTTGTCCTCCTTTGCAGAATCTGCACTTTGAATCATTTAATGATTTTTCAATTTTGGCCTTGACTGTATTAGTTCAAATAGCTTGCTGTTAGGCAGCCAAAATCAAGTCTTCGATTTCTTTTCTTTTCTTTTCTTAAGGTTCCAGCTGTAAACCATTGCCAGGCTTTTATCAGGCATTTCCCTTGATCTTTTGTAAAAAATTACCGTGTCATGCTTTTCCTTGCCAGCATTCTGTTCTTGTTTTTATTACATTATTTCAATATTCATGTTTTGTTCCCTGCAAATTCAGTAAGTTCCCATTTTTAATTTCCAGCAGTGTTTATTCTTGGCTGCTTTGCGTGTAATCGGCCAATATATGCTTTTCTTCTTCAACAGTTTGACTTGAAGTAAACCTTTCTCTCCCTTTCTACAAGGCAGGTATCATCTACATGGCTTAGAACCAGACTATTCACAGGACCGTCTCCTGCCACACACCTCCCAGTGACCGATTAGAGCCCACATGGTTGGCCTTCTCTGGGTCCCGTCAACTAAGCAATGTCGGTTGGTGGGACTAATGGGAAGAGCCTTCTTTGTGGCAGCCCCGGCTCTCTGGAACCAACTACCCCCTGAGGTCCGTACTGCCCCACCCTACTGGCTTTCCAGAAAGCCTTGAAAACCTGTCTTTGCTGGCAGGCCTGGGGAACATGAGAACTGGCATCTCTTAATTCCAGCCTAAATAAGATTTGATTGGGATGTATGATATGGTATTGATAAGATTTAAGGGTTTTTAAAATGTTTTATTATTATCATGAATATTGTAAATTGATTTTATATTGTTTTATTGCTTATTGTTCTAAGCCGCCCTGAGTCCTTCGGAAGAGGGTGGCATACAAATTTAATAAATAGATAGATAGATAGATAGATAGATAGATAGATAGATAGATAGATAGATAGATAGATAGATAGATAGATAGATAGATAAAAACAGTATCACTACTGGGATGGATTGCTTAGTGAATAATCATTAGCTTTTTTATTTTCAATCTAAACTGTCCATTTCAGCTTGTGTCCAGTTAATAATTCCAGCAGAGTTTTGTATCACAGGTATGCCCAGGTGTTGATAACTTTGATGGTGTTTCTATCATATAATTTTATCTTTAGCACTTTTCTTACTCTTTTATGTACTCTTTACTAATCACTTTTTTAACTTATCCATGATCTATGTTGTCTGACTAAATTGTAGACTTCATCCTGATAGCTCCTGAATGCTTTGGCTTTTCAGTGTGTCAATTCCATTACTGTTCACAATTTTACCCCACTTTGTTGTATTGTATACTTTTCTCTAGCCCAAATTCCATTGCTATCTCTATGCTAAAAGGTCTTACAGTGTTTGTTAATTACTGGATTTCAATTCCTGATCTTCCATAAAGCTTCACCAATGTGCAGCAAGTGTGAGATTTTGGTAACATTTTTTTCCCTGTGCGGTAGCCAAGATTCGTTTTCTTCAAAATAAAGAAAGTGGGGTCATAATAATAACATTATGATGGTGGGTTGAACAATCAACTAGGTGTTTCGCCTGGATTTGGCATTTTCATCCAAACTTATTGAGACTTCTCAAGGACCTGGGAGAGGCAGAGTTTGTTGTTTCATGTTAAAGATATCGCTGCAGGATGTAAAAACTGTTCCAAATAAAACTGCTTTTTGTAATTGAGTGATGGTAATTTTATCAGTGCCAAGGATTGTTCAAATCATCCTTCAATTATTTTGCCATCGCACCCAAAGTGCCTATTGCTATTGGTACTATCATTGTTTTCTCTTACCACTGTCTTTCTATTAATATTTGCAGGTCTTTGTATTTTGTGTTTTTCTCCAGTTCTTTCTCTTCTATTTTGCTGTCTACAGATACTACAATATCCACTATCAGTAGTGAGTTCCTACTGGTACCGTCCACTCTGCCATTTTGGTAGTGGCCCAGTTGTGTAATTGGCATGTGATGGCTCCGGTACCATCTTTGCCAGGCCGTCATGCACGCCATCTTTTATCCCCAATTTTTCCCCCTTTTTTGCTTCCTGTGCATGTGCAGAAGCAAAATTCATGAGGGGATGCTCACATGCATGAGATTTAGACTGGATTTGGCATTCTTATCCACCTCTTGAAGGTTATCATTATATCATTATTGTTGTGGTTAGCTCTGGCCCTGCTCCTGCCCCAAGGACTGTGGATGTGGGGGAGACATCCACATGCTGCAGGCCTGTTTTGCCCCCAGTGGAATCTGCTGATGAAGGCTCCTCTGACCAAGAAGACATGAGTGACAGGGAGGAGGAGAGTGGGGCAGACAGCTCAGAAGGAGATCAGTTATCTAGCTCCTCCTTGGATTCAGAACAAGAGTTAATGATACAGCCAGGCATGCGAGAGCGATGCATAGGCAACAACAACTGAGAGATTATTATCAAAGAAAATGAGGCCACCTGTGGTTGGGTGGGGCTGTGGTAATTAGTGAGACTGCTATAAATAGCAGCCTGTGGGTTTGGCCATTGTGGAGGATTATCTGATCGTTGTGTTTCGTAACTGTTTTACTGACTTTGACTTTTTGTGTGCTGATTTTTCCCCGCTTTGAAACTAAAGCAGAGCAAAGTGTGTTTCACTTTGTGAAAGAAGAAGGACTGTGAATTACCTCACAGCTGCAAGCTAAGTATCACAGAACTGATAAGGGACTTGTACAAATTACCAGTTTGTTTGGAGACGAGTGTTCTTGGCTATACCAAAAGAGGACTTGGTTTAAGTGAATTTTCATTATAAAGAACATTGTTTTGAATTTTCAAACATGTGTGTGTCTGAAATTTGTACCTGTGAATTTTTGGGAGGATTCTACCAGAGAGCCCGACAGAACACATTATATTAATTATTATATAAATTTAGACCACTTGAGCTATGCAGTAGAGATGTGATAAACACTGGATTGTGAGAACATATATTTAAAGAATAAGCAAGTCATCTTCAAGTTACAGAGCCATGGTGGCGCAGTGGTTAGAATGCAGTACTGCAGGTCTAACTCATTGCTCATTCCAGGGAGTTCGAATCTCACTAGCCTCAAGGTTGACTCAGACTTCCATCCTTCCGATAAAGTGAGGACCAGATTATTGAAATCAATATGCTGATTCTGTAAACTGCTTAGAGAGGGCTGAAAAGCATTGGGAAGTGGTATATAAGTCTAAGTGCTATTGCTATAGTTAAAGAAACATGTGCATAACCCTGCAGTCATGTGAAAGACTGCAGTTTGAATCTTAGTAACTCAGGGCTGAATCACATAATTAGGTTATCCCAGTGCAATGATGAATACTAATTGTTTCTTGAGATTAGGAGCAGATGATGTCATCCTCTCCTCCCACCCACCAAGAATGCCACCCCCACCCATCTCCTTGTCCACATTAAAAGTAGCATTTTCCAGCTCAATGCTGGCTCAAGCCACATGATCTAATTCTCCTGATGTACTTCACTGAATTCAAGGCATTATCATTTTAGTCATGTGTGCATTCATAAACACACACATATTCAACTCAAGGCCTGGCCTGTGTATCCCCCAAAGTCCTGAGTTGAACAAAGGCTGTTTAATCATTTTGTCTTTTTGTAACAGTGTGCTTCTTGTTTCTAAGACACTTTGGATACTTTATAAACATTAATTTGCACAGACTTTTAAAAGACAGGCCAATAGCAGGATACAGTGATCCCCCGATCATTGCGAGGGTTCCGTTCCAGGACCCCCCGCAACGAGCGGGTTTTCGCGAAGTAGCGCTGCGGAAGTAAAAACACCATCTGCGCATGCGCAGATGGTGTTTTTACTTCCGCAGCGCTAGCGAGGAGCCGAAGATTGGGGGCGGCGCGGCTGTTTTAAAACATCGCCGCCAGCATGGGGGGCTTCCTAGCAGCCCCCCAAACCCGGGTTGGGGGTCCGGGGGGTGCTGGCAAGCCCCCCATGCCGGCGGCGACGTTTTAAAACAGCCGCGCCGCCCCCAATCTTCGGCTCCTCGCTAGCGGGCAGGCAGGCGGCGGACAAGCCGTTCGCTGGCGCTCGCTCTCGCCGCTTTCCAGCTGAGTCCTGAAGCGAATTCGCTTCAGGACTCAGCTGGGAAGCGGCGAGAATGAACGGCGTGGGCGGGCGAAGGGCGGGCGGCAGCGAGGAGTTTGCGTGGGCGGTGGGGAAACTCCTTGCTGATGCCCGCCACTCGCCCTCCCGCCAGCAAGAGGGGGAAGACCCAGGGAAGCCGCCCAGCAGCTGATCTGCCCGGCGCCATCTACGCATGCGTGCCCATAGAAAAAAGGGCACGCATGCGCAGATGGTGTTTTGACTTCCGGGTTGAAAAATCGCAAATTAGCCTGTTCGCAATGGTCGGGGACGCAATAACCGGGGGATCACTGTATACAGGAAAATGGGACACTCAGTTACCTAAGTAAGTGAGAAACTAAGTGACAAGAATGAGTCACACAGAGTACCCTGACAATGACTAACTTCTAGTCAGATTAAAGACTTACACTGGAGGATATAATGTGACTTTCCATGTCAAGAATCCCAGCGACCGATTAGGTCCCACAGAGTGGGCCTTCTCCGGGTCCTGTCAACTAAACAATGTCGGTTGGCAGGCCCCAGGGGAAGAGCCTTCTCTGTGGTGGCCCCGGCCCTCTGGAACCAACTCCCCCCAGAGATTAGAACTGCCCCTACTCTCCTTGCCTTCCGAAAGCTCCTTAAGACCCACCTTTGTCGTCAGGCATGGGGGAACTGAGACATCTCCCCCGGGCATATGCAATTTATGAATTGTATGTTTGTTTGTATGTATGTTTGTTTAGCAAATGGGGTTTTTAAATATTTTAAACTACAATTTAGATTTGTGATGAATTGTTTTATTTTGCTGTGAGCCGCCCCGAGTCTGCGGAGAGGGGCGGCATACAAATCTAAATAATAAATAAATTATAAAATAAATAAAGATGTAAAAAGAGGAATGTAAAATAAGTCAGCCTCGGACGGTGTGATTTGACATACTGATTTGCCATAATCTGTCCAAAAGAATTCCAGTGATAAGGCTTCATAAGCAGTAATAGCTTTTTGGAAAAAATATTGCCACATGCAAACAAGGCTTAGATATAAATCATACCCAGGTTTGGGGTGAGGCATTTTCTGCATAGAGATTCTTTAACTCAATCTCTCATCCTTTGAACCAAGAGTTCTCCTCCTTTTGGGCTGTTCCACTGAGTGATGGCTCCTCCCCATGAAAGTCCTCACCAGTGAAATTCTCAGCAAAAGCCTCCAGAGCAGAGGTCTTCAAACTTGGCAACTTTAAGACTTGCAGACTTTAACGCCCAGAATTATCCATCCAATTGGCTGGAGGATTTTAGGAGTTGAAGTCCACAAGTCTTAAAATTGCCAAGTTTGGGGACCTCTACTCCAGAGTGAAGGGCTCCTTCCAGCTACAGCAAAGAGAAGGAACTAGGTCAGCATTCCTCCACTTGAAATCGCCAGTTGTCTAAGACTACAATCCCCAGAATTCCCAGTTTTATGCTAGCTGGGATTCCTGGATATTGTCATTTACACGAAAGATGTCAGATTGATGGAATCTGTGCAGGAATGGATCATAATGTTTTTGACTGGATGTAAACTATGTCCTTCCTTATTTGACAGATTTTCCACATTTTCTCTTTGGGTCAATTCTTTCTTTTTTTGTTTTGTTTTTCATTGGCTGAGGAAGAAACTTATCTGAGCAATGTGTAAAGTGCAGGCAAGCTAGAGCTGCTGTTTGTGGTCCTGT